>NW_022436984.1:196574-320186 GCF_009761245.1 Sapajus apella
CCTATCTATGAGAAACAGGCTCTGTGGTCCTTCTTTCCATTGCTCAAACGGCCCAGTTTTCAAAACCTGGGAGCATGTCATCCAAGCACCCCTTAATGGGTTTATTTTTTAAAATGTCCCATGCCCCAAGCACAGGGAATTTCATAATTTTAGTCTCAACAGGTATCTTTGAAAGTGTGTTGAATTTCAGTTAGTTTTTGAATAGCTTCCTACAGGAGGACAGGATAGGTTGACCCTTTATACAAGAACCACCCTGTCCCCAAACTGGCCCCTTTGCACATGTGCCCATGACATACTAGAAGGGCTGGGAGACCCCCACGCACTTATCCTGACCCCAGGACTGTCAGAGAAGCTGGCTTTTCAGTTGTTGCTGGTGGCCCAGCCCTTTGCAAGGCTCAAGTAAGCAGCAGCATGGAAGATTCTGGGGTGATTTCCTATCTCCTCAAACCAGCCTATCCCAGAATGTCACACAATGAGTTCTTTCACGGGTTGAATCTTGTTCCTCTACTGTAACTTCCATCTATTTCCATTTCTCTCTTCTCAAGAGTGGAGATAGATACAAAGCAGCTTTGCCACACATTAACATTGCAGAAATTGAAATCTGTCCCAATGGTTCAGTCCTCCAGACTAAAGAGTTTAAAAATTTGTTCAATCTCTTTTTTTTTTTTTTTTGAGATGGAGTCTCACTCTGTCACCAGGGCTGGAATGCAGTGGCGCAATCTCAGCTCACTGCAACCTCTGCCTCCCGAGTTCATGTGATTCTCCTGCCTCAGCCTCCTGAGTAGCTGGGATTACAGGCACCTGCCACTATGCCCAGCTAATTTTTTGTTGTTGTTGTATTTTTAGTAGAGATGGAGTTTTACCACGTTGGCCAGGATGGTCTCAAACTCCTGACCTTGTGATTCACACACCTTGGCCTTTCAAAGTGCTGGGATTATGGGTGTGAGCCACTGCACCCAGCCTAAATTTGTTCAATCTCTTCTTAGAAATCCAATTTTCCTATTCTTTCAATAATCCTATTGCACACATTAAAATAATAATAATACATGCCAGTTTACTTTATCTCATGTGCTAATTAGAGATGGCAAGAAATTAGGACACAGAAGGGCTAGGGAACAAGCATTTTTGTGGACCTACTAAGTGCTGGCACTGTGAGGCACCTCTTACTCCAATGGTAGCCAGTCAAAGGGATCAGGCCAGTCTGTGTCCCTGTGGGTCTGGCTTGGGACAGACTGCGGAGCTGGGCATCAAGAAGGGCGTTAGAGCATCGCCGATCTCAGGCAGAGAACCTGGGGCTGGACAGGCTGCTCATATCTCATTCATATGCCCTTTACATCTAAGCATCTGTGGAGAAACCTGAACCCTGGAGGACTCCCTAAGGGGATCCCCAGCTCAGCATTCCCCATCATCTCCACTTGCCCTGGATTTAGTTCCCTGGCCCTGTTTGAGCCTTGACACATGCTCTGCCTGAGGCTTCTTTCCTTACTGGGAACTTGGAAAACGCCTCGATCCTTCAGGTCTCTGGGCTGGAGCTCCTTCTACACAGCGTCATTTCCTCCGTCACTAAAGAATTGACGCTGCATCATCATTGCTTTTTCTTGTGCAAAACAAACGTTGAGTTAGATACTTTTTTTGAAGCAATGAATGAGGCTGTGAGTTCCCCTGGATCTTAATGCAAGCAGATACCCCAAGGCCACACCAGTGTTGATCAGTTCAGAACCCTAAACACACAATCCTGATATTCCCATGATATCTTCAGATGAACTAATTTTTAATGTATTGAGGCCACAGTTTTGAGCAAATCTCTTAACATCTCTTGGGCTCAGATTCCTTATCTGGAAAATAAAAAAGACCACATTCCTGGCTTTTCAGCTCTCATTGGTGTTTAGAAAATTAGATTAAACTTAGGGTACAGTTAAGTGCTCTAAACTTCCTAGGTCTATGGTGAGCTCCAGGTTAGAAATCAGGTTCTCTGTGTTCTGGGTCCAGCTTGGCCCCGTTCTGAGACTCAGATTTGTCATCTGTAAGAGCAGGTGTTGAGGCCTCCTCCAGTGTGGTCAGCCTTGGCTACCCTGCCCTTGTGAGACCCCATGATGCTAGAGTCCTCCAGATGTCAGTGTGCTTCTAGGGGTGCCTACCAGACCCATTCACAACCCCCAGCCTTCGAATCTTTCCAGGTCCTTGTGACCGGCCCCTCCCATCTACAGTCCCCTTCTCCAGTTCTCTCCAGAGAGCACCCTGATCTCATTTCCCCAGGAAGCCTTTTGGGGAGATGAAGACAGAGAGAGCTGCCCGAATGGTCGCCTCTCCTTAGCTTCCTGGGGGTCTCCAGCTTCGCCCATGACCTGCAGCCACAACAATGCCCAGAGCTCCGCCTCCTTAGGCCTCCAGCTGCCTGGCTCTGCCTTGACCTTGTTGGGGGAGGGGTCCCTTAGGTCTTCATGCCCCTCTCCCCTTTGCCTTTAGCTGTCCCTTCCCTCACAGGGAAGCCTGAAGGCCACAGGATGGGGGCTGAACAGTGGAGGAGGAACAAAACACTGACAGGAAGATGGTCACCGCCAAGAGCCCAGAGTGAACACCAGATGGCCTGGCCACCTCCTGCCCCCACCCTCACCCCTCTCGTCCCTCATCCCTGTGGTCAGGTGAAAAGGCCTTCCTGGCCCTGCATTCCCCATACCAGCTCTGCTGGGACAACCCACTCCTGAGCCTCTCAGCCGAGCCCGCCCCACCATCCACAGCCTTCGGGGAAGAGGCCTCTGCTCCCACAGAGATGATGCCCCATCTGCCCTGGCCTGGGACACCTACTTGTGTTCGCCATCTCTGCCTCCCTTGGTCTTCTCTCTGCCTTTGCTGAGTAGGGAGAAGAAATGAGGAGACAAGGGGACACATGTGAGGGGCTGTGGACCAGAGACACTGGCCTCAGCCCTGGCCCCGCAGACCTGGACTCTTCCCGGGGGACTCCTTGTCCTGCTGACCTCTCCCCCAACAGCTGCTCACAGAGTAACAAGCCTAGGTCTGCAGGGTAGGGGTCCCAGGGCTGTGGACGCTGCCGTGTGGGAGAGGGGAGGGGCTCACAGCGCTGGGCCTGGGTGGCCACTGTCTCAGCCCCAAGCTCTGATATCTCAGGGCACCAGGCTAAGGTCTGAAGATTCCACCGTGTGGGTCGCAGCTTCCTCAGGGAACACGGGGTTAGATGAGCTTGGCCACCCTTTGGGTCTGGGCCACCCTGCTCCTCTGCCCACCGGCTCCCCTATTCCCCTCCAATGGGGTGGGAACTCCCAGGCTCTGGGGGCCTCTAGGGGAACAGTGGGCTAAGCCTGTTCTGCGAGCCTGAGATGGGGCTGGGGGTGCTGCTGTGGAGGACGCACTGGTGAGTGGGGAAGTTTTGGGGGTGTAGGTTGGGCAGTAAGCGAGCTATGACTCCAGGACTCAGAGATGGAGAAAACGGTGTTCCTATCTCACTTTAGGGAGGCTTCCAGAAAACTTTTCCAGAATGTTCTCTCAATGCTTTCCCAAGGCCGTGACAATGAAGATGAAGACAAGAAAATGAATAATAATTAGCAAATGATTCCTGTCCTCACACCCTGTTCTGGCACAGAGCCTGCCCAGGTAGGCTTGACTCCATGCCCTGATGGCTCAAGACCTGAAGTCCTAGATGCAGCGCAGTGGCAGTCCAGCGCTGACCAGCTAACCCTTACATTAGGCAAGCAGATCAGTCTGTAATTCAAAGGCAATAACATCAGCCAGGCCTCTGGCTGCCCAAATCGACTGAAACCTGAGATTACTGAGCAGAGAACAGCTCCCGGCAGAGGAGGACTGTGTCTCAAGCACAACATCCCAGCGCGGCCAGCTGTGCCGGCTCCTCTGAGCTGCTTAGGGAGCTGCTGCAACTCTGGGGCTCAGCCTGGAGAAGGTGGGCAGCAGAGGACTTTCGAGCTCTCTAGGGGCTGGGGGAACTGATTAAAAACATTCTTGGTGTGAGGCTGCATGTTGTGTACTGACCCCACATGCACACGCTTCTGCATGCCCGCCCTGTGCCCCTCTGTCTCAGAGCCCCACCATGCATAGTGCCCCACTGTCCTCTGGCCCCAGGATAGGATGAAGGTACCTGGCTTCTGCAGGTGTCCACTGGAATGGAAGAATGATCAATAAGGAGAATGAGAAAAGTGGCTCCTGCCCCAAACTCCTGGATGACACCCAGCAGAGAAGATGCCAGCAGAAGAGGTTTTGGGCAGCAGAGTGGGGTGGGGCCCATGGAGGGCAGGAGAGCCAGGTCAGGTAGAGAAAATGAGAAGAGGAGAGGGTGGTAGAATACAGGGACTCAGGAGGAAAGGCTCAGGTGTATAAAGTTTAGCTGCAAGACTAAAGCTGGGTTTCCTTCTTTGTCCTTTCTAAGATGTGACTCCTAGAGGCAGCATCAGCAGCAGAGCCCAGAATCCAGCGGTGTCATGCAGTGCATGTGAGTCTGTGCAAACGCATGGGCACTTGTGTGCACACGTGTGTGCATGTGAGTGTGGTCAGGGCCGAAGTCTCTTTCTCTCCAGAGTCTAGGGCAGGCATATGCTGCCTTGCAAGGGTCTGGAACACACCGGTTTTCTGCTGCTGAGTGTGGAGTGCCCATGCAGTTAGGGATTCCTTCTGTCTGCAACACTGGGAGCCTGGGGATGCGAGGGGAACACGGAGTAAATGAGTCTCCTACCCCTGCCCCTGGGCAGTAAGGCTCCCGTGTGGGTGGCTTCTGCAGAGTCCATGGTATAGGGTGGGGTGCAAGAGCTGAGAAGGTGCTTGGACAGCGCCTGAGCCAGAAGGTTAGGTGCTGCTCAGCGCAGAAGCTGACATCAGGGTAACATGGAGTCAGTGAAGAGGAAGGAAGTGAGCACTGGCCAAGCACCTGCCGAATGCCAGGCATAGGGGTGGGGCTCACAGGTGCACCTCACTCAATCCTGACACTCCTGTGAGGCATCCTGACAGATGGATGAGGGCTCCCAATAGCCTTTGCATTGCTGCTCTACCAGAAACCTGTTTGTCTGTCACCTGCCTGGACATGGTCAGCCCTCAGCACCTCCATTGCCACCTGTTCCTCCATGATTCCTCTGGCGTTCCCAACAGCAGGGCAGGGGGGGTTTCATTGCTGTGTCCCCCATTTTACAGGTGAGGAGAGAGGTTTTGTGCCTTATCAAGGGTCACATGACTAGTAAGAGGCAGAGCTGGGACTCAGGCCTGGGTCTTCTGCTGAGGAGCCAGGAGTCCGAGGGTACGAGCTCCAAGCTGGTGCGGGGCTGCCCCATGCCGGTGGCTGGCCTGGGGTAAACAGTCTTGCCATATTTGTGGCAGGCCTGGTCACTTTGACCTTGTTACTATTACTCATCGGCTCCCAGGGCTTCTGAAGCTTGTGTATGTGCACACATGTGCACGTGTGCGTGAGGGGTGCCTAAGAGGGTGGGAACTCATTCAAGTGCAAAGGAGAAAACATATTTGTCTCATAAAAGTATTTCAATTCAATTACACTAATTTAGAACCTATGCTTTCTTCAGCGGAGGGGCTGAGTAAACTTTACTTGGAAAGGAAAGTGTGGAAGGAGATTACAGGGGTGTTTCCAATGGCATGGAGGGTCCATTCTCAAAACACACCCTGGTCCTTTAGATGCACCCTTGACTTACTGGCATTTAACACATACTTCCCAGTGACTGAGGAACCCATGGACAATGCCTTACCAGGCCAGCCCAGATTAGAGTCCCCTTGGACTCTAATAGTAATACAACTGTGTTTTCTGTTTTGTAAAAATAGTGCACGTGGAATGAGCTGGCCTGGATCCAGCCTCCCGGGGTCTGTGGGTGGCAGGACACTTGCAGGGTGTGATCCTGGCCTCCGGGGGTTCCCGGGCGCACTCTCTTCTCAAGAGGAAGAAAGGCCAGGGCCCAGCCAGGATCACTGGCTTCACTCTGGCAGGAAATATCTTCCCACCTCTTGGATGTCTCTCCAGAAGCTCAGCCCTGTACTCTGAGCCCAGCCAGGCCAGGGGGACCAGGCCTTAGGCCTCTTCCCTGTGTCTTGGGGGCATCGGGCAGCCAGAAGGGCCCTGCCTGTTACCTCCGGAAGCTCTTCTCTCCGGGGGGCCGGGAGCTGGGCCGGGAGCCTGGGAGCAGTCCATCCGTCTCTTGGCTGTCTTTCTCTTCCTCTTGAAGAGACTCATCTCCCAGGAAGTCCCCATCGTCCCAGGATCCCACTGTGCCGTCGGTGCCCTGATACCTGACCTCCACGCAGAGGCTGGTCTGAAGGGAGAGAGGTGGTGGTGAGCAGCTGGGACGGCGGCAGCAATCCTCACCCTGTCTATGTGGCTGCTTGGTGGTGTTTTGCAGTGCTTCCACACCCTTACCTCACTAGAAGAGGTCAGGATGGTAGGATCCCTCTACCCCATTTTGCTAATGAGAAAACAGAGGCTCGGCCAGGCATGGTGGCTCACCCCTGTAATCCTAGCACTTTGGGAGGCTGAGGCAGGTAGATCACGAGGTCAGGAGTTTGAGACCAGTTCGGCCAACATGGTAAAACCCCATCGCTACTAAAAATATGAAAAAATTAGCTGGGCATGGTGGCAGATGCCTGTAATCCCAGCTACTTGGGAGGCTAAGGCAGGAGAATTACTTGATCCCGGGAGGTGGAGGTTGCAGTGAGTCAAGACCGCCCCACTGCACTCCAGCCTGGGCAATAGAACAAGACTGTCTAAACGAAAAAAAGAAAGGAAAAGCAAAAAGAAAAAACAGAGGCTCTGAAAGGCTGACTTGTACAGACCTGATCAGCTTACTAGGATCTGGCTCCAGGTCCCGTGCTCGAGGTGGAGGGGCCTGGCCTGCCTGGGACAACTGAGCCCAGACTCAACCTGAGTCCACTGTATACATAACCCAGAGTGCCATTCGGCATTCCCATGATCAGGTCATCTCCTCTCCTTAGAACAAGGGCTGCCTGTGGGCATGAGTCGTGGCCAGCCAGAAATCGGCTTGTTGGAAATGCGTCAGAATGAGCTGAAAGTGGCCTCCAGGAGAGGAGCCCAGGCCAGGCTCACACCCACGCTTCCTACCCTGGAGAGGGAGAGAATCTTGGGGCTGCCTTAGGGTTTTCCTCTGGGAGAAAGTAAGGGACCTGTGGGAAGTAGAAAAGTTCTTTTTTAAAGTTCCTTTCTTGTTAAAGAATGAGTGTGCTGAAAACTTTGTTAAGCCCTATCTTATGTAGCTGTTAGACATGCCATGCTTACAGGCACGTAGTACATTCTATGTCCTTGTACTTTAACCAAGATATCTGTGCTAGACGTGCCCACAGGCATGTCCCAGCTCTCCATTGCTTTTACCTGTTTAGAAAACTTTTAAGTTATTAGCCAATCGGGTTTTAGTTTAGATTGTGAGGTCTGGCTCCAGCCAACGGAGATCAGACACAGCAGTAAGGTCAACCCCAAATGCGTAAGGGATAAATTTGTCTGTTTTCCTTTGTTCATTGTACTCTTCTGGCAAGATGGCTAGCAAGAGTACCCTTCCTGCAGTCCAGGAAATAAAAATTGCATTGCTACAAGATCATTTGTCTCAGCGCTAATTTTTCTTTGTGGTACTGACCATCTATTTCCAACAGCACCCAGCCCGAGCTCAGGCTTAGCAATGGAGAATCGTGATTGGGCTTCCTGCTCTGTGTCCTGGGGCCATTACTCTCTTGCAGCTCTAGTTTCCCCCAGTGCACAGGGAATACTCATTCTAGTTCCTTCCTCAAGCTACACGGGTGATGGGAGGTCCCCAGAAAGCATCACCCTTCCTCACAGGTCTAGAGGTGACTTGTGCCTGAGACCAAGATAGGCGGCCCTCATTCAGTGTTTGGACCCCCCAGTGCCCCAGCTTAGATTTCCCAAGGGAAGGGGAAGGTGCACATGTTTTCTGAACCGTCGCTGTTCTAGACATCATGCCGAGATGCTTGAATGTACACTTATTAGATCTTTTCAGCATTGTAACCTACCTTACCTAGCATATCTGAAGGCTAAGTGACTTGCTTTAAGTCACCCAGCTAGGAAGTACCGGAGCTGGGATTTGGGCCCAGGCTGCCTGTCTCCAAGCCCCATGTCCTTTCCATGGAACCGATGTGACTCTCTTGGTGGAACCAAGTATGTTGTGGGAAAATGGTGGTCTGGCATTGGAAGTCCTGGGCCTCTGCTGTTGACTATTGCTCTGACCATGGCCAAATTTATTCTGCATGTAGGACTTCACTGTTCCCATTCATAACAATGGGTAGAGGAGGTGGGTGGCAAGTGGGCTAGGTGATCTGTGAGTCCCTTCCTCCTCTAACATCTTAAGTCTGATTCTGGAAATCCAGGGCATGGGCTGTGCTATCTGTCCATCCTGCTCGCTCCCCAGTCCTCTCATCTCACTTCTCACACTATCCACACTTCATCCAGGCTTCTGTGTTCTCCTCCCAGCCCTCCTCCCACTGGTGTCCATACGTGGCTTGTTCTGTACCCCTTCTACTCTTGAGGTGGCTGAGACCCCTGTAACTTTAAGAAGCCCTCCCTGCCCACCCCTGCCCATGGGAGAAGAGGGTTCCTTCTAGCTCCCCATGGCTGCAGTCCTGGCTTCTGAGGCTGTTCCTCCTGGTCACTACATAGGGCTATATATTACACAGGACCTCATGGCACAGCCCCATTTTATACATGGGTAAACTGAGGTCAGGAAACAATAGCTAACGATATTATAGATTTATTGTGCATATCTGTTCTAGGTACTTTCTGTGTATTCTCCTTTAGTTCTCAGAACAATCCTGTGAGATGGATACTATAATTGTGCTCACTTTGCAGATGATATGTAGCTTGCCCAGGTCACACAGTGAGTGAGTGGCCCAAGATTCATACCTGTTTCTCACCATCATGCCAGGTGCCCACAAGTGGCCATGGCTGAGCTCAAGAGGACTGAGGAATGAAAGCAGAGCCTGGGCTCAGGCTGTCCTAGTGGGTTACTTCCTTCCTTTGTTAGAACATGTTTCAGGAACCTCGGGGCTGTGCATCACTAGTGCATGCATGCTCATGAAAAAGATCTGGGATGTGACAAACAATAGGAAATGAGGTCTCTGCCCTCCCAGGGGGAAGCCGAGCCAGATGTGCAGAGTGAAGGTCATGCCCTTGAACCCCAGCAGGGTTCAGTCTGGCCTTTGGGCGATGAGAGAAGCCTCTTTAGTGACTCCCAAGCTGGGTCTGAATGGAAGGACCGGTTGGTGCATTCCCACCGCAGGAAGTGCAGAGACGCCTACTTCAGGGCCCCAGGCTCGGCTGCAGATCAAGCCGTTACGGCCGAGTCTGACCTGAGTCTCCTCCTCCCGCCACACCTCACCATGCATGCGGGGCATTCTCCAGACCACCCCATGTGTGGGGCAGGGAAAACAGACACCCAGATGGTCCCATAGGGAAAAGTCCAGGAGCTCCCTGGGGCACACCCACCTTGATGATAGCGTTGTTGTCATCAATCAGCGTGTCGGTCACCTCCACGTGGTTCTCCTCTACTACCTTCTGCAGCACCATACGGAAGGTCCCGATGAGCCTGGGGACAGAAAGAGGGCACGGTGGTGACATGGAAGAGATCAGGGTAAGGAGCAAGACTGATGTCCCAAGAGCCGTAATGGCTTGGGGAGGACTCGGGTGGGCTTGCTCCTGGCTCTGGGCTGGGTTGGAGAAGGTGGACCAGGAGCCAGGGCTGGTCGCAGCCAGGGTAACATGTCCCGCTGTGGATGGTTGTTTGTGGGAGGCCCGTTTCCTTGGGAGAGCTCCAAGGAGCAGTGAGCAACCTTAGAGGATGTCTACAGACTGCAGGGAAGGGTGCATGGACTCCAGCTTCAGCTGAGCCTTTGCAGAGAAGCTTCTAGATGCTCAGTGTGGAGGCTGGGGAAGGACCTGAGGTTCCTGGATGGACAAGTAACTCCTCTGGTTCCACCTCCCTAACCATGACCGAGGCTTCCAGCCCACACCAACAGCGCTCACTCATCCATTCCGCATCCACAGCCTGTAAGTTCTTGGACGGCAGGAAGCTGTGACTGCAGAGCCCCCACGGTGCTGCACAGCTGGGGAGAGGCAGTGCAATGCTTTGGTTAACAGCACAGTCCTGGCGTCCAAGAGACAGGGATCTGAAGCCCAGCTCTGACACTGACTAGCGAGTTATCTCTTCATGGGCAACTTCCTTAAGCTCTCTCAGTCTCAGTTTTCTTGTAAGATGAGCTGATAAGCCCTGCTTCACAGTTGTTGTTGAAGGACTACATGAGATCATCTGCAAGTGTTTTTGTTTATTTGTTTTATTTTGTTTTGTTTGAGATAAGAGTCTCACTCTTGTCACCCAGGCTGGAGTGCAATGGCGCAATCTCAGCTCACTGGGACCTCTGCCTCCTGGGTTCAAGTGATTCTGCTGCCTCAGCATCCTGAGTAGCTGGGACTACAGGCATGCGCCACCACACATGGCTAATTTTTGTATTTCTAGTAGAGACGGGGTTTCACCATGTTGGCCAGGCTGGTCGCAAACTCCTGACCTCCGGTGATTTGTCTGCCCGTGGTCTCCCAAAGTACTGAGATTACAGGCATGGGCCACTGCGCCTGGCCCTGCAAGTGTTCTTATCAGAGGCCCCAGCACACAGCCAGCACTCCAAAGCAGTTGGGTCCGTTGCTATTCACGTGCTGCCTCTAAACCGTGAGCCCCTCAAAGGCACGGCTGGTGCTTTCTATTCCAGCCTCTGTCTGACATTTCTAGCATACTAGAGATCTCAATACCTGCTGGCTGAATTAATGAACAACAGTGGATGCCCAATCAATGCTGATGGAGTTGACTTCAACCCCATTGCACCCCACGGTCAGAAGGCTTTTTATTGCTCTGGGAGAGAACAGGGAACTCAGAGAGACGTCCTCACATGGTGCTTCTACATGGGGTGGATTGGAACACATACACCATTTGTAGCTGAAAGCACAAAGGTGAGGGAAGCATCCAGGTCGTGTGAGAGCTGGATGGGACCTTGGACATTATCTGCCTGAGATTGATAGAGGAAGACAGTGAGGCCATGGAAGGGGAAGGGACACAGCTAATTAATGACACATCTGGGTAAGGTGAGGTATCAGGTAAATTCTGACTTAGATGTGCTTGATGTCTATACCACACTGAGGTCTGTGGAGAATGAACACTGATTTTTTAAAAATCCTCCCATTTGTGTGAGGGGAGGAAGTGGCAGGGTGGCCGTGATGGATGGATATGAAATGCTCCCCTCTTGAGCTCAGAGTCTCATCCGCCAGTGCACCCCACCTCCCCAAGGGTGAAACTGTTCACACCACTCTAAAGACAAACTGGGCTTCTGGGCGCTTCGAGCAGCCCCGTGAAAGCCTTCTCCCACAGCTGCAGGCACCTCTCCCCAGCTCAGGCAGTGCCCCAGAGACAGAAGTGCTGGGCTGGGGGCCAGGAGCCCTGGAGCCGCTGTCCCTGAGTCCCAATTTGGTCTTTATAAAATGAAGGGGGAAGGGGACTCTTAGCTTCCATACCATGTAGACATTCCAACAGGAGACCATGGGCACGAAAGGATACACTCCTTCCTGCAGCCTCACCTCATTTATTCTAAATCAGTGTTTCTCAAACATCAGCATGAACAGAATCACCTGGAGGGCTTGTGAAAACACAGATGGCTGTGACACCCTTCTCTGTGGATGTGTTGGAAAATGTGTCACCGGTGGGAGAGGAGAGGGCAGTGCTGATCTGCAGCTTTTGCTGGTTTCCGTGGCATACATACTCCCACCATGGCCACTTCAAGCTTCTAATGTGAAGTCACAGAACTGAGTCCACCGTACTTCAGTTCACACCACTGGCCCTGCCCCCAGGCTCTGATTCAGTGGGTGGGAGGGGGCCTGAGAATGTGTATTTCTGACAAGTTTCCAGGTGATGCTGAAGCTGCTGGCTGGGGAGACACTTTGAGAATCCCTGCTCTACTGTTATCCTTTGCCGATGGCTATTCAGCTGCCTTGATTCCTCTAGGGCCTGTCGGGCACCTGTTAAGCATGGGGTGATCAGGCACATCTCTGCAGAATTAGATGCTCAAGCACAGCAGAGGCAGCTCCCCAGGATCAGCGGAGGTGCTGCAATGTGACAAGACACCCCCAGGGGGCAGGGTGGAGCTATTCCCCCTGCAAGTGCTCAGAGAGGCATCTGGTGCCTTCTAGGCCTAACCTGCCTGAGTCTCAGACCTTAGACTTGGGAAGAACCTGAGAGGAGACCTTGTCCAGCACCCCTTCCAGGAGGAATCCCTGGAACAACCTCCCTGACATGTGCTTTCAAGCCTCTGCTGGATAATCCCGTGGTGGTGACAGTGATGGGGCTGTCACTGGTAGTCCATTCAGCCACAGCTTTTAATCACACAATGTGCCAAGGTTGGGCTCCAGACAAATCCCCCACTCTTCACACCCTGGTCCGAGCCCTGTCCACATGCAGAATGCCATCCCTAAAGGGAAGCAGTGTAGACAGTGAAGAGCCTGCACTCTGGAGTCAGACAGATATGGGCTCACTCAGCAGGACCCAAGGGAGATTTCACCCCTTACCAGTGGTATGGTTTTGGCTCCTTTCCTAGCCCTCCAGCTTCCACCGGACAGTGGCAAGGAGACTGCTCATGAGAAATTCCTCGAACGCCACCGGCACTCGGATGCCAGCCCCTCCTCCCTCTCTAATAATACGCAAGGCTGACCATCTGGAGGGCCCACACGGGGGCGTCTCTTTTGCAGGTTGGGCTCCAGCAGCAGATCCAGGCTGTCCCCCACCCTTCCAGCTCTGCACAGCCTCCAAGAGCCCAGGCTGGTCTATGGTCTGGATGGGGGACTGGGGTGCTAGGAGTTTGCAAGATTAAAGGAATCAATTTCCCATACCCCCAAGAGTGGCTTGGAGGCTTTTAACTCCTAACAGTTCACCCCCAACCTCTCTCAAATAAAAGTAAAGATTATATTCTTTGACACAGATAATTGATATTATCTCAGTCTTATGTAAAGTTAAAGAAAAGCATTTTTATAAACCTTTGGTCTGTAACATACCATTTAAGCAAAAACAGTGCTTTCCATGAAAACACGGTTTCAAAGCAAAGGCCCTGACGCTGCTTCTAGGATGCTATCCCTCAGCCCGTCCTCTATAGATATTCTCTGGGAAGAAGCTGGGACAGGAAGAGATAGGAGAAGCCCCTAGCTCTGGCCCCCGTGGTGACCCTGGAGGTGACTCTGCCTGCCGCAGCTGGCCTCTGTGCATCCTGTCTGCATGCATAGTAGTGTCCTGCTCCTCTGCGTGGGTCAGCATGGAGGAGCTGCCTGAGAGAGTGGGGCCCAGGATGACTAAGGAACAGTGGGCTCATATGCCCCTTAGACAGCCGAGTCATTTCCCTGGAAATGGGAGTTGTGAGGTCATGTGTTCTGTGGGAAGGAGCACTAGTGTAGGCGTCAGGAGGCCTGGGCTGAGACCTGCCTCTGTCCTGAATCTGCTGTGTGACCCTGGACAAGAGGCCTCTCTGGGCCTCAGTTTCCCGGGGGCTATTAGGTGAAGGAGCTGGGGCTAACTCCATGTCCTCCTACTACTTGCCTTACATGGCATCCAGGTCACCAGGGCAAAGAGGGCACCTCTCATAGGAGGCTGGCTGGCCCCATGAGGGCTGGGGGGCTGGGCAGAGCTAGGATCCCCACGTAATTAGCTGGCAGGAGGAGGCTTCTAGTCCAGACGGGCCCTCAGACTGACCACAATAGAGCAGCAACTAGGCACCAGAATCCTGTCAATAATTCATCACTTTCCCCTGGGAGCCCGTGTCGGGTGTCCCGGGCCCTGTGAGGCCTCTCCTGCTCTTCTGGCTCCTGAATTATTCAGGGCCCCTGGCATCCTCAGCAGGCAGGAGGCTGGAGGCCAGGCCATGGCCCCTCAGAGGTCCCAGACAGGCAGAGCTGGATGCACAAAATCTCCTGAACCTAACATTTCTTCCTCATGGGAAAGTCGAAGCTTCCTGGATGTGGTCTTTGTTCCAGATGGGGCTGAGCAGAAGTGAAGGTCTCCTGGTTTCTGACTAGGATGCCTCCTTCCTTCACACCATGTCTCTGCCTCCTGGCAGCCTCTGGAACTACTGGGTGAGGGGCGAGTTTCCATGCTGCTCTCTGCTTCTAGGACAGTCCCTCTCTCTGAGATGGCAGTGATGGGATCAGGCTCATTTCTCAGACCAGCCTCCGTTACCTCAGTTTCCCCAAATGCATCAGTCATGTGAAGCTGAGTGTTACCCTTGAGTGCCCTGAGCCATTCAGAGAAGAGGGGCTGCTCTGAGTCCCCCCTGCAGGCTCTCTTGCTCTATATAACCTCTGCCTCCTAACACCCTGGGGGCATTTATTCATTCTTTTATTCCACAAACTAATCAGGGCACTGCCTTTCTTGGATGGGGGCAGGGAGAGAAGAAGGAGAGTTAGGATAGGAACTATCCCCCCTTTCTGTCTTTCTTTTTATTGGCACTTAACACCTAAATTAAATGCAGTAGCTGACGCCTGTAATCCCAGCACTTTGGGAGGCTGAGGCAGGTGGATCACCTGAGGACAGGAGTTCGAGACCAGTCTGGCTAACATGGCGAAACCCTGCCTCTACTAAAAACACAAAAATTAGCTGGGCGTGGTGGTAGGCACCAGTAATCCCAACTACTCGGGAAGCTGAGGCAGGAGAATCACTTGAACCTGGGAGGCAGAGGTTGCAGTGAGCCAAGATCACGCCACTGCACTCCAGCCTGAGTGATGGAGTGAGACTGTCTCCAAAACAAACAACAAACAAATAAAACCACCTAATAGAAACTGTAACTTTCAACATATTCACTGCATGGTAGTCAATTTCCCAAATACTTCTGATTTGTTTGTAGCGGTTTTTTGATGGGCTCAAGGGTTTCCAGCATTTCAGTGGTTAGGCTGGCGGCTTTCATTGTAAATGATTTAGCAATGTCTTCCATGTCCTCAGTTTCCACCATCACTGCTCAAATACTTTGGTTTCTGGGAGTTGGATTAGGAAGAGGAGATAACAGACATGCATTCTAGCCCTGGGTCTACCACTGTCTATCCATGCGACCTCAGGATCCCCTCTGAGACTCAGTTTCCTCCCCTGCACAGCTAAGGTTGTAGTGGCCAAGCCATATGGCTCCTGGATGCTCTGACATCCACAGTTGGGTTCCTGCAGGGCTCTCAGGCGCCCTCCCTAGTGCTTGACTTCTGATTCGGCTTCCTCCTTCACACCCACTTGGTCTGTGTGTGGGCCTGGCGCTTGTTCCTGTTTCTCCTGTCCTCATAGGTCACACTCTCATAGTATCTCACTCCAGGGAAGAAGGCTGTGCTTTGCCTGGGGGGCCCTTGGTGGGGGTGTCTCACCAACCTTGTTTGTGGGTGCCAAAGGCAGTTTCCTGAATGGTGTCATGCCATGGGAGGCAAAGGGAAGGCCTCTGTGCCCTAAACATTCTCCATGTGGCTCTGCCAGCAGGTCTGAAATGCCCTTGCCCTACACTCAGCTGAGATTTTGAAAGCTCCTAATAAAACCCACAGAATCAGGGACTCTCTGAGGCCCATATGGCTGGGCCTCTCCTAACTCAGAAATTCCCTCTACAACATGATCCACTCTTCGCTCACCCTCTCCCAGTGGCAAGGAGCTTATTACCTCCTAAGACAGCACACTGGCTGGAGAGGCTGGTTATCTTTCTGCTGTCTGCTGTCTTCAAGCAGCCTGTTCCTCATCCTACCTCTAGATACACACCTCTCTTTCCTCTTCCCATGGCAGAAAACCTTCTGGGAGTGTAGGGGCAGGGACTGTGCCTCAATCCTTCATCTCAGTATCTCCAGTGACTAGCACAGTGTCTGACTGACAGAAAGTATTTGTTCAGTATGTGTACGATGAGTGACTACAAGGTTGACATTTCTAGATGAAAAGATGGTGGATGGATGGATGGATGAATGGGTGAATGGACAGATGGAAGGATGGGCTGGGAGTAGTAGATCATGCCTGTAATCTCAGCACTTTGGGAGGTGAAGGCGGGAAGAGGTCAGGAGTTCAAGACCAGCCTGGCCAACATGGCGAAACACTGTGTCTACTAAAAATACAAAAATTAGCTGGGCATGGTGGTGAGCACCTGTAATCCCAGCTACTCGGGAGGCTGAGGCAGGAGAATCAGGATAATCACTTGAACCAGGGATGTGAAGCTTGTAGTGAGCCAAGATCAGGCCACTGCACTCCACCATGAGCCACAGAGCAAGACTCTGTCTCAAAAAAAAAAAAAAGAAAAAAAAAAGAAAGATGCATGAGTGGATGGAAGGATGAATAAAAGGATGAAAGGATGGTTGGTGGATGAATGGATAGAAAGATGGAAGGATGGATGAATGGGTGGATGAATGGATGGAAGAATGAATGAAAGGATGAAAGGATGGATGGTGGATGAATGGATGGAAGGACAGAAGGATGGATTGATGGATGAATGGATGGAAGGAAGGATGGGTGAATGGATGGATGAATGGATAGATGAATAAATGGGTGGATAAATGAATTGACAAATGGATGGAGGGATGGATTGATAAACGGATGGACGAGAGGAGGAAGGATGAGTTGAGTCAACTGATGGATAGACAAATGTATAGACAGATGGATGACTAAAAGGAAGCGCAGGTGGATGGATGGATGGATGGATGGATGGATGGATCAATGTATGGATGAATGGATGAACAGGTCCTCTGTGATTTTCCCTTTCAGGCTTTCATCCATTTGTCATAAGGTGATCCTTAAAATCACTTTCCTCCTGGCAACTGCAGGGTGGTGCCTACAAGAATCCTCTACAAGCAGTATCAGAGCAGTAGACTCCTTGTCTTTCCTGCTCAGATCAGAGGTGCTTTAATTCTATTAGTATGATTTAGGATGGGGTCTACTTTCCTTTTGTTTGTAGTCTCCTCCCACTGTTGAGTCATTCTGAGTCCTCAGTGAGCTAATAATACCTCCATACCTTGGACGTGTTGCAGTTAAGCCATGAACTCCTCCAGCTTGTATAAGAGCAATCATTTTTTTTTAAAGAGATGAGATCTTACTATGTTGCCCAGGCTGGCCTCAAATGATCCTCCTGGCTTATCTGCCTAAGTACCTAGGACTACAGGTGTGTGCCACACCTGGCTGTGATTTTTGAATCCAAGATAGTACTTTACATTTATAATACTTAGCCACTATTCCAACCTGTTCAAATCCTTCTGAATTATTCTTCATGGCCTAGAGAGAAGAACACAACTTTTACTGAGCACCTCATAGTGATAATGCTCATATGGCAGGTGTATTTCACTTGCGGAGTGGAAGCTCCATAGGGCTAGGCACCCCACCCTCTGCAGCACTTAGTTCAGTATCTGATACACAATCGGCACTTAGGAAACATTTGCTGAATGAGTGAGTGAACATCTATTTCGCTTAATTCTCACAGCTGCCCTTTGAGGTAAATGTCCTTTCACACATGAGCACATTGAAATCAGAGAGGTATGTAATCTTCCCAGGGTCACACAGTAGATGACTGACATGATTGTCTGAGATCAGCCTTGCCTGATTCCTAAACCAGCACCCTAAACTGTCAAGCCTGCCCTCAAGGCTACAGAGTGTCTCTTGGAGGAGATCATCAGCCCCTCCATCCTTTGCCTTTCCAATGGGTAACTGTCCCCAGCATGGCATTGAGGGAGACTTTAAGAAAGGGACAGGAAGCTTTGATGGGATTGGGAACAGAAGGGGTGAAAGGAGGCAGGTGTTCTTGGCTGACAGCAGCTGGGAGGACTGGGGGATTCTGAGGACAAGAAGAGGGAGCAGAATGGGGATCAAAGACCAGCCCAAGACTTCTTTGGTCTTTGAAGATCAATCCAAGGCAGGTTGGGAGTGTAGGTCCCCCTTTTAAGCCCCAAGCAGACGGCAGCCCAAGGAGAAGGGCAGGCTCCCAGCCCCTCCAGGCCCATCCCCTCCTGCCCCATCCCACACTTACTTGTTGCTGAAGACTTTGCTGTAGTTGAAAACCTGAATCTCCAGCATCTCATTTCTGTCGATGGTGCTGGCCACCGGCCACCGAAACATCTGGGGAGAGAGGGACAGCTTTGGCTTTGGTGGCAATAACAGGTAGGAGCCTGGGGGCGTGGGAGGGCAATCTCTGGTGTGGGGGGTCTCCAACAAACAGCCAGAGTGGTCCCTCACTTGGGCCCCATGCTCCCCAGGGACAAAGCATTGACACCTGGAATCTCATTTAGTTCTGACGACCACCTTGTAGAGAGCACATTGGGTCCACTCTTCTTTCACTTTGAAAGAGTGCTCGGAGCGGTTGGGGGCCCTGCTCAAGGTCATGTGGTAGGTGAAGACCTAACCAGGACTTCTCACTGCCCACACAGTGTGGCTTCCATGGGCTCCCAGCTCCTGATGGGGGTTGGGAGAGGACCATGCCACCAGGGTGGTGGTCAGGCCCCAGAGTGACAGCAAGGATTGTGGGCGTGAGCCTGGTTTTTGGTGGGTGCTAAATAAAGCTGTGAGCTCCAGCTCTCTCCCATCAGAATCACCCTGACCGGTGCAGGCACCGCCTGGACTCCTAGGTGGAGCTCAGACCACTCCTCCCTCCGGCAATGGTAACATCGGGGACAGGGTTGAGTTGCTTAGTGTTACTGGGGTCAGGCCCACAGCCTGTCCCCATCTCACTGTCTCTAGATTCGCCCTTACCACTCTGTGTTGCTTCCTCCTTAACTTAGTACTAATGATGAATAGGAATTTGATTGGGATTTTTCCTGGTGCCCTAAAAGTGGCAACAAGAGCTCAAAATAGAGACTGAAGTGACCCAGTGCCCCCTTCTGTAAAGACCTGCCAATGGGCAGAGCCAGATATCTTCCTAGGGCTTCCTCAAAGGCCCTGCTACCTCCAGCCATCACCCAGCCCACCTTCCTGGGATGGGAAAGAAGACTGAGTGAGGGAAAGGTGGGAAGAATTCTGTCCTGGGCATGCTTTTTTTGTGGTACTTCCTGGAGAAACAGCTTATGGCGATGAGGTACCTGCAAGAAGGGGAGTGTGGCATGCAGGTCCCCAGTGGCATCTTCAGGGCAGTGGCCTGGCAGGATCCCCACGGAACACTGCAGGGCAAAGAGCCCAGCCTGTTACCATTGGCTGTGACAAGTTTTTGATTTGTGCTTGAGTGACCTGATGACACTTTTTCCATGGGCTGCCCACCAGGGGAGGAGTCTCAGCTCAGATGAGGCTGTGGGGCTGTGCCCCATGGCAGGAGCAGGAGTGCGGTAGAGCCAGGTGTCCTAGCTTGGGCTCCATACCATGTGACAGGACACTCAGGTCTCCCACGGAAGGCACCCACATGGCATCCTACGAGAAAGATAGCATTTGCAGGCCCGCTGTGCTGGCAGCATCGGAGCTGGCTGGAGCATGCCAGAGAAGCCGCCACACCACAAGGAGGGGCCCCATCATGGCAGACACCAAGCCTCGGCCCACAGCCTCCAGCCGGAGTGGGGGAGGATTCGGAGGGCCTCAGCAGGAGTCCTTGCCCCACTCCACGCCCTGAACCATAAGCATAAGGGGATGGGGTGGCCAGGGGCAAACAGGACATGAGACTGGAGTAGGAAGCCCTACTGGACAGGATCAGGCAGCTCTGAGTTCTGCTCAGGACGCTGTGAAGAGACCGTGTCAGGGAGGATTTTGATAGATCGGCTGGAAGGCAGTGACTTTTTATTTTTTAGTTCTATTTTTATACCCAACTAAATTCAGACTGCTCCATAGGCCAATAATAAATAATAATAGGAATAATAGCTGTCATTTATAGGGAAATTTGTCTTATGCTGGGGTCTGAATGCTTTATGTGTATTCATTCATTTAGTGTTTTCAATGGCCCAAGAGGCAGGTAATGGCTTCTGTGCTCTATAAACAAGGAAGTAGGCCTCAGAGCAGGTGTGTGATTCGGGTCACTCTGTTGGTGGGTGAGCAGGTGCTCGGGAGGAGGCTTCTGAGAGCCCACCCTGCATGTTTGCCATCACCAACCCTGAGATTCCTTCTCCCAGCCTGGGCACTCAGAGGGCTTGGGTACCCTGGGCCAGCCCTACAGGTCACTGACCAGTGTGGGCAGGGCCTGTCTCAGGAAAACGGCCGTGGTGACATCTCCCTTCAGAACTGGCTAAGTCGCAGGTAGGACCCGGCCTTGGCATGAGAGGGAGGAAGAAGCAGAGGAAGGAGAGGGAGAGGTTCTGGGGGATGGGGTGGGGAGGGTTCTGAGCAGGGCCTGGGGAGGGCTTTAGAGGCGAGGCGGGCACAGGGCAGAAGGGTGGGCAGAGGGGCCTGGGAAGTGGAGGCAGCCCAGTCCACAGGCCTCATTCAGCAGCCCCAGCTTCTGGATGCCTCTGGCAGCTCAGCAGAGTGTGTGGTTTTCTTAATGAATCTGCTTTTATGGGGCTGCAGGGAAATAACGCAGCCCAGGAAGGCCCAGCTCATCAGCCGCAGCCTGCAGGAGAGCAGGGTGGGGGTGGGGATGAATTGGGCAGGGGTGATTGATCCCCCTGAGGGTCTGTGGGTGGGATTTTGGCATTGGAAGGAGAGAAATCAGGAGACGGTGGAGATGGCCCTGTGAGAGGGAAGGGGCATTGAACGGTGGCTGGAGGCTGGGGCCTAAGGGACCTGGGCCTGGCTAGGGGGCGTGGGCCAGTTTGCTGAGTGAGAGTTGGGGATCAGGGAGGGCCCAGGAGAGAGGGGTGTGTGGCTCAGGTGCCCTGTCAGGAGTTCATCAGCGGGGTCTAAGCAGTCCCTGAGTTCTGGGAGGCTTGGGGGGAGGGGAGGAAGGAGCCTGGGGCCTCAATGAGTCACAGTCACAGCAGCTTCTTCGGCCTCTGCCTTGCTCCCCCTCTTCCACGTCCCTCTCTTTCCTACCGCAGTTTCTACCCACACGAGGCTTTCCCCTCATTTCTCTCTTCCTCCCTCCCACTTCATTCCCGTGCTTTCTTCTCCTCACCACATCTGTTTTATCTTTTACCAGTTTCTCCCTCTGTTCCTGTCTCAGTTTCTTTCTCTGTCTCTATCTCTCCCTTTGTCTCTGTCTCCCTGTGTCTCTCTCAGGGGTTCTTTGTCCTGCCGCACATTGCCATCCGTTCCAGAAGCTTTTAAAAGTCCCAAGGCCCAGGCCTGGAGGGATCACATCGGCCCTTCTAGGTGGGGTCGGGGCATCGGCATGGGCCTCGCAGGGTGACCGGCCTCCTGGCTGGAGGGAGGTGACTCACGACTGGGACTGAGGGTGATCCCCATCTGGCCTTCCTAGGAGCAGAGGCATGGGCTGTGATAAAGAGACTTTTTGGGTTGAATTTCCCTCCCTTTATACTTCTCCTTGTTAAAGCTTTTCGATGGCTCCTCCACGGCTCCCTGAAAGAGGTGGGGTTTCCCTTTCCCACACCCAGAGTCCCCCTGGCTGTACCCAGGCAGCATTCCAGCCCCGATCCCATTGCTGACATCGTTTGCTAAGCCAGTGCCTGTGAGTTCTGGGTACCTCACAGAGCTCCCAAGGACATGCACACCCGTTGCTTCTTTTCGTTCTTCTGACAACACCGAGGCTTGTATCTCATGCAGACTGGGAGCCTCTGTGGTGTTGCAGAAAGTCCGAGTTAAAGTCAGGAGACTTGAGTTCTAGCCCTGGCTCTGCCACTCACTAGCTGTGCCTCAGCTTCCCCATCTGTGAAATGGGGGTGACAGTATCTACCTTAGAGGGCTATTGAGAGACTTGAATGAGACATCACAGGTGACAGCAGTTTGTAAGCGACACCGCACTGCAGCATGTGTTCAGTTTAGATTTTCCCAGTGGGAACGCGGTGCAGGTGAGCAGCTGCCTCGTCTCCCTGCCACGCCCCATGCCCCACTCCCCCATCACTTTCCTCTTCTGCCTTGGTCTGTGGATTTCCCGTATCTCTTTCACTGCTTCTTCTCTTCCTAATTTCATTTTTCATTGCCTCCTCATTTTTGCAGTGTGTCCTTTCCACCATTTGCGGTGATGTGCTGAGAACACAACAAGATGAGATGAGGATGTTGAGGGTTTGGGAGCCACACTCCTCTCCTGACTATGCTATTGAACTTGTGAGCTATTAGATTGAAGGAAAAGGGCCTGGGCACAGTGGCTAACACCTGTAATCCCAGCATTTTGGGAGGCTGAGGTGGGCGGATCATTTGAGGTCAGGAGTTTGAGACCAGCCTGGCCAACATGGTGAAACCCCGTCTCTACTAAAATACAAAAATTAGCCAGGTGTGATGGCACATGCCTGTAATCTCAGCTACTTGGGAGGCTGAGGCAGGAGAATCACTTGAACCTGGGAGGCAGAGGTTGCAGTGAGCTGAGATCAAGCCACTGCATTCCAGACTGGGTGACAGAGCAAGATTCCGCCTCAAAAAAAAAAAAAAAAAAAAAGATTGAAGGTAAAGGGCTTCCAAAGGAAGGATTTCATCTGGGTAGCACTTAGTACTTCCAGAGCATCTTTTACCCATAACCAAGGCTCACAGCAATGCGGCAAAGAAGTGCTCCTTTGACAAGTGGTTAAGTGGAAAGGCAGGAGTTGCCCAGGGGCACAGGGCTGGTTGGTGGCAGAGGCCGGATTCAAACTCAAGTCTCAGGATGCTTAGTCTGGAGTTCAGTCCTCAGGGCGTAATCCACTACTGAACCCTCTCCTGAAGCCTGCGTTGGCAGAAGGGCCCAGGAAGTGGAGGCAGCCCAGCCCACAGGCCTCATTCAAGCCAAACATAGTCGCTCAAGATGTCACGAGCCAGCAAGCCCCATGCAGGGGAGAGCATTAGCTGAGCACTTGCTGTGTGCCAGGCTCTGTGCACGATGCTGGGCAGACTGCAGGAATGCAGGGTAGTTTCTCAGTCTTGGGGTTGGTCCTGGATAGTTCTGGAGACAGACAGGCCTGGACTAGCAGCCTGGAATAGGACTGTTGACAGAAGTAAGGTGGTACGTAGTACAGACAGAGAGGGAAAGAGGGCCTCTGTTGGGGGGCAGTCTCAGGAGCCCTGGGAGTGCTGAGTCCTGACCCAGTTTCCTGGTCTAGGCTGAGCCCTGACCTGGCTGGTGCTGGCCAGGGCACAGGGTTCTGCCTCCTATCAGCCCCAGTGATCTAGGACTCTGCAGAAAAGGTTTCCCTGATGCACACTGGAGAGTGACCTGGATTATGTCCAGCTTGGCCACGGACTAAGCCTGAAACCATCATGAAAATACTGAGATGCACTACCAAGCTTTAGAGCCGGGGTTCCCGACCCCCAGGCCGTGGACCAGCACCCGTCCATGGCCTGTTAGGAACCGAGCCGCACAGCAAGAGATGAGTGGCGGGTGAGCCTGAGCTCTGCCTCCTGTCCGATAAGCGGTGGCATTAGGAGTGGGAACCCTACCGTGAACTGCACATGCGTGGGATCTGGGCTGTGCACTCTTGAAGAGAATCTAATGCCTGATGATCTGAGGAGGAACAGTTTCATCCCCAAATCACCCCCTGCCACCACCATCCCAGTCCATGGAAAAATTGTCTTCCACAAAACAGGTCCCTGGTGCCAAAAATGTTGGGGACTGCTGCTTTAGAGTATAATGGAAAGAGACAGACTTGGGAGCTTCAAGACCTGGGCCCAGTTCCCCTAGGGAGGCCACTGCACTTTCCCAGGGCACAAAGGCTGCGTCTCTCTGTCTCTGTCTCTGTTTCTGTCTTTGTCTCTGTCTCTTTCCCCAGATTCTTCAGCGTTGTAAGTTAAATGTAGGATCTCAGGTTTCAGCTGGTCTTCTTGGGCAGTTCTCTTCCCTTCTCTAAGACCTGTTTCTTCAAGTGCAGGACAAGAGGGTTAAACAACATGATCTCTAACCTTAGAGATCAAGGTGATCTAAAGTCCCTTTAGGTGATCTCATCTGTGCCTTGCCTGCTTCCTTTCCAACCAGGCCCCAGCAAAGGGCTTGAGGTACCACTAGCACTACTGAGCCCATGAGGTTTGGGCACGGGCCTGCGGTGACAGGTGCCAGTCCTAGTGAATGTCACTGTTTTGTTCATTCTTTCACTTGGCGACATTTTCTGAGCTCCATGCTGGGTGCCAGCCCAATGATGAACATGACAGGTGCATTTCTGGCCTCCAGGAGGTGACAGCCCATGACTTCCAGGTACAAGCAGAAAGGGACAGATGAGGCCAAGATCCCCTGCCTTGTCATCCCCCAGGCTGGCGACCTCTTCCTCCCTAGGACTCAGAAGGCCCAGGGTCCCACCTTGTTTGTAGTGGGTCCATCTGCCCGCTAGACTGAGCCCCTTGAGGGCAGAGCTGAGTCTTGTCTACTTTGCAAGTGACCAGAGGCCCTGGAATCAGAGAGACTTGGGTTTAAATCCTGGTGCGGCTCCTTATCACCTAGGATGCTACCAACCCAGCAAGTTCTAGTGAGTCTAACGCTTGCGCCAAGCTCTAGCCCATCTTGCCGCACACTAAGTGCTCAGTAAATAGCAGCAGTTCCTCTTATCATTGCTACAAGTACGATTGTTACTCTGGCCTCTCCATGGGGCCTGGTCCACACAGGGCCTGTGTTAGAGCCAAAGCAAACTGGCTGAAGGTGGCCACTCCTGCTTCCCCAGGGCACAAAGGCTGGGTCTTTCTCTCTCTCCCCACAGCTTTTCTAGCATTGTAGGTTAAATGCAGGAGCTCAGGTTCCAGCCTCTGGGAAAGGAGACACCGTGTCCAGGCTCTGTTTCCACCCATTGTTGTAGAGAGCACTGTCTTTCTTCCATGGCCTCCTCCTCCCCACTCAGGTTCCTAGCCCAGCTGCTGCAGGCCCTCTTACCCTTGCCTGAGCAGAGGAGGGGCCCCTCCCTTGCTTGGAATCCCTTACCTAGTAGAGCTGTGAGAGACATTTGCTTTCTGGTCTCTCATTGCATTTTTTTTTTTTTTTCAGCCTTGTGACAGTCCCGTGGGGCAGGTAGAGCAAGGAGCATATCCCTTTTACAGAAGGGGAATCCGAGCCCAAAGTGGTTCCCCAGCAAGGACTGTGGGGCAAGTCTCATGACCCCCAGGCCAGTGTGTCTCGCTCAGCTGGCTCCTGCAGGCCCTGGGCAGAGTAAGGCAGAGAGAAGAGGCTTTCTGGGAGGTCAAGAGGCTTTAGGGGGATTTGAAAGACCTCTTTTCCAGGATATTCTGGAGCCACTGGCAGGCTGGTTCTTTCAGGGGGAAGCCAGGGAAGTTTACGACTTGTCCACGGGGTTGAGGGATAGAGGTTAAAGCCAAGGGACAGCCCCAGGCTCTCTTTGGGACCGGGCTGACCCAGGCCTCCGGAGCCTTCCTGAACAGGAGATGGGAGGCGGCCTTCTGCTTTGTGGGTTGTGCACTGCTGACCAGTGGTGGCCAGAGCTGCAGCCACTTCGCAGAGGGAGAAATGGAGGCGGGGGTGTGGAGAGACTCCACCAAGGGCCTGGTAGGGGTGGTGGGAGTCAGGCCCTATCACTGTATCTAGAGAGGGCGTGGGTCTGATGCATGCATGAATCCAGAAACCTGGCTTGGCTGATTCCAGAGCTGTCACCTGGGGAAGGTTAGTTACCATCTGAGCCTGATTTCATCTGTGGATTATCTCAGAGCTTGACTGGAAGGGGTATGGCTCAGGAAGCAGCTCAGGGCTGCTGCTGGGGCTGCCACCATCTTCCCACAGCGTTCCCTGTTGTGAAGTGCAGGATGGCCTGCGCGTTGCAAGTCATTTTGCATCCTTGTTCCCCACCCCACTAAATAAATGCCAGTAGATCCCTCATTGCGATAACCGGAAGCTTCCCTGTCCCTGCATTGTGCGGGCAGCACTTTCCCCAGGGGAGAGCCACTTCCCTCATTGCATGCCCTGCTCTCTGACCTTAGTCACATGCTTCTTCTGTAACTGCCTGGCTTCTGCCCGACTCCAGTCTCTCCACACTGACTCTGGCTACCCCATTCCTAAGCTCCCATATGAATCATCACGGACTTTTGAGCTCAGGTTCCTCCCTCTAGGGTGTCTCAAGCCCAGCCCGACATGCATGAGATACTCAGAATGTGGCCCTTGCTCAGGGCTAGCAGAGACAGACTCTCCCTCAAGGTGGGCTTGGCAGAGTTGGGAAGAGGAAGGACACAGTGATTAACTTTGAATGTCATGTATACCTGTGGCTCAGGTGTCCAGGACACTGGGCATGGAAAAGGGTGGTGGTACCCTTGGAAGGGGCATCAGGTTGCCACCTGGCTGGATGCCTGGGCTGACACGTCCCCTGGGAGTCTTGGGAAGAGGGAGTCAGATGCTGTGCCTGGTGGATTTGTGGGCAGAAGCCCAGGGAGGTAGGACTATGGGGAACCGGGCCAGGCTGCTGGCATCTTCCCCCAGCCCGCCCAGTGCCCAGACTGAGGAAATGGGGAGGGGAGGGAACAGGCCAGGTGTGAAATGGGGCAAGCTTGAAGCCTCTATGACAGCTGGCTCAGTGGACGGCCATGGCTCCACTCTCACAATCATCCCTCATTTTTTTCATCATTTCACAGAGACCTTCACGCCCATCACCAATCCCATTTGACAAACATGGCGACGGGCTCAGAAACTGAGGTCATTGTACAGCCAGGAGGGGGAGAAAGTACGGACAGAAACGTCCTTAGCGCTAGTGATTCACTTTAAATGAGGAACTCGCCTGTCCTGGGTAGCAATGGGAACGTGCCCATAGGGAGGTAGTGGCAGCTGTGCCCTGCAGTGGTTGGGGAGGGCGCGGCGTTGAGCAGCAATGGTTGATGGCTGCACCTGAGCTTGAGTTAGGAACAAGGCTTTGCTCCCTGTGTCTCCAGCTCTGGGCCGAGGACACAGCCACACCGTGTGACCGGGTTTCAGGGGGAGGGGTAGACAGCTGGTGCCAAGTGTCAGCCTGGTGGCTGCTCCGTCAAACCCCAGCAGCCAGCCTCAAGAGGCAGAGCCTGTCATGAGGCTCTTCCCAGCCCCCACAGAGCCAGACGGGAAGCCAAGCCCGGGGGAGAGCGGGTACACTATTCGAGGGTCATGACAGAGCTTCCAGTTTGTGCCAAGATGGTGAGGTGAGGGCGGACTGCTGGTCCTCACCCCAAAGTCAACCCTGGAGAAACTACAGCAACCAGAGGGGAATATAGATCCTGGAAGCCGCAAACAAATAGGTAAAAGAATGTGAGGAGGCTGGGTGTGGTGGTTCACACCTGTAATCCCAGCACTTTGGAGGGCTGAGGTGGGTGGATCATTTGAAGGCAGGAGTTCAAGACCAACCTGGTCAACACGGTGAAACCCCATCTCTACTAAAAATACAAAAATTAGCTGGATGTGGTGGTGGGTGGCGCCTGTAATCCCAGCTACTTGGGAGAGTGAGGCAGGAGAATGGCTTGAACCCGGGAGGTGGAGGCTGCAGTGGGCGGAGATCGCACCACTGCACTCCAGCCTGGGCAGCAAAAGTGAAACTGTCTCAAAAAAAGAAAAAAAAAAAATTGTGAGGTGGCCGAGGAGGCCCCAGGCTGCTTGAACTGGTGTGTGTGTGGGGACTGGGGCTTCCAGCCAGGCCAGGTGCCGAGGGGATGGCAGGGAGAGGGATGCTTTGTAAGTCCTCTCACTGCTCCCAGGCACTCCCGTGGGAGGCTGTCGCCTACTCCTTTGCTGATAAAATTGTGACAGCAGCCCGGCTGGAGTGAGGATTGAGAAGAATCATTGTCAATAGACCAGCAGCTCACGTCTTTTCTCACGGACTCCCAAAGCTGTTGCTGGAAATCCAGACTGTCTTCCCTTCCCCATGGTTCCCCTAAAGATGTGGAGATGGAGCCCTGACTCAGTTGGGTGATTAACACTGTTTCCCTGAGGACTCCTACCTCAGTGCCCATGCCTGCCCTGCTCTCCAACCCTGGGGACTGACACAGACTGGCCTTTGCGACATCCCCAACACTCACCCACCTCGTTGGGCCCTCAGCTGGCAGCTCACATTCAGGTATACAGCACCTGTGGGCTCGTTCTCCACAGGGAGTAACAGGCCCAGACCCGGCAGGGCCACCGAGGAATGCCAGGCTGCTGCCCCCGTGTCATTTGCAAACGGGCCTCGCCTGTGCAGAGGTTTCTGGGGGCAGTATGGGGGGGGTTCCTACACACCCTCCTCACCACCTCTTTCAGGAAGCAGCTGAGACGTGAGGGGCTTGGACCAGGCCGGCTCCTGGGACTGGGGGCCAGTATGTTCCCCCAAGAAGCAGCAACGCTGCTCGTCCCCCTCTGGGCTCAGGGCTGAGGGCTGAGGGTGGGGGGTCTTGGGCCTCCTACCTCATCGAAGTCAGCCACATCCTCGCAGTTCTCAAGGACCCGGGAGTAGAAGGATTGTCCTGTGGCGAAAGAGGAAATAAATTCGAGGGTCAGACCAGTCTAGATGACAAGCGTGGGGTCAGACGTGTCCAGATGATGAGCGTGGGGTCAGACCTCCTCAGCCTGGGAGTCGTCCTAACAGCATCCGACTTGTCGTGCAACGTGGGACAGCGTGCATAACTCTCCCAGGGTGAGGCCAGTCCCCTGCGGCTTCTTCTCTGACCCTCTCAGCAGCCCTAGGAGGGAGGCGGGTCAAAGGCCGTGAGCTCCATGTTAGGAACGGGAATGCCACAGCACAGAAGGCCCAGGCTGGTCAGTGTGGCTGTGGGAGCGGCCCCCAGCTGCTCTTCACCACGCTGCTGCCCCAGTGGCTCTCTCAGCCTCCTCTGCAGCCTCCCCAGCTCTGCCAGTGGCCCCGGGCCTTGCTGCCCCCAGCAGAGGATTAGTCTGGAGGGCAAGGGCCCTGCCTGCCGACAGGGGTCTGTGAAGCCCAGCCTCCTTCTGTGACCCTGTCTGCAGCCGCCCCAGGGGCTCCTGCCCAAACAGCAAGTCAGATCCCAGACAGCCATCCCCCATGGGCCCGAGGCCTTCCCCTTACGCCACTGTCATGGTTCGTCTTCCTGTCAGCCTTAGCAGTGAAGAGGGTCTCCAGCAGTTTCCTCCTGGGCTCTGTTCCTGCCACCACTTTCCCCACTGACAGGGGAAGTAGACAGTGTGTGAGATGGCTACGCATTGTCCCAGGCTCCCCTGTCCATACGCCACCCAGTAGGGTGTGTCGGGAGGACAGAGGTAAAGCTGCCCTCCTTGCTAGTCCAGCTGGAACTGGCCCCAGGCATGCGGAGAAATAAGTCAGGAGAG
This sequence comes from Sapajus apella, assembly GCF_009761245.1. Taxonomy (NCBI): domain Eukaryota; kingdom Metazoa; phylum Chordata; class Mammalia; order Primates; family Cebidae; genus Sapajus; species Sapajus apella. The sequence goes on from NW_022436984.1 coordinate 225,774, forward strand.
AATCGAGGGCAGGTTGGGGGGCTCTAGTGTGTGGGAAACACCAGCGAGTTCAGCTCACTTTGAGAAACAGCCGCTGGGGTCTCCGATGTTCCAGGCCATGTCCTGGGCCTTGGGATAGAGGATGGACCAGGGACAAGTGTACAGGCTCCCCCGCTGCAGGGAGCTGATGGTCTAGAAGGGAGGCCAGGAGCCAACAGGGCACCAGTGCAAGGGCAACACCATTATTATTATTATTTCTTTTTTTTTGAGACGAGTCTCACTTTGTCCCCAGGCTGCAGTACAGTGGCACGATCTCAGCTCACTGCAACCTCAGCCTCCCAAGTAGGTGGGATTGCAGGCACCTGCCACCACATCTGGCTAATTTTTGTATTTTTAGTAGAGACAGGTTTTCACCATGATGACCAGGCTGGTCTTGAACTCCTGACCTCGGATGATCCGCCCACCTCGGCCTCCCAAAGTACTGGGATTACAGGCGTGAGCCACTGCACACAGCCTCCAGTGCAACACCATTCAGTACATGCGCCAAGGTGCAATTTTGCACCAGAAACAGACATGATGCAGAGAAGGGAGGATAAATACTGTTTTGGGGATGGGATGGAACCACAAGAGAAGGGCTTGTCATTTCTGTGAGGAGATAGGATGTGTTAAAAAAAAAAAAGTTGTTACTTAGAATTAATTTATTATCCTCTGTCAATTCCACACCAAGGGAAAAAGGGCAGCATCTATAATAGAACTCCATTAATTTAAAAAAAACCCACCCAAATTATGTGCATCTATTTCTTATATGAATAGACAAACATCTCCAACCATCGAAAGTGGTTACCCTGGGGAGGGAGAGTGAGAAGATGCTGAAAGCAGCATGCTTTGATGTGAGCCACCGTGCCTGGCTGAAAGACAAAAAGATACACATGTGAATTTGAATTTGTTTTTCAGTGACCACCTTTGATTTTTATAATTGAAAGACAAATGCCCTTTTTGTTTGTTTGTTTTGAGACGGAGTCTCGCTCTGTTACCCAGGCTGGAGTGCAATGGTGCAATCTCGGCTCACTACAACCTCCACCTCCCAGGGTTCAAATGATTCTCCTGCCTCAGCTTCCTGGCTAGCTGGAAATACAGGCATGTGCCACTGTGCCTAGCTAATATTTTTATTTTTAGTAGAGATGGGGTTTCACCATGTTGGCCAGGCTGGTCTCGAACTTCTGGCCTCAAGTGATCTGCCCATCTCGGCCTCCCAAAGTGCTGAGATTACAGGCATGAGCCACAGCACACAGCAAAAAGACAAATACCTTTAAATCTCCACCAGCATAAACCACTTCATTGAAGGGCTGTCTCCAGGTTGAAGCCAGTCCTATTTGGGATTTAGTTTGGGTTGTCACTAATGGAACCCACGGCATGGGGGGAGCGGGCTGTGCTCCTCTTCCTACAGAAAAACCCAGGAGACCGGGCTAGAGTGGCACCAAGCTAAGGAGGTATTAGAGGGATCAGAGCTCCTCTGAACCTTCCCTGTGATGCTGGGAGCTTGGCGAGGAAGGGGGCTCAGCAAAGCAGGCTTGTTCCCTCCAGGAAGTGACCTCTCTCCTCTGGTGTGGGTGGCCTCATCTGTACAGGAAGAGCTCTCCAGGGTCCTAGCAGCTTTTATGACCCAGGAGCTAGTCCTAGCTCAATGCAGAGCTCCCCTCTGACAAGGAGGGCAGGATGGGGGTGGGGGTGGGGGGACGGTGGTGGCGTGTTAATGTCAGATCCACTGAAACGAAGAGAGTGGATGCACTGCGGAAGGGTGTGTGTCTGTCTGTGTGTTTTGGGGTAGGGGCATGTGGGGAAAGGGCTGGCTGCATCTGAGATAAGGAGGAAAAAGCCATAAAGCAGAAGCTATCTACGCAGAAGAGATGTGAAATAAACAAGATGGGGAAGGAAGAATCTTTAGCACTAACCAGGGACAAAAAAAAAGAAAAAAAATCAACAAGAAATATCTCAACAACAAGCCCCCCACCCCCCGCCACCCAGCAACCAAGGGAGGAGAGGGAAAGTGTCTGAGGTTTAAGCTTTCAATTTTTCCCACAAGTAACACACAATATAAATTGAGAATCAGGTGAGCAGGTTTGTGTACGGGGGCTTCCCCTAAAGACCTGCTGCTCTGAATAATCAAAGACCTTTTCATCCTAGAAGATTTTAATGAGCCTTGGATATAGCTGTCCTCTAAGGTCTCTTGGAGTGAAAAACGGAGCAACCCAGCTGAGGATTAGGAGAGGGTAGGGAGTGGCCCTCCTCCAAGGTGGTGTCAGATTCAAATGTGCATGAAGCACTGAGGCTCAAGCCCTCCCCTGCTTGTGCATTTCCCCATAGCTTTGTTAGAGAGGAAGTAAAATACGTGAAATTAGCCACTGTAGAATTTATACATCAGGGCTCTGCTTTGAAATGTGGTAAAACCTCATTGATTTAGGCCCTGGGGATTTAGAGATGGTGAATATTCTCAAACAGGATGAGCTAAATTTACCTCTAGATATTCTTTTTTAAAAAAGGTTTGCTGAAACACATCAATCATACAGAAAGAGTGGAAAGGCCAACTTATTAAGAAAACGAAACGTCCTTCAGCATTTTTGGAAAACCATTTCAGGAGGGCATGTACAAACAGTGACTGGCAGTATTCAAGTGGTTCTGTTCTGTTCACTGGAGCGGAGCCAGGGACCTCCATCATCCGTTCCAAGTGATCAAGGGAATGACTAACCCATCTCTTGTTTCAAGTTCATTTCCACCTAACATCTCTTTGTTCCATGTCAGTCTTGTTGACATTCCAGCTTCACTTTAAATGGCTTTCAGACAAAACCATTAAAAAATCCCAACATCCAATCACCTTTCTTGCCACAGCGAAGATGGAGAATAAAGCTTGAAAGAAAATAGCTTCTTCCTTGCCTGGAGAGGCTGTTGTGGATGGAGTGAGAAGGAGGTTAGATGGGGAAAATAGAACAGCATCCTCCTTCCTTCTGAGACAGCTGCTCCTGGGATAGCTGAGCTGTTTGGTCTGAAATAAACTCCTCCCTGAGTCAATAGATGGAGTATGAATAGCAGAGTCTGTGCTCAAAGTGTAACAAGTGCGTGGCATTGAATATACCCATTTCTCCATTCACCATTTAAAAATATCCACACTGCAGCTACCCTCATAAATGAAGACGAGCTCAGCGCTTGTTTCAGAAGCAGGGTGGCACGCTGGTCTTTCATGGGACATGATTTAAGGGGACAAAATGTTCCATCAGCACAAAATAGCTCCCTCTTCCAGACAGCTTACCCTGCTAGGGCCATGCCTCTGAGAAAAGGCAGATGTGCAGGGACACGGCTGCCAGCCCATGTGCGTTCATTCATTTCCACAGGCTACCAGAGCTTTCTTGCTCCTGGCTTGTGTGCCATTTGGCCTTCACAGAGGGGAGTTGTACGAAGATCATTCAAATCTGGATGATGCCTTTAGGAGGGTATTACGATCCAGAGGGAGATGTGTCAGATGTGGAAAATTCTGCCAATTATATAAGGCAGAATTTTGCCATTGGCATGCAAAAAGTGTAAACAAAGTGAGAACACAGGAAAAGGAGCAATGACTCTCAATGTAACCGATTAAGGAGGCGTTGCAGAAGCACGGACATTGACACTAGAAGACAGGAACTCTGGGTATTAAGAGAGACTGGGGAGCAAGGAGAAGGAGGGAAATGCAGGCAGAGAGTACAGTGTAAGAAAATGTTTGAAAGTGTGGAGCACAGAATGAAGCCCCAAGGAGCTGGACACAGGACAGGGGAGTCCCCATGGTGAAGGGAAAAGTGAAAATGGCCTGCCCTCAAGGAGCAGCCTGTGGAAGCAAGACTGGAGAGCGGCTGGGGTCCCAAGAGGGCAGGGGGTGAGATGGTAGGCTATCCAAAGGGGAAGAAGAAGGTCCTAAGGCTGTTTTTCAAGGACGTCATGACTCTGCCAGGACCGAGCCCACTGGCCTGTCTCCCAGCAGTGCCTGCCATTGCTGTTGCCCTATGGGAACTGAGAAGCAGTAAAACTCTGCTCGTGACTCAGACCTGGTGCTGCTATTTTCTCATGTTATTTGAAATCAGTAAAGCCTTGTACGTACTGCCTGGGATGGGATGTACAGAGCTCAGCAAGCAGCCCCGTCCCCTCCCGTGACGTTCCCATGTCCTGGCGTCTCCTCTTCCTCCCTTCCTCTCTTCCACCACAGCAGCTCTCTGAGTGGTGGCCCTGCTATATTCTCTCTCTCCCCACTTCAGATCAATCTGTTCCTTTTGAAGGCCAGCTACTCCCATGGAGCACCAGGAAGTAGGGTCCAGTTACCGCTTCATGCAGGAAAAGGAGCCAGGCCCTCTCAGGTGTGGAGCCTGGCACACTGGCCCATGGGCTGAGGGCCGGGGAGCTGGTCGCCGGGGAGCTGGTCATCCAATCCCTTGGGGTCTCAGAGTTACCACCTGTAAACTGGGGGTCATTATCCCAGACCAGCCCATGTCCTGGGGCCATCACGAGGATGACAAGAGACTGTTATGGGAAAGTCTAATCAAAGCATCAAGTCCCTTACAACCACAAGGGCATAGGATAGAGGTTAAGGTTCTTGGGCCAGAGTCCTTGAGTTCAAATCCCAACTACCTCTTCCTAGTTTGGGTGCCCTGGATGAAGCTAATTAACTTCACTTTGCCCTCATTTCCTCACCCTTAAAATAAAGGAAATGATAATGCATAGAACAGCATCTGGTGCAGCTTACCCTTCAATAAGAAAGAGCTATTATCAGTTTACTAAAGAGTCTTGTTTCTCCTTTATTTTTTTGAGATGGAGTCTTGCTCTGTCACCTGGTCTAGAGTACAGTGGCGTGATCTCCACTCACTGCAACCTCCACCTCCTGGGTTTAAGTGATTCTCCTGCTTCAGCCTCCCAAGTAGCTGGGATTACAGGTGTGCCTGGCTAACTTTTTTTGTATTTTTAGCAGAGACAGGGTTTCATCATCTGGCCAGGCTGGTTTCAAACTCCTGACTTCAAGTGATCCTCCCACCTCGGCCTCCCAAAGCGTTAGGATTACAGGCGTGAGCTATGGCGCTCAGATCACTTCTCCTTTAGACCTTTAAGTTATATGCTAAATATAAAAATGGCCTTTTCTATTATGAATCACATTTATAGCTTATTTTTAGTAGCATGTAATCAGAAATAATTTTTACCCTCATCTTATATAATGTTTTTCAAGTTTTAGGTATTTTAGATGTGATTCTCTTTTCTTTTTTCAAAACTAGGTGAAACTTACATTCATGGATCTTAAGTGTAAAATTCAATGAGTTTCAATAAATGCATATTCCTGTGTAACTGCTACACGGTCAAGACACAGAACATTTCCATTTGCTCCACGTGTTCTCTTGTGTCCCTTTCCCGTCAATTTCTAGCCCCCTGGTAACCAGTGTCCTGATTTCTAGCACCAAAGATAATCACTTTTGCCTGTTTTGAGCTTCATATAAATGGTGTCTTACAGAATGTACTTTTTGTGTGTCTAGCATCTTTTGGTCAATGTACTGTTTTTGTGATTCATCCATGTTGTTGCATATATAAGTAATGTGTTGATTTTTGTCGTAGAGTGATAGTCTGTTGTATGCATATACCACAACTTGTTGATCCATTTCTCTGTTGATGATGTAAACTTGTGGGTTGCTTCCAGGGTTGGCCTCTATGAGTCAAGTTACTATGAACATTCATGTGAGTCTTTCTGTGGAAATATAATTTTATTTCTCTTTGGGAAATTCCTAGGAACAAAATGCTTATGTCACAGGGTAGGTTCCCTTAGCTTTATAAGAAATTGCCAAATAGTTTTCCAAAGGGATTGTTTCATTTCACACTCTTTTTTGTTTGTTTGTTTGAGATGGAGTCTTGCTCTGTCACCAGGCTGGAGTGCAATGGCACGATCTTGGCTCACTGCAACCTCCGCCTCCTGGGTTCAAGCAATTCTTCTGCCTCAGCCTCCCAAGTAGCTGGGACTACAGGCACACACCACCACACCCAACTAATTATTGTATTTTTAGTAGAGATGGGGTTTCGCCATGTTGTTCAGGCTGCTCTCGAACTCCTGACCTCAAGTGATCCACCCGCCTTGGCCTCCCAAAGTGCTGGGATTACAGCCATAAGCCATCGGACCTGGCCTCATTTCACACTCTTATAAGCAATGTAAAAAAAGTTTCAATTGTTCCACATCCTCATCAACATTTGATTACTGTGAGACTTTTACATTTTAGTCATTTTAGAGTATGTGAAATAGTATCTCTTTGTAATTCTGATTTTCATTTCTCATGACTTAAGATGTCGATCACATTTTCATATTTTTATTGGTCATGTGTCTGTCTTATTCTATGGAGTGTCTGTTCAAGTCTTTTGCCTATTTAAAAAATGTCATCATTTGTCTCATTATCATTGACTTATAGGGGTTCTTTATACATTCTGGCTACAAGTCCTTTGTCAGATAAATGTGAATGTTTTCATCCTGTGTGTGACCTGCCTCCTCATGCCTTCTTAAATGTGAATTTTTTATGAATAGGAGTTTTCAATTTTTTTTATTCTGTGACTAGCCAAAGAGAGTTTCTAATTTTTAAGAAATGCAAGTTTTTAGTGAATTTCTTATCTTTAGTGCTTAAAATTTGTTCTTTAAGAAGCCTTTTCCTAACCCAAGAATATAACAAAGATGTTCTATATTTTCTTCTAGAAGCTTGTCGTTTTTAAAATATTTAAATCTATAATCTATCTTAAATTAATTTTTGTGGGTGGTATGAGGTAGGAGTTTGAAGTTCATTTTTTCTCTGTAAAGATATCTACTTATAGATATCCAACACCTTTATTCAAAATCAATTGATTTTATATGTATAGGGTTTACTTCTGGACACTGTATTCTGTTACATTGGTCTATATATCTACTCTTAGACCAATGCCACACTGTCTTGATTCCTTTAACTTTATAGTTAGACTTATAATTAAATAGAGTTGACTCTTGAACAACACAGGGATTGGAGTACTGGTGCCTCATATAGTTGAAAAGCTGTGTATAACTCTTGATTCCCCAAAAACTTAGCTATTAATAGGCGGCTGTTACCCAGAAGCCTTAATGATAACATAAACAACCAATTAACACATATTTTGTACGTGTATTAGGTACTGTATTTTTACAATAAAGAAATCTAGAGAAAAGAAAATGTTATTAAAAAAAAAAAAAGATAAGGAAGAGAAAATATGGCCAGGCGCAGTGGCTCACAGCTGTAATCCTAGCACTTTGGGAGGCCAAGGTCGGGGGATTACTTGAGGTCAGGAGTTTGAGACCAGCCTGACCAACATGGTAAAACCGCATCTCTACTAAAAATACAAAAAGTAGCTGGGCGTGGTGGTATATGCCTGTAATCCCAGCTACTTGGGAGGCTGAGGCAAGAGAGTCACTTGAACCCAGGAGGCAGAGGTTGCAGTAAGCTGAAATCACGCCGTTGCACACCAGCCTGGGCGACAAGAGCGAAACTCCGTCTCAAAAAAAGAAAAAGAAAATATATTCACTATTCATTAGGTGGAAGTGGATCATCATAAAGGTCTTCAGCCTCATGATCTTCATGTTGAGGAGGCTGAGGGAGGGGAGAGGTTGGTCTGTCTCAGGGGTGGGGGAGGTGAGTAGAAAATTCACGTATAAGTGGACCCGTGCAGTTCAAATCCATGTTGTTCAGGGGTCAGCTGTCGTTTGAACCCTCCAATTCTCTTCTCCATTTTCAAGGTTGCTTTAGCTATTCTAGATCACTTACATGTCCATATAAATTTTAAAATAGTTTTCAATTTCTACAAAATAGTCTGTTGTGATTTTTATCAGGATTTCATTCAGTCTATAGATTATTTTGTGGAGAATTGTCATCTTAACAATTCTGAATCTTCCAGTCCATAAACATAATCTAATTTCTACATGTTTGGGTTTTTAAAAAATTTCACTCAGCATTTTGTTCTGTTTTGTTTTTAGGGTGGAAGTCTTTCATGTCTTTGGTGAAATTTACTTTCCCATGTATTAATCTTATATCCTGAAAACTTGTTAAATTCACTCACTAATTGTACTAGCTTTTTAATAGATTCCTTAGGATTTTCCACATAACCAATCAGGTCTTCTGTGAAAAAAGATAGTTTTACCTCTCCCTTTCCAATCTGTCTGAGCTGTGTTTTTCCTGCCACCTTGCACTGGCTGGAATTCTAGCACAGGGTTGAATAGAAGCGGTGAGAGTAGGCAACTTTGCCTGACTCATGATCTTAATGTTCGATATTTCTGAATTAAGTATACCATTAGCCAGATGTGTTTTGTAGTTGTCCTATATGAGATTGAAGAAGCTCCTTCTATTGGTAGTTTGCTGAGAATTATTATCATGAATGGTTACTGAATTTTGTCAAATGCATTTTCTGCATCTATTGCTATAGTCATGATTTTTTTTCTTTGCTGGGTTAATATGGTGAAATATTTTGATTTTCTAATTTACAATTAGAAAATCATTCTAATCTTGCATTCTTGGGATAATACTCACTTGTCATGATGTGTTATCCTTTTCATATATTGCTATTCAGTTGGCTAATATTTTGTTAAGGATTTTTTACACCTGTGTTCATGGGAGATATTGGGCTGTAATTTTCTTTTTGTGTAAAGTCTTTGTCAGGTTTTGATAACATAAAATGAATTGAGACGTATTCTTCCTTCTCTATTTTCTGAAAGAGTTTGTGTAAGATTGGTATTACGTTTTCCGTTAAATGATTTTTACAGGCCGGGAGCAGTGGCTCATGCCTGTAATCCCAGCACTTTGGGAGGCCAAGGTGGGCAGATCACTTGAAGTCAGGAGTTTGAGACCAGCCTGGCCAACATGGTAAAGCCCTGTCTCTACTAAAAATTAGCCAGGTGTGGTGGCAAGCACCTGCAGTCCCAGCTACTCTACTTGGGAGACTGAGGCAGGAGAATCTCTTGAACCCGGGAGGCAGAGGTTGCAATGAGCTGAGATGCACCACTGCACTCCAGCCTGGGCGACAGAGCAAGACTCCATCTCAAAAAAAGGAAAAGAAAAGTTTTCTACAATACAGCAGTGAAAACATCTAGACCTGAAGTTTTCTTTGTAGAAGGAATTTTATTGTAATCATCATCATCATTGTTATTACAAATTTGATTTCTTTAATAGATATGGAGCCTCTTTAGATTTTCCATTTCTTTTATGTCAGTTTGGTAAATTGTTTCTTAAAGGATATTTTCATTTTCATCTGAGTTGTAGAATTTATTCAGGTAAGTTATTTATAATATTCCCATATTTTCCTTTTGATGTAATGATATTCCCTCTTTAATTCCTGATATTGGTAATTTGTGTTTTCTTGCTTTATTTTCTTGGTAAGTCTTGCTAGGGTTTATCTATTTTATTAATGTTTTCAAAGAACCAACTTTTGGCTTTGTTAAATTTCTCTGTTGTCTATTTTCTATTTCCTTCCTTTTTTACTCTCCTTGGGTTTAATTTGGTGGGGTGTGTTTGATTTTTATTTATTGAAATGTAATTCACATTCCATAACATTCGTCCTTCTAAAATGTACAGTTCATAGTTTTTAGCATATTCCTAAGGTTGTGTACCCATCACCGCTATATAATTCCATCACCCTGGAAGAAGACTCCATACCCATGAGCAGTCACCCCATTCTCCCTCCCCGCAGACCTTGATAACCACAAAACAACTCTCTGTCTGTATGGATTTGCCTGTTCTGAATATTTCATGTACATTCATGCACCACATAACACTATTTCGGTCAAGGACGTCTTGCATATACAACAGTGGTCCCATATGATTATAATATTGTATTTACTGTACCTTTTCTATGTTTAGATACATAAATATTTACCATTGTATTATAATTGCCTATGGTATTGAGTACAGTTACATTCTGTCCACATTGGTGGCTGAGGAGCAGTAGGCCATACCATATAGCCTAGGTATGTGGTTGACGATATACACACACACACACACACACACACACCATCTAGGTTTGTGTTAGTACACTACATGATGTTCACACAATGACAGAATCGCTTAAGGATGTGTTTCTCAGAATGTATACTCCTATCATTAAGTGATGCCTGACTGTAAATGAGATTATACAATATGTGGTCTTTTGTGTCTGGCTTCTTTCATTTAGTATAACGTTTTCAAGATTTGGGTTGAATTTACTTTTCTTTTAGTAGCTTTTTTGAAACAGAGTCTTGCTCTGTCACCAGGCTAGAGTGCAATGGCGCAATCTCAGCTCACTGCAACCTCTGCCTCCAGGGTTCAACCGATTCTCCCGCCTCAGCCTCCCGAGTAGCTGGGACTACAGGTGCCCTACACCATGCCCAGCTAGTGTTTGTATTTTTAGTAGAGACGGGTTTTCACCATGTTGGCCAGGCTGGTCTCAAACTCCTGACCTCAGGATCTGCCCACCTTGACCTCCCAAAGTGTTGGGATTACAGGCGTGAGCCACCGCACCTGGCCTCTTTTGGTATTTTTTTAAGGCAGAAACCCAGATTACAATTTTACACTTTTCTTCTTTCCTACTATAAGTACTTAAAATGATAAATGTTAATATGTTGTATTTTCATTATAATTCAGTTTAAAATGTTTGATGAGTTCTCTTTTATTTTCTTCTTTGACCATAGGTTAAGAAGGGTATTAATTTACAAATATTTGGAACTTTCAAAGATATCCTCCTGTTGTTGATTTTTAGTTGATTCCACTATAGTCAAAGAACATACTTTGTAAGACGTTTAGTCTTTTGAAATGTATTGAGACTCGTCTAATTGCCCAGCATATGGTCTGTCTTGGCGAGTGTTCTATGTGCATTTAAGAAGAATGCATATTTTTCAGTTTTGGATGTGTAATGTTCTGGAAATGACAGTTACGTCAAGGTGGTTGACAGTGGTGTGATTTTTCTGTCTAGTTGTTTGTGATTATCTCTGGTAATAACACTTTTTTTCCCTATGAGGAACACGTCTTCAATTTTATAATGACAGTTGATGGCATGGTAGAAGAAAGAAATTCAATTCAAAGAGTTGTCCAAGAAAGCAGCGATTCCTCACATTTCTCACATAGTGTACTCTCCGAAAATCACCAGTGACTCACAGAGCCAGACTTGGGATACTGTAGAGTCCCTGGGTCTCTTGCTGGAGAAGGTTACCCCTTCACTTTCCCCATTTCTCCGTTAAATGCAGGCCTCATGGAACTATAACCCTTTATTTTCCACAAATTGTACTCAAATGTCATTTCTGCCTCCACTCATGTATTTCCCCTCAACCCACCCTGCTAACACCTGGGTTTACACCATGGAAACTTGGGCTTGGGTCAGGGACTCGTCTGAGAGGCAGGGGCAGGGCAGGGATGATAAACCCCCTCTCTCTGGCTCGGCTGGAACCCGTACTTCTTCCACACCCTCACTCAAACTCTGGCTTTGCCCTGCAACTGAGAGTGCTGGTTCCCGTTTTTCAGACCCTGGCACTGAGGCAGGGAGGGCCTGTGGTGTTTGTCTTTGAGCCTGGGACAGTGCCACCCACACAGTCAGCAACTGCTGGGTCTTAAGCTAGTGGTCCCAGTGATCCACAAGTGTGTAGGGTACCCATTCTGTGCCAGGCACTGGGAGTACAATGAGGTATAATGGGAGGGGACTCTTCTACCCTCTGACAGGGTAAAAATATTGTTGAAACCGCAGCCCTGACTTTATCTTAAACTTTGGTTTAGAAAAAAAAGCCAGCGGGTGAACACTGATTTCCAACTCAGCGGATTAGCCCTTCTGCTTTGAAATAAAAGAAAATAAAATAGAAACGAGGACTGTTGAGCCAGCATCTAGTGGGTTGATCATTTCAGACAGAAAGCGGTCAAGTGGTCTAGGGTAAAAATGATCACATGATAGTCCCTGTCTCAGGAGCCTTTTCTCGAACTGCCATGGAGAGAAATGGGTCACTGTCTGGTGCTGCCTGGGTGGCAGGCTGCAGGGGCCCTGTTGCTAACTGATCACTGCTCCCGCACCCACAGGTGGTGCTCCTTGCTCCCACTTCTATGCCAGGTCTGTTCTGTGCCATGCTTTGTACTGTCCCTGGGAAAGCAGCCAAGGGGCTTGCCCTCAAGGCATCCACCTGGATGGTGACGGCTCCGGGTGTTTTCACCCTGATATCCACATGTTTGCCAGAATTCAGGGTGTCAGCAGCTGGCAGGAATCTAGAGAATTGACTAAGGCCCTGTACCCCAAATCCCTGGGTCCGTGGTGTCCCCCCAGGCCGCAGTGTACTCTTGTCCTGAGGCCACTTGTCCTGCCCTCTCACTCACTCCAGGATTCCAGCACTGCTCCTTCCTCTCTCATGCCTCCTACTGAGGCTCTCAGCCCTCTGCCTGCCTTGGGTGCCTCCCCGTCATCCCTGCCCACAGTCCTCACCTCTAGAATCTTCTCTCCAAAACAAGATCTTAGCATCCTATTCTCCTGCTAACAGTGTCTCCAGTGTGACACCAAAGACCCTCCGTGTCTGGCTGCTTCCCCCACCCGCCCTGCCTTCTAGCCTCCCCTCCACCCTCCCCTGATGCATCTCCACACCTGGCCTGGCACACAGCTGCACTAGTGTTAGCCCCTAGACCCTCTGCCTAGGATGAAGCCTTTCATGGCTTTTTATTTGAGACAGAGTCTCACTCTGTCACCCAGGCTGAAGTACAGTGGCACAATCTTGGCTTACTACAACCTCTGCCTCCTGGGTTCAAGTGATTCTCCTCAGCCTCCTGAGTAGCTGGGATTACAGGCATGTACCACCATGCCTGGCTAATTTTTGTATTTTTAGCAGAGATAGGGTTTCACCATGTTGGCCAGGCAGGTCTCAAACTCCTGGCCTCAAGTGGTCCCCCCCACCCGCCCCCCACCTTGGCCTCCCAAAGTGCTGGGATTACAGGCGTGAGCCACTGCGCTGGGCCCTTTTGTGGCCTTTGTTCCGAGCTGCAATCCTTCAAAGGCTTCTTAAATATCGCCGATTCCCCCTGCTCAATACAAACTCCTGACTCACTTCTGGGCTCTGGTGGCCAAGTGGGAACCTGCTCCTACCTCCCTTCCCATCTGCCCTTCCTCTGTCTTCCTCTAACTGACTCTGGCTCACCTACTGGGGTGGCTTCCTGGCCTCCTGGGCTAAGTGGGTTTCCTCGCCATGAGCTGCCCGGGTACCTGTGCCTTTCTTTCCAGAATGCTCCTCATGATGATAGGTGCAGCAGTCGTCTTCCCCCTTTGAGGACAAGAACCACGTCTGTCTCATTACCCCGCCATCCCCCAGTGCCTGGAATAGTGCCTGGCACACAGCTGTTCATCAACAGAACGAGTGAATACATGATTCAATACCTGATTTACAAAACACATTAAAATGAAGCTTCTAATAAATTGGGGGAAAAATTATGACATTGACAATTAGGAAATTGATCACTGCCTGATTAGTTGATAGTACTAAGGAATTGTTATTAATTTCTTTAAAATGACAAAGTATGTGGTATTTCTTTCAGTTCTTATCTTGTATAGCTATGTACTGGATATTTACACATGGAATGGTATGGGGCTTGGGATTTTCTTCAAAGTAATTTGGGGTGGGGAAGTAGGATGGGATGCAAATGAAGCAAAATTGGTCATGAATCCATAGCAGCTGAAATTGGATGGGAGAACATGGGGCCATGAGACTGCTCTCCCCGCTCTTATATATATTTGAGGTTTTTTATATAAAAAATTTAAAAAAAATGATAAGGCCAAGTGCAGTGGCTTACATCTATAATCCCAGCACTTTGGGAGGCTGAAGCAGGCAGGTTACTTGAGCCCAGTAGTTCAAGACCAGCCTGGGCAACATGGTGAAACCCCATCTCTACTGAAAATACAAAAATTAGCTGAGCGTGGTGGTGTGTGCCTGTAATCTCAGCTACTCAGGTGGCTGAGGTGGGAGCATCATTTGAACCTGGGAAGCTGAGGTTGCAGTGAACCATGATTGGGCCACTGCATTCCAGCCTGGGCAACAGGAAAAAAAAAAAAAGAGAGAGAAAGAGAGAGACCCAGGGATGGGAGTGGGTGGGAGAGGTGTGGCTTTTGTGTGGTCAGTAACGATGGCTAAGATAACCAAGACTTCCCAGTTCAGAGAAATGGCTTGCAAGTCTGTTCTTGAGCACATTTCTGGCAGCTTTTTCCTGAGGGCTTTTGCAGCAGAAGACAGTTTTACCATCATTTCCATTACATGAAAACACACTCTTACTTATCGAAGCAGGAGAAGCCTGGGAAATTTTCTATGTGCTCTGCCTGCTGTTCTCTGGCGTGCAGTGGCTTGCTCTGGGGGAGGGAGGAAGAGAGAACACTCTCTACGTGGGGCTTTAGGCAGAAATTTTCCCCAGGTGTGGTGAGGGGATCTGAGTATGCTTTGAAGAATGGAGGCTGCAGGGAGCATATCTCTTGGGTCTACAGCAAAAGCGTAGGGCTGTGTCCATAGCCAGCCACAGGCTGCCAAGGTCGTCGTAAGGGTCCCCTGCATTGCCGCCTTCAGCAGGGACGATGCCAACCCCACATCGTCCAACAGAGGGGGTGCTAGGCTGGACCAGAGCCCATAGGCAGGCCTAGGCATTGAAGGAGCATCTCAGGGATGGGGTCACTGGGCATTCTGCCTCCTTTACCAGGGACAGCAGGTAAGTTTCCAAATAGTAGATATATTTATCATCAAGAGGGAGAGCGCCCTCATTTTTCTTGGGAAAATAAATCTAATGTGGAGTCTGAGGTGGTGCCTGCAGCCAACAGTAAGGAGAAATCTCGTCCCCAGGGCCTCAGCTGCAGCTCCTCCTGCACATTCACTCCCCAGGCCCATTGTGCCTTTCCCAGTTGCTCTCCCTCTGCCACTTTCTATAGCCTCTGCTCCAGCTACGTGATGTGGCTTCCTCGTCACAGTACTTGGCTGCAATTCTCCTCTTCCAGCCTCTGGTCTGGTCAGTCCCTCACCCAGAATGACTTCACCTTCCTCCATCACCAATTCCTCACCTCCTGCATCTCCATGGGTGCAGACAGGCACGGATTTTCAAGACCCGGCTTACACACTTCCTCCTCCTGCTCCTCTTCCTGCTAAGGAAGCCTTCCCTGGGCTCTGTAGCTCTAAGTAAGCTGTCATCCTCTGAACATTGTTGTGATTTACCCCCACCCCTGAGCATACCGCGGCCCTCCTGTATACTGCCCTCATTTCACCTCTGTGTGTATATATATATATATATATATATATATATATATATATACATATATATATTTTGAGACGGAGTCTTGCTCTGTCGCCAGGCTGGAATGCAGCGGCATGATCTCGGCTCACTGCAGCCTCCATCTCCTGGGTTCAAGTGATTCTCCTGCCTCAGCTTCCCAAGTAGCTGGGATTACAGGTGTGCACCAACATGCCCAGCTAATTTTAGTATTTTTAGTAGAGACAGGGTTTCACCACGTTGGCCAGGATGGTCTCAATCTCTTGACTTCGTGATCCACCCGCCTCAGCCTCCCAAAGTGCTGGGATTACAGGTGTGAGCCACCGCGCCCCGGTCGTGTATATATTTCTTCTCCTCTGTCAGATGCTGAGACCCTGCCCCGTCCCCCACCCTGCACCATGTGTAGTCATAGTAAGGCTCGGAAAGAGGCATGAGCCACCATGCCCGGCCCCTTCATGGCCTTTGTTCCTGCCAATGAGCATGATCCTTCAATGGCTTCTTAAATACTACCCCTTCCCCGGCTCAATAAAAACTCCTGCCTCACTTCTGGGCTCTAGGGGCCAACTCAGAGCCTGCTCCTACCTCCCTTCCCATCTGCCCTTCCTACTTCCTCTGTCTTCCCCTAACTGACTCTGGCTGACACATGCAATTGCTCTTGCTTCCCACCTATGGGCTGGAGCTGAACTTGCTAATATTTATTAAGCCTCTCTGGAGCCCTGGAAGATTCTCTGGGCTGGGGAAGTTGATAGAGGGAGTAAGAGCCAGGATTCTTAGTTCTTGACTCTTGAGGCCTTTTTCAGTCCCTTGATCCTCCTTGGACAGAAAGTTGTGGGGTGGGAGCTCGCAGTTGGGGAAATGGAACCAAAGAGTGGCAGGGCCACAGTGGAAGAGCTCAGACCCATGACACAGCAAATGCCTCTGAGACAGAAACCATGTCTGATGTCTGTCTTGAAGAGGCTCAAAAGTCAGGGCAGCATTCCAAGGTGTGGCCAGTTTCTAAACTGCAATGTGCCGTGGCAGAGCAGTAGGAAGAATGTGCGTGAAGTGCTGCTAGAAGAGGGGAAGGCTTCATGGAGGCGGTAGCGCATGAGCTGGGCCTTGAAGGACGAGCAGAACTAATGGGTGTTCTCTAGGTGGGGGGTGGCAGTCATTCCAGGCAGAAGAAACATGATCAATGTTTCAAGGCTTGGAGGTGTAAAAGGGTGTGGTATCTTTTGGGAATGGCTAGAAGTTGAATGTAGTGGGAACACAGCAGGATGGGAGTCGGGGTTAGGGTGTGAAGAGGAGTAAGAATGAAAAGGCAGAGGGGGCATTGGCCTTGCAAAGCTTTGCGCCATTTCCCAGCCCAGGTGAATTATGTGGAAGCCAGGCCCGGCCTTCAGACGGCCCTGCCTCACACAGAAAATCCCCAAACCACAGGTTTTGTCAAGAAGGCTTAGGGGATGGAAAGAGAAGGGAGACATCAAGGCTGGCCCAGTCACGTGGTTCCCTGGCAGCCCAGGTCCCCCAGCCTCGGGGCTCAGCACTGGACAGGAGGTTGGACTAAAAAAACCTCGAGACCATTCACCCTGCGTTCCGTGGGTCTGTGATTGTTGGAAATAGATGCTCCGTGCCGCAAAGAAAAATGATTATCTTCTACAACAAAGGATCTCTCAGCAAAGCAATTTTTTTTACTCCCTGCAGAAAGAGTACTCCCGTAGCAATCTGTCCACGGAGTACCCTTTTTGCAGAAACCATCTCAGGAGTTGATAAAGGAACATCTGATTCGAATACTTCCTCTCTTTGAGTAGCAACCTGTGGTCAAGACGGCTCCTTCCCAGACAGCCCACTCCTGATTACTCCTGGGAACTGCGGGCCTCTGAGCTAAATGAGGACCACTGTCTCCATCTTGTTAATGGGAAACCCAGCTGAGCCCCGTGGCCTGCAGGCACAATCGAGGCTCACCCAGGACTCTCTACCTCCTGTCTGACCCAATGGGGTTGTAACTCCTGGAGGGCCAGGCCGACCCGTTCACCTCAGGGTCCCAGGCCTGTGCACAGACATCGGCATGTTCAGGAAATGCACAAACAGGGTGGGACCAGCTTAGGAGTGGCCAGGGCAGTAAGAGCTAAGAGCTAGATACAGAGCTGGCTGGGAGCACTGAGCAAGCCTGAACATGGGGCCGACTGACCTGAGGGTGGTGGGAGAAGAGGTGGCCACAGGCAAAGCTGGTGCATGCCCAGCCAGATGCAAACAGGGGTCGGGGGTCTGCCTGCCTGGGTTAATGAGGAACATCTTAGTGGAGGCTCCTGCAGAGCAGAGGCCAGGCCCAGCCTGCCTGCTCCTGGCACAGACTGGAACCCCTCAGACACGCTCTCCTCTTCCCTTTATATGTCAAACGGGGGCCGCTGCTCACTCCTGGCCTACAGAGGGAGGAAGCTGAGCTGGAGAAAAGATACCTCAGGGGCCGGCAGCTGCTCCCAAGGAGAACGAGAATGATCACCTCACAAACACATAGGCCATTTGGATACTCTTTCCTCAAATTCTTCCATACCTATGGTTCCCTGAAGCAATCTAGTGAAGTGAGTGTTACTATCATGCCCATTTTACAGATGAGGAAACTGAGAGTCAGGCAAAGTAAGTGGCAGAACCCAGGTAGGACCGAGGGCCACGATAGCCCAGCAGGGCTCTTTCCTTAGTGTCCTGGATCTGGATGGCACAGCACAGAAAGGCAAGCCGTATGTCAACCAGCTGCTCTGGCCTACCTGGGGCCACTGCCAATGGGCACAGCTCACCGAGGGCTTCCTCACCCACCCTGACATTAAGCTTCACTCAAAAGGCTTGGGGAACCTGGGGCCAGTGTCTCCTTCTGTGTGTTTGCCAGTTTCTGGCTTCCCCTGCAGAGGACCTGCTTGGCCCCCAGTGGCTGTGTGTGCCAGGAGAGGCTGTGGAACACTGTAGAGCAGGTCTGATCCCTCTGAGTTGTGGTCAGGGTTGGTCTTTGGGGATGCCTACAGCTGTCAACTGCTGGACACAGCAAGTGAGCAGCTGAGACACCTCTGGTTGTAATAAAGGAACTTTCTGGAAACTGCTTGCCATCTGCCTGTTCCTGCTGCCCGGTGCCCTGCTCCAGGAGCTCTGCCCATGGCCACCTCCTGCCAATGTGGAGCTTGGAAGTGACTTCTCCACTCAGTCTGGAGAGCAGGGGTTTCAAATAGGCTAATTCCTGTGTGGTCAGTGAGGCTGAAAGCCCAGCTCCTTCACTGCTCCAAGGAGGAGATGGGTGTCAGATTGATAAGGTGCTGGCCTCCCGGTGGCCCAGCGAGAGATAAAGAGCTTGCAGGACTGAGCACTCGGGATGAGGTCCTGAGAGCTGGGAGCACTGTGCCTCGGCCCCTCTGTGAATGCCACGCACAGTGTTTCACCCCTAAGCCTTGGTTTCTCAGCCTGCAAATGGGCCTGTCTGGTGCAGTCTGGACCGTCCCAGCACAGCTGCAACAGGACAGCAACCTGTAGCTTAACAGCCCCACCCCGTGCTGCCCGTGGGGCTCAGGGCCACATTTCACAGACGAAAGGACGAATTTGCTTTTCTAAAGCCAGCATGAGCCGGCAGGTGGCACACAGAGGAGATGAGGGTGCTGCAGAGAAAGCAGGCACTGGGTTGGGGCGGGAGGCAACAGGCAACCCAGACCCACTGCCTCCCCCCGCCTCCCCCCGCCTCCCCCCGCCTCCCCCCGCCTCCCCCCGCCTGACCTTCTCTGGCCAGCAGGGATACTGCCATCACTTCTACCCCTGCCTGTCGCTATGAACACAAGTGCAGTGTGGGCCTCCCAGGGTCTCTGAGGAGGTGCTGTGGGTGCCCCGGGGTTCCTGCTGGAATGTTCTGCCAATGGCTTCTCCCCTCCCTTCCAACAGAGGTTCAGGCACCGTGTCCAGCCTGGGCCCCGAGGCTCACTTTGCTTTTCAGCATGGTGGGGTCCTCTCTGCCCCCTCCTCACCTCCTCGTCCCCACCCCCACTCTCAGACCCCTCTCTTGGGAGAAGGGGCCATGTCTAGTGAAAAGTACTCCCAACCCCCAGAGCTGGGCAGCAACCACATGGAGAAGCAGAGGTGGGTGGTGAAGGACAGAGTCAG
Source organism: Sapajus apella (assembly GCF_009761245.1). NCBI lineage: Eukaryota > Metazoa > Chordata > Mammalia > Primates > Cebidae > Sapajus > Sapajus apella. Next base: position 245,132 of record NW_022436984.1, read on the forward strand.
CCTGGCCCTGCCTTTCCCCAGTTAAAATGCTCAGGGGCTCCACTGCCCTCGGGGGCAGGTCCAGCCTCACCTCCTTGCCCTGCCTGGCTTTCCAGCCTCTGCTCCTGCACCCTCTCTGCGCTGTAGACACATGGAGCCTCTTTCAGTTCCAGAGTCTCAGCTCCTCTCTCAGCCCTGAGCACACTGTTCCCTCTGCCTGCCCGGTCCTTACCTCCTCCCCTAGCTCCCTCCTGCTGGGCCCTCGGGTATCAGCTGAGTGTTGCTTCCTCCAGGAAGTCTTCCTTGACCACCAGCCACTAGCCTGGGTGAGGGTGCTGCTTCTGTAGCTGGCATGCTGGGCTCACCCCATCCTCTGTCTCACATGCCTGTCCTGCTTGTCCCACACCTGCCCAACATATGCAGGCTCCTTGGGGCCGGGGCTGGGTTGTGCTCGGCTCTGTGTTTCTAGCCCTCTCCTTGGCATACAGTAGACTCTGATAAATAGTCACTGAACACACGAGTGAAAAGGATGAAAAAAGACTTGGCAGAAGATAAGCCGGATGTTCCCAGGGTCCCCACCCATGAATAGATCTAAGAGAAGCCAACAGTGTCCCCCATGATGCTGGGGCCCAAGGAGCTACTGACTACCTGTTTTCTCCCAGCCACTCTGGGAGTCCCAGGCTCAAGGAAATCAGCCTGCAGGAGAGGGAGAAAGAGGAGGAGGGGTTCCTGGGTCTCCCTGAGCCCAGTGATGTGATCCTCACTTGTGCCTCCCCAGGCAGAGGGCTCTGCACCCTGCCCAGGCACTGGCATGTTGGCAAGTGCAAGGAGACCCTGAGTTTCCAGAAATCACCATGACCAGTCAGTCCCAGGCAAATGGCTACCTGTGAAAAGGCTCATCACCCCAGCCCCTGCTAGAACTTTTCCCACCCCTCCTCGCAGCCCTGTCCTATCCCCGGCCACCTCCAGAACATGGGCTGGTCCAGCTCTCAGAGCTGGCGTCCCTCTGAGACAGGGTCTTCCCTACCTCGGAAAGTCACTTTGGCGATCCGGTCGCCCCTGCCCCGCAGCTCCGAGACCGTCTTGAGGTGGACGAGCAGGGCCATGCCAGTGCGGGCTGCCTGGCACCGCCAGGCAAGAGCAGCGGGAAGGAGCTAGCCCGTGGAGTGTGGCTCACACGCCTCTCTCTTCTCTGCCGCCGCCTCCTCCTCCTCTTCCTGAACCCCCTCCAATGCTGCCCACAGAGACCAAGGCAACCAAGCCGAGCTAAGCTGCTCCTGCAGCGACTCACAGAACCTCACAGCCCTGCCAGCCCCCGCCCCTCCAAGTTGTCAGCCCAGCGTGTGTGTGTGTGTGTGTGTGTGTGTGTGTGTGTGCGCGCGCGTGCGTGTGCACGCAGTGTGCAGCCCGGGAGTGCAGCAGAGTTGGAATTCATTATTCAGCAGCCACCGGCTCCCAGATAAAGCCCTATCCAGCTTCAGGTGTCTTCTCCCAGCTCCTAGAAGGGAAGCTCTGCCCACCACCCCGCAGGGCTCTGCTGCTTCCCTGCTAAGCAAGCCCTGCCACCAGCAGTAGGCAGAGAGGAGTGGGCATGAGCATGGGTGGGGTGGGTACAGGGCAAGGGGCACTCCCACCCACAGGGGCACGCTACAAGAAGAAGGGGATGTATTTGCTCACCTGCCCCCGCCTCTTCCCTGATGGATACTGTGCCCCTAAGTGGCTGGGCCCCAAGCTCTGCCCCGGGATCACTGTTTCTGAATCTCAGGAAGCAGAGAGGCTGGGGCTGCTGCCTGAGGGGAAGCTCAGGACCAGGCCACGCATGATGGAGATGCCTGGTTGTGGAGGCAGCAGAGGCTTACGCTTATGTGCTACCAGGGGCCATGTTTAAGGATCCAGGGCGCTAACGTGGTCCCAGCCCAAGGGTGGAGGTCAGGCAGGCTAGCCAGGGTAAGCCAGGCTAATGTTTGCTTTCCAGCCAGAGGAGCAGAATTGAATGGCCTTCTGCTCTAATCCTGCTAGAGGCAGGAGAAGGGATGTCTATAGTGAAATTTCTAAGGACCAAAGGAGAGTTACCCCTCCTGTCTTCCAGCAGCATACACCAAAGAAAGGGACCCTGGGGGCCAGCATCCCTGATGCTGGAGCCTGTGCAGGGTCATCTGCACCCTTGTTCTTGCCCTTTGCTCTTGGTGGAATGCCCCCACCCTATCGTGGACTCAGTTCAAGTGCCTGCTCCTGGAGGTGCCTCTGCACCTGCACCCCGCCTGGGTTGGGGTTCTCCTCTGTGCTGCTCGTGTCCCGCTCATCTTACAGAGTCCTGGGACTGCTCCCCTTGCCTCTTCTGCTACTGACCCCAGGGAGACTCTGGAGCACAGCATCACTGCACCCCAGAGCCCCACATGGTATCCTGTGCACGGTAGGATGCCCAATTACAGTTGACAGGATAAAAGAGTGAGCTCAGGGATCTACCTGAAACAGAATCTACAGGTTAAAAAGAGGAATACTAATTTTTCACAGCATGATAACAAGAGGTTACTGCCTTTGAATTCTACATTCCAAATAACCTACGGGATGTCCCAAGAGCTTTCTTTCCTCCTTCTAGATATTTCCTTGCTACTGTGCCTTACCTTTTCTTTCCTAGTTATGTTTTTTTCTTTCTTTGCCCTTTTTCTCGCCCAGTTCTTGCTTACCTTTCTCACATTTATCTAATCATATTGAATTTAAAAATGTTTTAGAGTATTCTGTTTATTAAATACAAGTGAATGCAAATTCTAATTTCAAAAGCTAAATTAGTTTAATGTCTCTTTAAAAAAAAAACAAACAACTAGCATTTTCTATCCATGAGGTCATCAGGGGGTCTGTGTTTTTAAGGCTTGGTGGCTACAAGGTTAAAAACAACAAACAAACAAAACATCTCCTCCCTTGGTTCTCTGGAGGTCCTCCTCTGAAGGTGGTGAATTTCATGAGGCCTCTAATAACATTTGCATCTTTAGAAAAAAGCCCATGAACCTGCCCCAGCGAAGGCACTGATCTCTGCTGAATCTGTTTCCACATCCATAAAATGGTAGCATTTCCACTTAGCAGGTTTCAGTGCCGTCAGCTGACCTTTCTGAAACCTAAGATAGATCCCGCTTTTATTTTATTTTATTTTTTTGAGACAGAGTCTTACTCTGTCACCCAGGCTGGAGTACAGTGGAGTCATCTGGGCTCATTGCAACCTCCTCCTCCTGGGTTCAAGTGATTCTCCTGCCTCAGCCTCCCAACTAGGGGGACTACAGGCACGTGCTACCACACCCAGCTAATTTTTGTAATTTTTAGTAGAAACAGGGTTTCACCATTTTGGCCAGGCTGGTCTCAAACTCCTGACCTCAAGTGGTCCACCTGTCTCGGCCTCCGAAAGTGCTGGGTTTACAGGCGTGAGCCACTGTGCCCGGCCATATCCCGCTTTTTAATTTCCTTTCTTCTATTACCCATTTTGGTAACTCAGTATATAAATTATGTAATGAACGTTTACTGAATTCCTTCCAGAGCCAGGTGTTTAGATTCAGGGATGAATAGGGTATGGACGGCACCAGGTCCCAAGCAGAAAAGACAGATGAACTAGAACACAGGTAGGCGGTGGGTTTACGAGCAGGACTGGCTGGGCAGCCCTGATGGGGGAGGGAGGGAGTGGGTGGTCAACCTCACCAGGGCTGGGGGCCTTTGACTAATGTTTTCCTTATTGTAGGACAAGTTCCCCAGGGAGAATTTAGAAAAATACGGACATGACTGCATTCTGGAGGACATTTTCCTTCCACTGAGTTTGTTTGCAACCATCCCTTTGCCTAGAGCTCCCTTCCCACCAGGCTTCAGTGCTTCTGCTTCTTGAGCCTCTGGGAAGCCTGTGGCTCGCCTCTGTTTCACTGGCATTTGCCAGGGAAAGTCTTTGGAGAATCCTGGTGGCAGCCACATCCTGTGAACCATTAGCATCTGTGGTCTTCATCCACTGCCATTTACAGAACCAGACTGGGGTGGCTGGGGCTTTCGCTTCCACCCAGAGCCAGCCGGGAGCTCTGGAACTAGGCAGGGGCAGAGTCTGGCTGACCCCTGGAGGGGAGAGAAGGTCCGGGAGAGCAGCTTCCTGAGGGTTTTGGGCTGCAGGCTTTCTCCCAAGCTGGCTCCAGGCCTCCCTGCCTTCTCACCCACCCCCGGACTCTCAGTTCTCTCTCTCGCAGGCCTGCCACTTCCCTTGGGCCCGGGGCCGCCCCGTAGAGACCCGCTGCCGCAGCCTCAGGACCGTGGGCCAGTGCCTGGGGCTTTTGCTTCCACCTGAGCATGCCTGAAGCTCTGGAGCTAGACACGGGCTGGGTCTGGCCAGCTTCTGGAGGGGAGGGAGGGCCTGGGAGAGCCGGCTTGCTGGGGCTTTGGACCCCAGGCCTTCTCCCAAGCTGCCTCCAGGCTTCCCTGCCTTCTCAGCCACCCCCTGACTCTCAGCTCTCTCCCTCCCTCCGGCCTGCCGCTTCCCCCCGGGGCCCAGGATCGCCTGTCAAGGCTCCTGCAGCAGCCCCAGGCCATCTGCCCAGGCGTTAGAGGCCCTCACCTTCATTCAAAGAGGCTCAGAGCTTTGGAGCTCAGCAGGGGTTTGGTCTGGCCAGCTCAGGGAGGGGAGAGAGGGCCTAAGAGAACCAGCTGGCTGGGGGCTTTGGGCCCCAGGCTTTCTCCCATGCCGCCTCCAGGTTTCCCTGATTTCTCATTCACCCCCTGACTCTCAGCTTTCCATCTGACATCTGAGGGGAAGAAGCGAGACCGGGAGAAGAAGAGGGGCCTGCCAGGCTTCTTCATGACACCAGGATTGCTGCAGAGGGAGCTGAGGTGGTGGAGCCTCCACCCGAGTCACCAAGAGCCTGGACCGTGGAAGCTGTCTCCATACCTTCACCCCTTAGGGAAAACCCGAAGGCCCTGGCCCTGCCCTATACACCAAGGCTGGTGTGAGGGTCCCCAGAGAAACCTGGATGTGGAGGCTGGAACAGCCACAGGAGGGAGGGAGGCAGGAGTACACAGGGGTGGGCCTTCCGCAGGCCTGCTCTCCAGGGCAAACACCACCTGCGGATGCCACCCCCAAAATGAACGGTGGCACTGGGGACAAATATAAATCACACACCCAGACTTTCTATGATTTTCTTTGCGCCCCTTACCAATAAAACTCTTGTGGAGTAGTTTGAAGGGCACAATGAGGTGAGAAGTACCAGCTAGAGATTCAGGAGTAAATTGAACACAACACACACACACACACACATACACACACGCACATACATGAACACATATATACACATACACACAGATACATACCCCCACCCCACACACATACACACGCATGCATACACATATACACACATGCACACACATACATGAACACACGTGCATACACACATACACACACATATACACACACATATGCACACAACTATACACAGCATCCTAGGCAACCACACTCAGCCCTGCCCACTGGAGAGCCCTTTCCTGGAGCCTCCTCGGAGCTGGGGTGCAGGGGAAACCCTTGGGTAGAGAGAGTTCCTGGGGCCTCTTCGGCCCCTCAGGTTTCTACGCCTGAGCCGTGGGGCAGCTGCTTTGTGCGTGGCCTCCTAAGTGAGGACCTGGCCTGTCCTTTGCAGTAGCGTCGTGTTCCAAGCCGGGTCACGGCAAGAGGGATCCCGCCAGGCCTCTGCAGCGAGTTTCTGCCTCCGTCCCGCATCTGAGCCTCTCCACATCCCGCACGCAGCCAGGCAGAGAGCTGCGGTGCGCCAGGACCAGGGGCAGAGGTCACCCTGCAGAGTTCGCGGAGACAGGAGGCGCCTTCGGGGCGAGGACCGCGGGGCCAGCTGGGGTTGCCAGGCGCGCCGTGGCCGTTGCCGGGTGACCCGCCGCTGTTTACCGCGGGGCGGAGCAGAGCGCCAGGCTCACTGCACTCGCGCACCCACCATGGCCTCTCGCAGCGCGGGCACCCTACTGACCGAGTTCAATGCCGCCTATGTGCCCCCTGGCCTCATGCCTGGGTAAGACCTCTCCCCGCCCCCTTCCGCGAGCGCCCTCCTCTGTGGTCGAAACTCAGCCCCCTACCCCCGGACTTTGGGGTTGAAGGAACTCCGAGGCGCCAATTTTCCACCCTACTGGGTGAGCGGACTTCCTGGGGGTTTGTGGTCCCAGAGGAGGAATTGGGCGGGCACCGGTGGGGCCTCCCCAGATTCCCCTTCGTAGGAAGGCGCTCCCTGGCGATCGGGCACAACCAGCAGGGGACAAGGGATCTTGCGTGGACATAGTGGGGAAGAGGGAGGAGATGGAGCTACGGGGTTTGGTGCTTGGAGACGCCCCGGGCGAGTAGCCTGCGGCGCTTAGAATGCAAGGAAAAGCAGGCCGGCACCCAGCACTGGGGCAAGGTGAGTTTTTGTTGGTGGGAGGCGGGAAGGATACCGGGTGGGTGCCGGCTCGAAGAACCTGGCAAGGCCGGAAGAGTTGTAGTTACTGGGTAATGCGTGCAGTACCCGCCCGACTTTGCGATCAGCCCCTTCACCAATCTCACTTTATCCTCCCAGAAGCTTTTCTTGGAAAGCTTCCTTGCCACTTGCCCTGAGGCTGGCTTGCTTTTTAGCACTTTGAGATGACAGGTTACACCTACCTTTCTTTTCTCTGGATATTTGCATACTCCAAACATCAAACATGCAAGCCTGACTGTTCGCCCCTGTTCTCTGGCTCTTTCTCCTACAGTGTCTGATGCTTCCACCCCGGACCTCCTCTCCCAGGGTAAATCCCTCCTACCAGTGAGCACCCGTGCTGAGAGCAGGACTGGATCCTGAGATGCACCCTGCACAGTATCAGCAAATCTGTGTAGAATGAATGAATGATCCTAAGAACCCTTGTCTGAAAAAAAGACTGAAGGAATGAATGAAATGAGTCTCTTGAGGGTTCTGCAGGCTGGGTCTCCAAATGGGTGAAAATGCCCCAATGCTGTTTCTTGCAAATGGAGCAGATGGCAGCATGAAGAAAAGTGTATATGATATGAAGCTGGGATTGTGTTGAAGCAGAATAAGCTAGACACTGAGGTGCTGTGATAGTCAAATCATTTCTGGACACTGCATGAGAAAGTAGCAACTAGGGGCTGGTGCTGTAGGTGTTTGTTTGTTTGTTCATTTGTTTGTTTGTTTGTTTTTGAGACAAAGTCTCACTCTCATCACCCAGACTAGAGTGCAATGGCGCAATCTCAGCTCACTGCAACCTCTGCCTCCCAGGTTCAAGGGATTCTCCTGCCTCAGTCTCCTGAGTAGCTGCGATTACAGGCATGTGCCACCACACCTGGCTAATTTTTGTATGTTTAGTAGAGATAGGGTTTCACCACATTAGTCAGGATGGTCTCAAACTTCTGATCTCAGGCCGTCACCTGCCTCAGCCTCCCAAAGTGCTGGGATTACAGGTGTGAGCCATCCTGCCTGGCCAGTGCTGTAGTTTTAATGAAACCCATTTGTGGATGCCACTTTTCTCTGGGCCTTGTAGAGGGCTCAAAGTCACTTGGGTTCCCATGAGGCAAAGCTGATTTACCAGGTCATGGTCGTTTCCTGAAGCCAAGCCAGGTGACTTAGTATTTGCCTGTTTTCCTTTATTTAAGGCATTCATTTGGGTCAGGGACATGCCAGGTGTTATGTTAGGAGGCTGGGAAGACAAAGACAAACAGGTGGGGGCTGCCCTCGTGTGGTGTAAACACGTAAGGTTTAGTTCAAATCCATTTTTGCAGCCTTGGGTGGTGGCATGGACACCACATTCTGGGTGTTTATCGTGAGGTTTGATTTTATACTTTGATTTTTTTTCTTAAGCCTCCCACAGTCTCCAGTTGGAAACTTTGCTGTAGTCTGACTCCTGGACATTTCCCATCTGAGGGCAAGGCCTGGTGCTCCTGCAAACCCTGTCCCGCGGTTCCCCGACTCTGTCTGGAAGGGGTGGGAGCTGCAGGTTTCAGAAGCAGTCCCCTGGGTGCTTTCCTGTTCCTGCCACTTCTTGGCAGTTCCCTTGAGTGCCCATCCTGTGACTGATTTAGAAATGGTGATAGGAGGGTCATGAATGAAGCCTTAAGCCTAGACTGGGCTATTTTGAGCAGCTGAGCCCGTATCTGCTGCTTTCTCATCTGGATCTTTCTGGGAGGGATGTGTTCTCCTTAAAGATTCCCATCATTGAGGAATGAATTGAGTCGTTTTGTCTCCAAATGTTACCTGATTGGCAATTCTGTTAACTTGATGAAAGAACCCAAGATCCCTGACCACACTTGGATAATTATTACTTTTCTGTTCAAACATGAATCGCAGGATTTTAAAGCACAGCCGGTCTCTTCTGATACTCAAATACCCCCCTTACCTGTTTTATTCATAGAGGTAGAGAATATTCATGCAGGTGTGGACCTCAGAAATCATGCAGCCCTGTACCCTCCTGTTTCAGATGTTGTCACTCAGGTCTAGGGGCACCTGCCTGGAGCCAAGTCCCTAATGCCTGGCAGTAACACTGTGATCTCCTAAGTCTGAGTTCCAACTATGTGCCAGGCACTGTGCTGGGTGCTTTACAACATTTTCTTCTTCTTCTTCTTGTCCTTCCTCCACTTCTTCTCCTTCTTCCCTTTCCCCTTTCTCTTCCCCTTCCCCTCCTCCTCCTCCTCCTCTTCCTCCTCCTCCTCCTTCTCCTCCTCCTCCTCTTCCTCCTTCTCCTTCTCTTTCTCCTTCTCCTTCTTTTTGAGATGGAATCTTGCTCTGTTGCCCAGGCTGGAGTGCAGTGGTGAGATCTTGGCTCACTGTAACCTCTGCTTCCCGGGTTCAAGCAATTGTCCCTGCCTCAGCCTCCTGAGTAGCTGAGATTACAGGCACGAGCCATCATGCCCGCCTAATTTTTGTATTTTTAGTATAGACAGGGTTTTGCCATGTTGGCCAGGCTGATCTCGAACTACTGACCTCAGGTAATTCACCCACCTCAGCCTCCCAATGTGCTGGGATTACCGGCGTAAGCCACCGTGCCCAGCCTTTCTTCTTCTTTTTAAAAATCCTCACAACAACCCAAATGAGGAAGGAGCAGCTTGCCCAAAGTCCTTCAGCAAGTTGCTGGGTCTCGTCTTTGTGACTTCAACACCCCAGATCACCCCAAATCTCCCCAACCCTCATGTGGCGTTTCACACTGCATCCCTCATTTAGCAGGGAGGGAATGGGGTCGACAGTAAGAGATGGACTCTGGAGCCAGCCTGCCTGGTAGGAATCCTGGCTCCATCGCTTCCTTACCCTGGGCAGGTTATTTATCCCCTATGCCTCACCTACCTTACCTGTTCAGCGTGGATGATAATGGTGTGTAGGTTAAAGAGGTTTCAGTTAGTTCACATACCTGAAGCCTGGCACTTGATAATTGCTAGCTGTTCTCATTAGTTGGATTCCTACTGTGTTCAAGACCTGATTCTAGGCTCCCTGGGGGAACAGGAGACCATAACAAAGCTGATCTTCAGCCTCGCTGGCCAGGCTGCTCCGTTTGGTCCCTTGCTGCTCCTGGGGACACAGCTCCTAGACACTTGTCGCAGGCAGTGCCTGCCTGTGCCTGGCCTGGGTGCCATCCTTGCAGTGGGCAGGAGCTCTTAGGTCAGAGTCCCTGGAGTCTGAAGGGGTTTGAAGGGATGAGATTGGCCACAGTGAGAATCTGAGCTTCCTGATTGCAGGTCAGATCTGGGTGGCATCCACTCCTCATTCTGTTTCTTGCCATGCCTCACCTGGCTCTCAGTGCAGACGCTTGGCCTGCACTGTGCTTTCATTCATGCCCAGACTGCCACTGTGCCCCATCCCCACAGCTCCTGCCCAGCAGCTCTCACCAAGAGTGAGGCAGGAGGATTTGCCTCCCAGTCCCTCTCTCTGTTTGCCTAGGGTGGCAGCTGTGCCCACATCTGTCACTGAGCTGGACCTCAGAGACCTCAGGGGCCTCTGGTCCTAAAATCAGTGCATTCTACACTTGCCATTGTCAGGAGAGTGGTCCCACAAAGGTGGCTGTGTCCCATCCCCAGAATCCCTGTATGGCAAACACACACAGTGATGTGCTGGCAAATGCTAACAACCAGTTCTCTGGAGGAAAAATGCTTTGGTTTGTAACATTCATTTGTATCTGTGGTATAAATACTCTCCCCAACGCTGATTTCAAACTATCAACATAGTGTCCCTAATTGCAGAGTTGGGGAGGGAAGAATTCACAGCTGTGCACCATGATATAATATTTCCACCCCACAGATACAGTGGACATGACAACCTCAAACACAGACGATAGTAATGTGGTAAAATAATTAGGAAGTGAGGAATTTTGACTACTTACCTCCTTTGATTTTAATATAATGTGTTTTTCTTTCCCTTGAGGAAGAGTGTTACTCTGTCGTCCAGGTTTGAGTGCAGTGGCATGATCACAGCTCACTACAGCCTTGACCTCCTGGGCTCAAGTGATCCTCCCACTTCAGCCTCCTGAGTAGCTGGGACCACAGGTGTGCACGTGCCTCACTAATTTCTGTATTTTTTATAGAGACAGGGCTTCCCAGGCTGGTCTTGAACTCCTGGGCTCAAGCCATTTGCCTGCCTTGGCCTCCCACAGTGCTGGGATTATAGAAGCCACCATGCCTGGCCTAATAGAACATATTTAATTGTAATTTAATATAATTTGATATTTAATACTGACTTATTCAATAACAGACTTAACAAATTCCCAAAAATTTAGAAATTGATTCCCTTGAAGCCAGGAGGCACTGCCTGTAGCCCATTGCAGCCTGCCCCTGGGATATGGTTTGGCTGTGGCCCCACCCGAATCTCACCTTGAATTGTAGTTTCCATAATCCCACATGTCACAGGAGGGACCAGGTGGAGATAATCGAATCATGGGGGCAGTTCCCCCATCCTGTTCTCATGAGAGTTAGTTCTCACGAGATCGGATGGTTTTGTAAGGGGCTCCCCCTTTGTTGGGCACCCATTTCTCTCTCCTGCTGCCATGTGAACAAGGACGTGTTTGCTTCCTTCCTCCGTGACTGTAAATTTCCAGAGGCTTCCCCAGCCCTGCGGAACTGCGAGTCCATTAAACCTCTTTCCTTTATAAATTACCCAATCTCCGGCCGTTCTTTATAGCAGCGTGAGAACCACCCTGCCAGCTCCCTGGAGCCTGTGGCCTTACCCCTCAGGGAGAGAGGTCAGGCCAGGCTTGGGAAGGGAGGGTTCCAAAGTATTTGCATTTCCAAAGCCCCTTCCACTTCAACCCAGGCCCGGGCACAGGAGCTGCAGCCCTCCAGACAAGCATCTTGGGGTATGAAACAAAGGCCATCTGCCCAGGGAGACGTAGGGGACCCTGTGTCCATTCGTTGGTATTAGAATCTCCTGGGGAGCTTTAACAATAACCTGTGCTCAGACCCCATCTAGAGATTCTGATGGCATTGTTCGGGCTGGGCCTGGGCTTCAGGAGTGTTTAATCCTCCCAGGTAATTCTAAGATGTAACCAGGGACAAGAACGCTTGTCTGAAAATTTCTATGGCTCCTTGCAATGCAGAGCACTGTTGATAAATGGGCAGGTATGGTCCTGTTTTCAAGCATTTGAAAGGAGGGACCTCCTCATGTGGAGCCTTCCACCTGTGCCATTCTTCTTGGCATACCCCCGCCCCCAGGCTGAGAGGTCTGACTGAAGGCACAGCAGTTGCTACTTTCCTTGTTCAGTTCTCATCCCCAGCTGAGGGAGCAGATCATTGTCCCTGATTCAAGCCCAAAATACAGAAGCAGAAAGTAAATTCTACAGCCCCTCAATTCTTCTTCTCCCTCCGGGCCCTGTTCTTGCAGGGAGCTTCCCTGTCTATCTCCCCAGGAGGCAGCCTGGTCTCAGAGGGCCTCATGCACTTAGGGGGACCTCCAGCCACTCACCTGACTTTCTCCTTTGCAGTGTCTTCTCTTCCAGAGGATTCATAAGCCACATAATTCCCCACCCGCTTCCCAGGACCTCTGCCCCAAGGCCAGCCCTATCCCTTTCCTTAAATTCACTTCTGAGCTGTTCAAGGACATTTCACAATGTAATAGTGCCTCTCAACCTTTAAGAACTGGGGAGACCCCTAAGAACAGGGGATCAGGGGCTCCTGAAGACTTGGGCTGTGCAACAGGGACCCTCCTTCTCTCCAGAAGAAAGACCAACCCTGAAAAATGTGTTGCCGTTTGTCAATTTCACTCAACAGATATTTACAGAGCATCCACTGGGTGTGGGGAATGCCAAGCATGCCAATATGAGTACAACAGAACCCTCCCTCCCCAGGGAGCTTCTAATTCATACAGAAAGAATATTCCAGTGGCTCAGATTATTGTGATATGAAAGAATGTGAACTGAGGCTGGTGCAGAAGCTCATGTCTATAATCCCAGCACTCTGGGAGGCCGAAGCAGAGGTCAGGAGTTCGAGGCCAGCCTAGCCAACATCGCAAAGCCCTGTCTGTGCTAAAAATATAAAAATTAGCTGGGCGTGGTGGTGGATACCTATAATCTTAGCTACTTGGAAGGCTGAGGCAGGGAGAATTGCTTGAACCCGAGAGGTGGAAGTCCCAGTGAGGATCGTGCCACTGCTCTCCAGCCTGGGCGACAGAGCAAGACTCTGTCTCAAAGAAAAAGAGCGTGAGTGGACACAGAAGAGGTGCAAAGGGCAAAGACAGTTCCATGGAGCAGACAGGCAGGGTCTATGGGCTGGGTCATGGAGGCTCCATGAGAAAGAGGGCATTCGAGATGGACCTTGAAGGATGGGTAAGATCACAATGGAGGAGGGGAGGAGAGCAGAGCCTTCTGGATGGAGGGTGTGGCTTGAGAAAAAAAATGGTGTGGAGGTGCCAGAAGGATGTTCTTTCAAAGCAGCAAGTGGCCTCTTCAACTGGGTTGGGAAAGCTGTGATATGACAGTGGATGATGCGGCTGGGAAGACTTCCTGCCGAGCCCCTGGCAGGGAGGGGCTGACCCCGGCCCCGCTTGTGCTTGGTTTCACAGGCAATGGGGAGCCCTGTAAGGGTTTTGTCCTGGGGAGGGATCTGATCAGAGCTATCCTCAGTAGGAGGCGTTGTGGAGGAGAAGAGAGAGGATGCACTGTGGAATGGGGGCATGCCAAATAGTCGCTAGTTAATTAGTTAATAAGGCTGATCATGGGATCCCTGCTGGCTCATGGTAATTAGTTTTAATGTTGGCTCTGGGGCCAAACAGTGCTATTAAGAGGCAGGGAAGGGACTGCTCCTTTTATACGCAGTGACCCACAGTGAACCTGAGAATTCACATGTGACCATTGCCCAGGGGCCCAGCCTGGCACAGTCTCCTGGCGTATGTGGTGTACTGATGGATGGAGGAATGGGGTGGTGGACGGGGGCAGATGAGGTTGACGAGGAGGTGTGGTGGTGGCACCAGCTAACACAGCAGACGCTGCCGTTGGGACCCCTTGATGCCCTGTTATAAAACTTGCCATTCCCCTCTGTTCCTCCCTAGCTTGGCCTGCCACAGACCAGCACCAACAGGACTGCAGAACTCTCCACCGTGGAGCTCAGGGTATGCTCAAAGGAATACAAATGCAGGTGCATACAAGGGACACACACCTAGCTTGCCCAGCTCTGTGCCAAGCTCAGAGTTTCTCCTTGTGTGTATATTCAGACGAGATGGGACGTGTTCTGGGTAGTATGGCCGTAGATCTTATGTGTATATTCAGATAAAAGACTAGATGGAGGGGTGGATGGATGGATGGATGGATGGATGGGTGTGGATGGATAGAAAGACAGAAAAAAGCAGCTTTATTAAAATATAATCATACCATATTTACTATTTTAAAATGAAATGCATGAAATTGAATGTTAATAGAACTTAACCGAAGAACTTAACTGCCCGCCACCATGCCAGCTAATTTTTGTATCTTTAGCCCACTGAGTGCTAAAGAATGTGAAACTGCACATGTGTGCAAATGTGCACACACACACACCTGCCTGAGCAGCAAGCCCTGAACGGAATCCAGGCAGAACTCAGGAGGATTGCGGAGGAGAGGGCTTCTATTCTATTAGGATGCAAATATCTTGGCATTCAGTGAAGGTGGAGAAGCAGGGAGCAGAGGAGTATGGCAGAGAGCTTGGGGGCGAAGAGAAGAATCACGAGAACACATCATTTTTCTATGGCTCCTTTCTTTGGAGGAGCCCAACGCCCCTGTGGGCGGGATGCTTCGTGCCAACGTGTGCTCTGCTGATCAGAGCCACGCTCCTCTTAAATCAGGACTCCAGGGCATGGTGCCCCCAGAGTTTCTGGGATTCCGCCTCCTCCAGTGAACATTTGTTGAGCACTTGTCATGTGCCAGGTGCCAAGGATAAATGAGAACATGGATTAGCAGAAGAGACAAGTTCATGCGGGCCTGAGTGTGGACTTAAGGATGACAGTCCTCCCAGCAAGGCAGGTGCTGGGTATAGGGTATGCAGTCAGGGGAGGCAGCAGAGGGCACTGGCTCCTTAGGAGTGGGCAGCAGATCCCCAGGTGGGCAAGAGGAGAAATGCATCCCAGCAGAGGAACTCCGTGCAAAGGCCCAGAGGCCTGAAGAGCATGTGGGGCCTATAAGTAATGCTACTGGGGCCCAGAGCACCTACAGGGAAGTGATGGGGGAGAGGAAGGATGGCTCTGGTGCTGCGTGGACAGCAGGCTGGAGGGGGTGATACTCGGTCCAGGAGACCAGGGAGGAGATTGGAGATTGTCTAGGCAAGCAACGAGGGAAGCTCGCAGCAGTGGGACAGAGGAAGGCCACAGGCCAGTGGCAAAGGAGGGGCCTAAGCAGGACTTAGGGAGAGGTCAGATGTGGAGGGTGATGGAGAAGGGAGGACTCAGGGCCATCGAGTCCCAGTTTCTGGCCTAAATGGAGGTTGGAGGGGGCAGGGATATACAGGAGAAAGAGAGTTTCAGTGGGGCTGAGTCTGGCGGAGGGGGTGGGTGGGGGGCAGCACTGTGTGGGCAGCCAGGCATGTGGATCCATTGCCAGGAGAATGGTAGAGGCTGAAGACTCAGATCTGGCTGTCAGTGACATACAGGACACATTGGAAGTCTAACATAGATGAGATTTCCCAGAAGGAATGCATCCCTGAAAAGAGAAGAGGACCCTGTGGCAACACCATCACCTGGAGAAGGAGCCAGACCCAGGGGCTCTCCTCAAAGCCTCCCCCCAGTGGAAACTGCTCCTATGGTGCCCACTCCGGGAATGGCCTTCCCTCCTTGTGGTTGACAGCACTAGAGCCTGGACCGTGGTCCCACATGAGTTGGAGCTGGTCGTACCCAGGCCAGCTCAGCATGGCCCCTGACACATGCAGCCCATGACTCAGTGAACACTGAGCAAAGACTGGGCTCAGGGAAGGCAGGCGAGCACCATGGGTCTTGTGTTCCCAGCACTTACTGTGGGACAGCACACAGCGGGTTCCCGATAAATTAGTGTTTGACGCCATCTGACTCTGTTTTTAAAAAACGATGTGTGTACAAAGAAGAAAGCAACGCC
Organism: Sapajus apella; assembly: GCF_009761245.1. NCBI lineage: Eukaryota > Metazoa > Chordata > Mammalia > Primates > Cebidae > Sapajus > Sapajus apella. The sequence goes on from NW_022436984.1 coordinate 260,636, forward strand.
AAACACTGTATTATCTAGGGTGAACATTTGGTGAATTGTATTCAGAGTTTCTCCTTATGTGTATATTCAGACAAGATCAGGCATGTTCAGGATGGTATGGCCGTAGACCTTATGTGTCTATTCAGATAAAAGACTCGATGGAGGAGTGGATGGATGGCTGATAGAAAGATGGACAAAAGCAGCTTTATTAAAATATAATCATACCATATTTGCTATTTTTAAATGAAATGCATAAAATTGAATCTTAGTAGAACATAACTGAAGAGAAACAAACTGAAGTAAAATGGAAGAACGGGTAGATTTGAGATAAATGTTAATTAATCACAAGAAATATTAGTATAAAAAGATCCCTTTATAGGAGAGAGAGAGAGGATAAAAACCCTCAAAGGGCTAGAGTCATTATGTTGTACTTTTTTCTAACGACATATTTCAATTTTAGATACCATAGGTTGACTCTGATTTAAAGAGATTCTTAGTAAGTGCACCCCCATCTCCCCTCCACCCACCCCCCAATTTTGGTAGCTGAAATTAGTTTTACTTTGACAGGTTGTATAACATTTACATTCCGTTCTGTAGCCAGCATTCACCTAGTTGCTATTCTTGGTTCTGCACTTAAATAGATTTGAAGCTCATCACCACTCATTCTAACAGAGGTTCTACATCACTGAGTTGTTTTTTTTTCTTTTGAATCATCTCTTGGTTGGCAGGATTTTGTCACTGAACATGACTTTCAAGAAGAGCTTGTGAGTGCTTTAGTTGCTGAGGCCTTTCATGCTGGGACAGGGTGGCTTTGTCCCCCGCGATCCCCTGGCTGCTGTGGTATCCCTGGGTCACGCTCTTTTCCCTGCAGAATGCCGTGGCTATTTCCTTTGCCTTTCATTCTATCACTTCATCTTTTTGCTGGGATTGGCAGCACCTGGTGACCAGCATCTTACGTTCCCTACGTTCTGAACCATTTGAGAAAGATGAAAGAGGAACACTGCTGTTAGAGAATGGGGCGAACACAGCCTCAGAACGGGACAGGCAGGGCTGCTCTGGGGCCAGCTTCCTTTCCGTGGGCAGAGTCTGTCCATCTAAAACCTAAGGCCCAGAGGGACGAGCAGGAGGAGGGAGAGGAGGGGTGGGCCGCAGGCTGCCAATGTTTTCCATCGACTCACCACCCAGCTGTTCCTCCACCTCCAGTGCACGAGAGCAGGGGGGGCCGGGAGGTGGTTTTGGGTGGGAGGAACCTCCCCTCCACATGGGAGGAGCCCTCAGGGTAGAGGAGGCAGCGTCTCCCCATTGCTTGCCTTTGACGTCTTAATTTATGGAATCTATATCTTCATTAAGCTTCATCTACAGCACAAAGTGCTCTCAGGAACTTGCTTGCACGTCTCAGGTTAGGTTTTTTTCCAAACAAGTTTCTTCACCCATGCAAATGTTGCAGAGGGACAGTGTGAGTAGAGGACGCTGGATTTGGCAACAGCATGATCTGATACGACCTTAATTTAGACGTAGAGGTGCAGGTTTCAGTGGTGGGTCTGAAGGCAGGCTGAGGGAGGTCAAGGAAAGGATGAGGGTTGAGAAATCAGGGAGAAGGTGCAGCGGATTCCTTAGTGAGCCCAAGCAGGAGGGGAAGGGAACGGGCCGTCTGTGAGAGGGAACCTGCAATCTGGCCTTCCTCTTCACCGTCTTTGATGTCTCCTCTCTTAGCTGCTTCCCCTCTGCCTGTAAACATGCACCAGCCTTTACTGTGGAACTCTACAGTCTAGGAACCACCGCTCATGCCCACTTACAGGCAGAGGGGAAGAGGGCAAGAGAGGGGGACATTCAAGGTGACGGAAGAAGGGCAGAGGCAGAAAGAGACAGGGAGAGGCAGATGGGACAGTGAGGCCTTGGGTGAAGCCGGAGCAGGAGCTCCAGACCCAGGAGCAATGCCCAGGCAGGGAGGAGGACTCTGTCTCCTGAAGCAGCCAAAGTGACCACACAGTCTCACAGGAGAGACAGCAAGGCACTCACCAATCCCTCCATCTTTCCAGTTCTGGAGGAGAACTGGCCTCTCTGGGGGACTCAGGGGACCGAGGAGGGAGGGCTGAGGTAGGTGAAGAGTCAGGATCACCAGGGTCATGGTGTCAAGGGGGGCGCCTCTGTGGCATCCAGGGCTGTGAGTAGTGAGGCTGGAGAGGGGCCTGTGCAGTTGGGTGGAGCCTCTCCCCTCTATGGCCTCATTGCGGCTCTGCCCAGCCAACACCCGGTGCCATGAGACTCTAGGGAGACACAGCTATTGAGGGCGGTGGGACCAGGACCCACTTTGTGTGACCTTCCCTAGAGTGGCCGGGTCTGTCAGCAATTGCTCTGCTGTGCTTCCTTGCCTTTTTCCTGAAGACAAAAAGAAGGAAACCATGCCTTGCTATCTAATTCCAGGCAGCACTCATGCTGTGGATGAGGAGACTGAGGCCCAAGGCATGGGGAAAGACCCCAGAAGAGGCGAGAGTGGGGGACAGAGTTACATCTAGACGTCTGAGATGGCTCTGCCGGACTGGGGTGTCGGGTAGCTGATGAGGCTGGAGAGCTAGGCCAGGGTCAGATCACAGCTGGACTCTAATGCCACACCAAGGACTTGACTCTAGAAAATTCAGTCTGCTGGAAGGGTGGAGAGTGGATTGCAGAGGTGGGGGTCTGGGTGCAGTTACAACAGTGAGGTTGTTATGACCACAGTCCAGGTACCAGGGTGCACGGCTAGGCTCAGGTGGTACAGATGGAGCTACAGGACTTGGTAACTGACTAGCTGTGTGGGAGATGGATGCCTCCATGTCTTACTTGGACAGCTAGGGGGTACTTTTCATACAGGTGAGACCAGACTATCAGGGAAGGTCGGGGTGGGAGATCAAGCCTGGGAGACATCCGAGGGAAACGTCTGGTGTGCAATTGTACATAGCAGTCTAAGGCTTGGCGAGAACTCCCAGGCTGGAGCTGTGGACTGGGGCCATCTGCACACAGGAGGTGGCTATGGCATGGCATGGCCGCCATCACCCAAGACAGACCCCGGAGGTTCATCAAGGATCTCCAGAAGTGGGCAGAGAAGAAGGCTCACGAAGCTGTGCTCAGAGATGTCAGTGAAAGCAGCAGAAAGGAGCAAAGCTGTCGTCCACACCAAAGACAGTGTTTCAGGAAGGGGGAGGCGGGTGATGCCCGGTGCTGCCGGAAGGCCTAGCAAAACAGAGCGTTTCCACCAACCCGCAGTAGCGAGGGCACAGGTGGCCTTGGGAAGAGCGATTTCAAGGGCTCATGGGGCAGAAGTCAGACCCTAGAGAGTGAGCGTGCAGGGGAGCGCGGGGCCGTGCTGTTTGGGAAGCTTCCTCGTTGGCTGAGAGTCTGGTGCCCATACTCTCTGGGTGTTGTTGACTTGCTTTGTCAAAACAAGTGTTTAGCTTTTAGAGAGAGTCTTATTTAACCAAAGATCTCCAGAGTGCCTGTGTCACCAAGGCCCCTTGCCCATCACCTGTCCCTCTCACAGAAACTCCTTGGTCCCAGAAGGTGAAAGAGCTCCCTCCTTGTAGGTTCTCGGAGCTCCAGAACCTTGGTCAGGGTCTTCAGGCTGCCTGAGTAGCACATTGGGAGCCGGCGGTGCTGGGAGCTCGCCGTGCTGGGAGCCCGGCTGCCGCATTCTGAATCCAGGCCTTGCTACACCACATCTCCCACCCACGGCCGTTCACCGGCCGGGCCCCACTGGCTTCTCATACTCCCCTTACTCTTTCATGAGATAACCGCAGAATGTGGGGGCCAGAGGAGGTCTCTGCATCTTCAGGCCAACACCCTAGCAAGCATGGGCCCCTGGAGGGACAGCAATCTGCCTGCAGCGTTGCCCGAGGGGTACCCGGTGTTCTGTCCCCTGTGTAAGCCCCTGGTCTAGAGAGAGGCATCTAGGCAAAGACCTCTGTGGGGAGGAAGAGGCCCAGAGCCCCTTGAACTTGGTTGGCCTTCCCCAAAGTCCTGAGCAGGTCAGTGCACCTTGGGAGGCCTCTCAGAGCTGGAGATGGCCATTGGGCTCCCCTGACTTTGCCCTTCATTTTTTTTTCTTAATTATTATTATGTTTTTATAGAGAGACAGAGTCTCACTATGTTGCCCAGGCTGGTCTCAGAGCTCCTGGGCTCAAGTGATCCTCCCACCTCAGTCTCCCGACGTGCTGGGATTACAGGCGTGAGCCACTGCGCCCTCCACTTTTAAGGGGCTCTCTGGGAACAGGCCTGGGGCCCTTCATTGATCTGTGGCCCTGCCACCCCCACCTCGATTGCAGGTACCAAGGCCACGTCCCCAGTGTGGCCTTCTCCTTTGGCTCTCCCTATGGCACCACCACCCTCAAATACTTCCAGGACCACCGCAACGCAGCCATGGAGAAGAGCCACACTCCCTTCAGCCAAGGCGGCCACTTCCCGACCCTCTTCTCCACCAACCCCCACCTTCTGCTGATGTTGCGCACGAGCACCAGGGACCGCTGGCTGCACAAGCCCAGCTACACCCGCTTCAACCTGGACAGCCACCGCTCCACGGAGCTCACGCACTTCTACGAGGTAAGCTGCACCGGCCGCACTGGGGCCTCTTGCCCACCTGCCTCGCCATGGGAGGGACTGGTAGCTGGGGACCGGGGGCGGGGGGAGACCTCGCACCTGCCACAGTGTCTCAATTTCCTTTCTCAGAGCCCCGGAGCCAGCAGGGAGCGTGGCGGGTTTAGCTAAATGGAGTCTCAGGACTCTGTCTACCCCCCTCCCCGATCTCCTCCCACCTCCTGGGGCTTCAGGGCCTCCTCTTCCTGCTCACCCCCACTGCCAGTGGAGCTAGGGGTCTCTAGGGGTGCTCCTGCCCTTACCTTCTGCCCCCCGGAGTCTCTTGGGTCTGTGGAATGCCATATATTTTCTATGTGAGTAAAAGGTCTAAGATCCACCCTCACCTCCGATGAATAGCACACGGCCAAAGGCCCCACTAGAGCCCCCGACCCCAGGTCCAGCCCATAGTGTTTATCCACCTGTGTCCTGGAGCCCGCTCACCTCTCCCTGCCCTGCAGCCCCCACCCAGTGGGTGTGCCCTGAGTCACCCTTAGCCCCAGGCTGGGTGAGACTGCCCTTCGAGGAGCGAGCCCAAGGAAGGGGACCCCCCCCACACCCCGTTCTCGTCCCGCTGTCCGGGCTGATAAAGGCTTACTGGATGTAGTTCAGACATGTCCCCACAGACCACAGGTGCACAGCGGCCTGAGCTGGCCCTCATGACCTTGGCGGGGATGAGGGTTCATTCTTTCCTCTATTCCAAAAACCTTACTCTCCCCATCACCTTCTCTTGCAAGCATCCTCCTCTAGCCTGACTGCAAGGACGCAGGTATGTCCTGGCCCCAGGGCAGAGAACTTGTATGCATAAGGCAGCTTCCTCCGGGAAGGAGGAGGCCGATGCCATCAGCCTCTGAGGCAGGTGCGACCATCTTGGGGTCTGTGAAAGCTTCTGCCTTCTTCTTGGCTCCCACACAGAACATGCCCTGTACAGAGGGCGAGGAGAGGCAGGAGCAAACACAGGCCAGGTGGACAAGGAGCCTGTGTGCACAGCAGGTGTGGGGGCGCCTGTGGGGCTGGGTTTTTTGTACTTGGTCTTAGCTGATCCCTTGTCTCTGTTTACTCTTCGCAGCAAAGCTGGTCAGGTGGGTGTCATCATTCCCATTAGGCAGATGAGAAATCGAGGCTCAGTGAGGATACCCGGTGGGTTGGCAATTTAGCTGGGGCCCCAGCAATGCTGGGACTCCTCCAGGGGCATTCGGGGAGGTAGTCCCCAACCCTGACCAGGTACAGCAAGGCATGGGCTGCAGGTGCCTGGGGTCATTCCTGCACACTAACAACCTGTCACCTCTTCCTCGATTGAACCATAGACTGTCCAGGAGCATCGGAAGTACTATCAAGACAAGACGGGCATGGTGCCTCGCGTCGCCTCCTTTGTGCTGCCTGTGAGGGAGCCGGAACGGTACCCCCTCCCCACCGTCCTGTGAGTGACTGCCTCCTTCATCCACACAGTCAAAAAACGCACCCAGCCCAGGGGGCACCTGCTCTCAGCCAGGCGTGCAAAGCACACAGACTGAGAAATGAGTTGAGGATCTCACCCTAAAACATGCAGTGCAGAGAGTGATGGTGACAGAACAAGGGCATTGGCAGCCTCAGAGGGGATGCTGGTAGCCTGAATGGGTGAATCTGGAAGAGTGCTTTCCCAGCCAGATGCATTGGGAGTTTGGGAGAAAACTGCAATCATTTAGCTTAGCGGGCCTGAATCTGCGGACTGCTGCCCTGCAGAGGCAGCCTGGCAGCTACACTCGTCCAAACGTGGGCGCTGATGCAGCGAGCAGTAAGGAGCTGCTGCCCTCTGGTGGCCACAAAGGGCACTACACTGAGGAATTGCTCCCCACCCCACCACCTTCCCAGCCCTGTCTACATTAGGAAAATGTTCTCCTAAGGACTCTCTGTCCATCCAACAAAATAGAAAAGTTCCTTGCCTCCTGCCCCTCACTGCTTTTATCTAGGAGAGCTCCTTTCTCCAGGGAAGGCCCATTCTGCCCTGAAAGATGACTTGGATACTGTGGTTTCTGCGCTGTCTCCTTCCTGAAGCGCGGGCAGGGGAACCACTGGTCCACACGAGGTGTCCTGGGATTGGGGTAGCGTGGTGGCTGCTGTCTGGCCTGGGAGATCAGGAGATAGAGCTTGGGATTTAGCTCCATGCCAACCACTGCCTGATTGCCTCAGAGTCCTGAGAGTCACCATCATCCATACTGATAAAGCAGCATCTGTTTCCATAAGTTTAATGGTTTTTAAAGAAACAGACTTCACTGCCTCTAAAAGTTCCTTTCTGCAAGCTAGACAGCATCATTTTACAAAAAGGGAGCCTGAGGCTGAGTGGTCGCCTGGGGAACTTGTGCTGCGTGGCCTCGCTGGTTGGAAGCAGAGCTTAGAAAGGAAGCAGCATCTCCCATCACCAACTCTGGGACTCAGGGGGCTCTCTCCAACTTGGGATGGCTCTAAGCCAGTCCATCCCTGGAATAGGGACTCTTTTGGAGACAGGTATCCTCTTGAGACTGCTCTGGCCAGGATCCACCCCCGTCCCCATCTCTGTGGGGAGAGTGGGACACCCCGACTCTATTCCTTCTCCAAATTCCCTGGCCACTTGCTCTGCTGCTGACAGTTTCACAACCAATGCAAAGGACCAACCAGGTGTTTGGGGAAAGAGGGTCAGTGACCGGCCTGGGGCGAGCCCCTCCTGTCCTGGAGTCCCCCGAATCAGCACCATCATCATGTCTTAGAACATTTGTTGTGTGTTTACTCCTCGTCCAGAGCTTTGCATGCACTACTGCATTTCTTCCTCAAGTCAAAGCTAAGAGGGGGTACCACCACTGGGCCATTCTTCCAGGAGTTAGGGCCAGAGTCCATCCCAGGTCGGTCTGACACCTGAGGGCTCACTCTTAACCACTACATAAATAGTGGTTATATAAATACAGGTTATTCCCATTATATAAATACAGGTTATTCCCGCCCCAAGTCCAGGGGCCTTATCAGGGTTAAACTGATGAGTAGCCAGCAGGCCAGCGTAAGCTGGAGAGTGGGCACGTGGGGCTGTGGGTGGGCATGTATCACCCTCCTTCCCTGGCACACCACATAACACCAGTCCCATCCTCACCCCTAGGCCTCCTCTGAGCCCTAAGAGGAAGTGGCACCTTTTAAGACTAGCTCCTGAGAACCTGAAGACCTACCAGACCTTCCCATCAGGGAAGAAGGTCTCTCCACAAGAGCGGCAAAAGAGAGACTGCTACTTCGAGTTCAGAGCATGAGACCAGGTGCCTGATGCCTGAGGTCCTGGGCCGTGAGCAGCCCAGCTTGTTTGGAATAAAATCTTTAGCATGACCATCCTTCCCACCTCTCTTCTGGATCCCAAGGACACTCGGCCACAGTAGAAAATGCCCCTGAAGGTCACGCAGCTAAGGGCCTGAAGAGAGCTCAGCCCCAGGGACTCAAGCAAAGGAAAAGCAGTGTCCGGCTACCTGGCAGGTCCACCTACCTTCTCCCCGAGGCGGGGCAAGTAGAACTGAGGAACGTAGGGTTCCCAAGTCTTAGTGGCAGGTCACTCAGGTACAGAGACCTCCCACCTGATTCATTGGTATCAGCAAGGACGCCCAATTACCCTGATCTGAGAATGAAGGGGACGTGGCCCCAGCACAATTGCGCTGGGTGTGATCGGAAAGGAATTTTCATCGGAGCCCTGATGTGGCATTGTTTGGTCCACACGATCACTTGTGAGGGAGGTGTTATCTCCTCTTTACCGATAAGGACACTGAGGCTTGGAGCAGGTGAGAATGTTGTCCGAGCTCACCCGGCTGGGAAGCATGGGAAGTAACACAGACAGAGTTTGAATCCAGGTCTTTTGACTCCCAAGCCCCGGTTTTCCCATGACACAGCCTGCCTGTGGTCCATGTGGAGACCGAGGGGCAGGCAGGACACAGACCTGGGGATCCTGAAGGCCCCTGTGGAGGGTGAAGCCTGGGAGAAGCTGTGAGCAGCAGGCGCCTTCTGCATTCTGCCCAGGCTGGCTTGGACGGGTGGATGCGGCATCTACCCCTGAAGCTGTTTCTAGAAGAGGATGGGAGGGAATGACCGAGGACCAGGCCACTCTTCCAGGAATACCTATGTTTTGGGGCCCCAGGCCAGAAGTGGACGCTGGGCATGGGTGCTGAGGCCGCAGGCCTAGGGTGGTCTTTGAGGTCTGGAGGGTCCACTCCCACCAGGCTGCTGCTTCTCACAGCCCAGGAGGCTTCTGCCTGCTGGGGCAGGGGCAGGACATGGGTGAGAGCCCCTCAGTGGCAGGATTTGGGGTGGGGACCTCAAGCCAAGGTAGAGACCTTCTCCAACATTCCAGCGCCTCTTGGATTTGATCGAGGGCACTCCATGAAGCAACAAGGCCCTTATTGCCCTTGAGTGGGCGAGTCAGGACCTAATGGCAAGGGGAACACAGCCAGGTTCAAGGACGCTGGGACTGAAACAGCCCCTCCTCTGTAGCCAGCGATAGACACCTCCCCCAGGACAGTATAAGTACGATAAACCCTATGAGGGGCTTCTTCTGTGCCTCCAAGTCCCTAACGAGCTGGGCCCCAAAGACTCTGTGGAGGCCAATTTCATTCCGAGGCTTGGCTGAATAGCAAAGCAAATAAACTCTGATTGCTGGTTCCACAATCAGGGCCAAGATGCCTTCTCCCTTGGAAGGGGAGTGGGGAGCCGGGCGCCGGCTGGAATGGCTGCTATGTGCAGCTCGGGGCTGCGAGGTGCTGGGGGTCGGGGGTTCTGATGAAGGGAGGGAAGAGCGTGTGTCTTTCTAGGGATCCTCATCCCATTTGGCCTGGTCCCCTGCTATGACGTGGGTTGAGATTTGAACTCTTCCCTCAAAACGATCGCCTCCACAGCCTGCTTGAACTGGAATGGGCAGTTCTTAATTAAAAGTACGTGTGTGCTCCTGCATTCCACAAGTGATGATCTGATGGGCTAAGGAAAAGGGTTTTTATTTTATCTAATAAAGAATATTCTAGAGGTGAGGGTGGGCCCAGGACAAAGTCATACTTGAAACCAGCTCCCTCTAGTGCTGGAGGGGACTAGATTCCGGTGTTCTCCCGCGAGGCTGCCACGCCAGGTGTTTGCAGCCACATCAGCATCCCCAGAAGTGAATCCGAAAGGAGCTGAAAGAAAGAACTTTGTGACAAAGCAGAGACACCTGGTGCACAGCACAGAGTGAGCGTGGAGGGCTGAGGGGAGGCGGAGACGTCGGCACAGAGGGACCCAGTGGCCCCGGGCTCCTGTCCTGGTGCTGGCTGAGGTCTAGCTCTTTGTTCTGTTTTCCTTGGTCTGTAAAATCACCTTAAGTGGGCACACTCCAAATCAGCATGCCTCTGAGACCGGCTGGCCGAGTTGCTCCCAGGAGCAGGAGACGCCAGCCCTCAGACACCAGCTCCCCCTGGCTCTTCCTCCATGGCACGCCCTGCTTCCAGGGGGCATGTGTCTCCCAAAACCAGCAGAACCCCAAAAAGACTTCATCATGGCCAAGGAGATCTGGAGACGGCCAATCTTCTCAGGAACATTTGGGCCACAGAAGACCCCTGCCCCCTCCCCCCCATCACTCTAAGAAATGGAATTGGGTGCTTCTCTCATTGTCTGTTTTCTTCTGAGCTCCACCACCAGCATCTTCAGATCCTGCCTGCAAAGCCCCAACTCCCAGTAGGCTGCTGGAGGCGGTGGGGTCATCCAGGAGCCCAGTGGGCCTCAGGAGAAGCACAGAGGTGTGCCGGCTGGCGCGGGGAGTGCTCTGAGGTTGGAGGTGTGACATCATTCTCAGAGCCTGGAATCCAATCCCCACCTCTGCCTTTTAATGCCCCAGGGTTACCTATTTCTCAGAAGCTCCAGTTTTGCTGATTCTGAAAGAATCTGCAAAGTCTCCTGGAAACTCATGACCTCCTTGGGAAGACAGATGTCCCATGGACTGAGGGGAGACTGGATGTCCCATGGACTGAGGGGATACTGGGGGGCCCTTCCTGCCCCCCCTACCCACTCTTCTGGGCAGTCCTGCCCCTCCAGAATGCCTTACTTCATGAAATCTGGAGACTTGGCCATTGCATGTTCAAACTCTGAGAAGGACAGCATGTTGTCATTGTCCAGATCCGACTCCCTCAGGACCTGGCGGCGGAGCACAGAAGGTGGCTGAGTGGGACCTGGTGCCAGGCAGTGAGGTGAAGCAGGGGGTGGAGGGGGAGAGCCACATGCCAGGGGCTGCCAGATGCCAGGGGCTCTGCCACGTGCTTAACACTCATCTCCTGGGTCCCCTGACCCCAGTGACCCTACAGAGATGAGGTTACATGCACCAAGGCTGGGGACCCTGCAGACTGCCTCTCTCACTCTTTGGGGGCTCCAGCACCAGCCTGGCAGTGAGAGAACAAGAGTACCCCCAAACTGCCCCTCCAATCAGTAACACAGGGGGCCCAGGCAGGCCGGGAGGTGGTGGGGACTCCCTCAACAGTGCTCGTGGTTTCATCTTCCTTCTAGTCCCCATCGAGACTGGAAATGCTGGAGGCTTGTCATGTTCTGAAAGCTGAGGTGCAGGCCCTGACTTGAGTTTGCGGGGCCATCCTCATGTCTGTCACTCCAGGACACCTGGGTGTTGTGTCGCGCTGCGACAGTGTGGGGAGGAGATGTTGAGATAGGTCCCTCTAAGGCTGAGCTGCTGTTGGCCAGCCACCGGCAGTCTCCGCCATGTAGGGAGGCCCCTCGAGTGGGTGGGTCGGGCGCAGTGTTCTGGGGACCCTGGGCAGGTCTTGGAGGAAGGATGGAAAGTCAAAGGGCAGTTGCCTCCAGTTGTCTGCCCATTCCTCAGGGCACCCTGGGCTGCCTGTCCCCTTGGCAGCCCCCAGGAATTGTGTATACCAAAGGCCAATGTGTCATCTGCCTCAGGCTGGCCCTGGGTCTCCTCCCAAGAGGGTGGCCTGACATCTAGGGGCTTTGGGTGACAACCTGGCCCTTATCCCCAGCCCCAGCCACCAGCTCCTAGCCCCCAGCACACACGTGGTGCATGAGGTCCACCAGCAGGTCCTCAGACGTGTCGTCACTGTTGAGCAGCCGTAGGATGATCCTCTGCAGGTCCTCCTCATCAATGAAGCCGTTCTCATTAAAATCTGCAAAGACGCCAGGCCTGCATTAGAGGGAGCTGGAGGCTGAACAGGAAGAGGTCTTGAGGAGTTCTGGGGGACCCGGCACCAGCCAGGACCCCACAGATGCCCATCAGCCTCTGGGAGGCCCCCCAGAGCCCAACTCTCCCAGGCGGGTCTAGAACCTGAGACCCAGGGAGACCTGGGCAGGCCTAAGAGGCAGGCACTGCAGCACCAGAGCCGGCTACAGACACATGTGTTAAATAACCCGTCAGAAATACCAATGGCAGCAAGTACTGATCATGTGGGTACTACATGCTCAGACCTCTCGCAAGAGCTTTAAGGCATTGAATCTTCCCAATCAACATTTATTAGTCTTTTACTAGAAAGAAACTGAGGCACAGAGAGTTATGTGGTTGTCTGCAGCCCCAGGAGGTCGAAGGGGAGATTCTAGCCCAGCCAGGTTGACCTCCGAGCCCCACATCTACCCCCGTGCTTTGCAACTCTTATCTCACAACCCAGAAGCAGGGTGTCTTTTGGTGGCTGGGAGCCAGGCAGTGTGGTGCAGAGGGCGGCCTGGATTGGGAGTCGGAAGGCCTGGGGTCCAGTCCCTGCTTCTGTCCCGATGTAGTAGCTATGTGATCTGGTCATGTGCCCTCACCTCTGCAGTGAAGGGGGGACAGTGGTCCTTGTCATCTGTCCAGAGTGGGGCTAGCCACATTGACCCTGACAGTGCCCTCAAAGGGTTACAGAGACAAGAGGCAATATTCCCTCCAACCCCATGCAGCCTCCTTCATGAAGTGGAGTCCAGAAATGGGCAAAAATGGGCACCATTTCTTCATCCAAGGAAAGCCACAGCTGTCGGAAAAAGGGTAAAGGACAGGGAGCCTGCAGACCATGGCAGGCTGCACACACTTCACATCCCCCACTAAGCCCAGGGTGCTGCTGTGGCCCAGGTGTGCACAGAGGGTTCCGGCCGCAGGGAGCCCTGGGACTCAGGTGAGCAGTAGTGGGGGTGGCACTGGGATGCGGACTTCTGGGGGCCGTGCTGGCTCGTGCATGCTGGCTGCCCCTTCCTCAACTGCGGCCACAGCCGGGGGCCCCTGCCTTCCAGGACAGTGCTCGGAAGTGCCCACCCACCGTCCCGCCAGTTGGGGAGTGCTGCCCGGGGTGTGGCCAGGCCTTGGGTCCTCCTTTTAGGGCCAGAAAACATGGTCATTACATAAACCTCCTGAGCACTGGACAGCCAGGTCCACCTTGAGGGGCATCCTTTGTCCCTTCAGGGCCACCTAAACTGGTCTTCTCAACAGGCCTCTGAAGAGCATGACCTGGAGGGACGGCAGGTGGAGGAGGTGCTGGGCCAGGAGCGGGCAGATACCGAACCTCCTGGGGCAGCAGAGAAGGAGCCACCCTAAGGTACTTGGCAGGAATGACTGGCGCAGTGTGAGGGGAGCAGGGGCTTCGGGGAGGGCCTGGGAGGAGCAGCATCGGGTAAAGTCTGGAAGGTGGGCAGAGTTCCGAAGGCCTTGAATGGCAGGAAAGGTGACTCTCAGGCAACCTAGGCACTGCTCCCCTCAAGCACCCAGCACGGTCGCCCAGTGCCTCACTGGCCCGGCTGTGGAGGGGAGGGGGCGGGACGGTGAACAGCTGCCTGTGTGAGCGGTAATAATCACCACCACAACACGCACAGATGTTTTTGCTGTGGCCGTGCCCTGGTCTAAGCACTTTAAAGTTCACTGCATTTACTCCCTATCCTTCAGAGATGGAGAAACTGAGGCACACACAGATTAAATAACCATACTTACCTCCTTAATCTCGTTTCAGCTCTTTGCAACCTTTAAATATCCCCATAGGCAAATGAATCCCAAATGTATGTCTCCACCTTGGGCTTCTCTCGGGACTCCAGGTTCACATATGCACCTGCCTTCCTGGTCTCAGCCAACAGCCCCTCGTATTCTCTGTGTCCGAGCCCAGGCTCCTCGCACTCCCCTCCCAGGCCCCTACCCCAGACCTGCTGCACTCACAGCTGCCCCCTTCCTGGGAAGTGGGCGGCTCCACCTCCCACCGCTCAGGCCAACCTGCAGTCATCCTTCTCTCTCTCCCTTGCATCCCACAGGTGATGGTTTGGCAAATCCTCACAGCTCCCCCCGCTTCCCATGCACTGTCCCCCGCAGCCCGGCCACACCGCCTCTCTCCAGCTGGCCCTGGCAGCCTGCTGCTGAGCTTCCCTCCTCTCTCTCTGCCCCGAAGGCTATTCCCAGCACAGCAGCCCGGGTGGTCTGTTGATCGTCATTTCTTCCTCATTGCCCTCTTCCTGCAGCCCTGTCTCACCCCGAGCAGAGCCCAGGTCCTGATCCCCAAGTCAGCTCACCCTCACTCTGCCTCCTTGCTCAATCAAGCCAGGCACACTCCTGCCTTGGGGCCTTTGCACGGAGGCTCCCTCCTTGGGACACTCTCATCCAGGTTTTTCTTCAAGTGCCAGCTCCTCCTAGGGCGCTACCCAGCCCCTGTGCAGACATACGCTTTCTGTGTCTTCCCGGCTTTGTCATTCTCCCAGCACAGAATACTCCCCAGCACACGGTGTGTCATTAGCTCGTTTATCTCCCTCCACTCGAATATAAATTCCACAAGGGCAGATGTCTTTGCTTTTTTGCTCACTGATGTATCCCTAGTTCCCAGAACAGTGCCTGGGACATAGTAGACGCCCAATGACTACTGCTGAATAAATAATGAATGAACTACCCAGGGTAACCATTGGTATGTGATGGAGACAGGACTAATCCCAGGCAGTCTCACTTAATGGGAAGTCTACGGTCTTAACCACCCCTAACTGCCTTTATTGCAATAAAGCGCCAGTCTTTCATGGGCAGAGGATCACCCAAAACAATCACTGCATTTGCCAGCCTCCCTTGCTGCTAGATGTGGCCATATGGCTATGTTCTGGCCAATGAAATGTAAGCAGAAGAGGCACAGACAACTGGGACCATCTATAATAAAGAGAAGGTGTGGTCCTCGGGGATAATGAGGTGACCTTGGGAACAAAGGATAAAGCGACAAGATAGGGGGACCTGGGATACCTGACACTGAGAGCTTTAGAACCACTGTGGGGAACTATCTCTTGACTTCTACATATTAGATAAATAAATATATACCTTTCAGCAATCTTGGAAGCTATCTTGCTTAAGCCGCTGTTACCTGTGGTATACTGTCAATGGCCACCAAATGGCCAATTCATTATCTGAGCCTAATTCATTATGAGTCTCAGTTTCCTCATCTGTAAAATGGGAGTCATAGCAGTACCTCCACTGAGTTGCTGTGGAGATTAAATAAGAAAATACGTGGACATCACCTGGAATATAGAAGATGGTCAATACAGAAGATGCTTATTGGATGTAAATAAGAATAAGCATATTGGTTACATCTAATAAGAATCTTCTGTACTAAGATATCTTGGTATAGTTATCTTCAATACTCAGTAACCACACCACGCTATAACTCAGTATAGTTATATCTTCCACATTTAGAGGCTCAATCCTACATCACTTGATGGTTGCTAAACGCTAAAAATGCAAGCCGAAGAGACCGTATAAACCCACCGTGAAGGAAACGAACGAGAGCTATTGGTTTCTCCAGTTTCTATACTTGTTCCTACTAGAGAAACTGAGGCCCAGGTTTGCTGATGTCACAGGGTCCTTTGGTGGCAGAGCCAAGACTCGTCTCTGTTCCCCACGGCAGGATATGGGTGTGGAAGCTGTAAGCTGCCCCTCACTCCTGCAGCAGTGCCTCTCCCCGGCTGAATGCCAGGACTGGAGTCTCTCTCCCTGCACCTCCATGGGAAATGGCTCAGCGCAGGTGAAGAGGGTGGAGGGACCAGCCCCAGGCCTGGAGATGGACAGCCGCAGCGACGCCACACTGCTGCTGGGAACCTCTGCAGCCTCTCTCAGAGACCCTGCAGTGTCCCCAGGCATCCTGCTGGCCCAGCTCCTGTATGCAGAGATTGCAGCAAATGACATGGCTTTGGCCCCAAGCCATCTGGAAACAATAATTTGCCAGAGTAAATGTAGCCCTAGACAGTTCCCCTCCTTTAGGGATGGCAAGGGGAGTGAGCCTGGGAGGGGCTGGGGGCTGGGAGCTCTGGGAGGCTGACCAGCCCAGGCGGCCTCTGCAGCCTCAGACCACTCGGGAGAGCCTGGAGCCTTCCTCTTGCTGTCTCCCAACAATGCTAGGAGGGGCTCAGAGGGCTGGTGGAGTCGGGGCTCAGCCTTCGGTTCCCCCCGAAGAATCTTACCATCATCACTCAAAGTCTCTGTCATTCTTACTCCTTCCAGTTTCCCCAGGAATTTTACAAAAATCATTGATTTTTGGTGAAGGGAGGGCAGGCTCCTTTCACTGTGACTTCCTTGAGAACTGAGGTTTCTTTGCGTCTCCCCAGCCAGCAGCACCTGCTGTGACGTCAGGTCCCGGGAAGAAGGTATGGGGAGTCCTGCCACAGGTGCTCTGGTACCTGCCTGGGGATAATTCCTATCTGGTGGAGGCTGTGCTGATGAGAGCAGGAAGACATTGCTGGGATGGTGGTCTTTCACAGGTGGAAACTTTTTCCAGAGGTACAGAGAGAGGAGATTGATTGGCTGGAGACCAGAGTGTCTGTCAAATCACGACGTGGAGCCCGGTAGGTAAGCTCCAGGGAGGCATGGCTGTCCCTGCTGGGTTCTCCTTCTTTTTTAATTTTTTTTATTTTTTTATTTTTTGAGACAGTCTTACTCTGTCACCCAGGCTGGAGTGCAGTGGCACAATCTCAGCTCACTGCAACCTCCACCTCCCAAGTTCAAGTGATTCTCCTACCTCAGCCTCCTGAGTAGCTGGGACTACAGGTGCCTGTCACTATACCCAGCTAACTTTTGTATTTTTAGTAGAGTTGGGGTTTCACCATGTTGGCCAGGCTGGTCTTGAATTTCTGACCTCAGGTGATCCACCTGCCTCAGCCTCCCAAAGTGCTGGGATTACTGGTGTGAGCCACTGCGCCCAGCCAGCCCCTGCTTGATTCTTGACCAAAAGCCATTCTCCTGTCTTTCTTACTAACATAACTGCAGTTTCTTTCCAGGATGACACCCAGCCTAAAATGTGTAACTGGATGTTTTATGTCTCCTTTGAGCTATGGGTAGCCAGGTGGCATAGTTCTGAAGTTCTGGTCGATGAAACACAAACCAAAAATGCTGGGTGGGGCTTCCAAGAAAGCTTGTGAAAGGAGAGTGGATTTATCTGCACCTTGGACGCACTTTTGTCTGGACGCACACCCTTCTCTTATCACCTTTTCTTCCTTGCTGAAATGAAGATGAGATGTCTGTGGGCGCAGAAGCCATTTTGTGACTATGAGGACAATGGTCCCCGACTGTTGGCTGAATAGGAAGCTTGAAGGAGCCTGGACCCTCAGTTACTTCCTGAGGCCATTGCTCCATCTCTGCACTGCCTGACCCCAGACTTTGTTTTTTCCTTCTTTTTTGAGACAGAGTCTTGCTCTGTCACCCAAGCTGAAGTGCAGTGGCATGATCTCGGCTCACTGCAATGTCCACCTCCCGGGTTCAAGTGATTCTTCTGCCTCAGCTTCCCGAGTTGCTGGGACTACAGATGCCTGCCACCATGCCCAGCTAATTTTTTCTATTTCCATTAGAGACAGGGTTTCACCATGTTAGCAGGATGGTCTTGATCTCCTGACCTACTGATCTCCCCGCCTTGGCCTCCCAAAGTTTTTTCTTTTTTTTAAATACCATGGCCACTGCTCCACATCACCGAATACAACTCTAACTCCTGCAGCGGTTTAGACCAACAGCTCTCACAGTCCGCTGTTCATTAGAGCCATCCAGGGAGCTTCCAAAAAGCCCAAGGACCAGGACATACCCAATACCATTCCATCAAGTCCCTGGAGCTGGGGCCCAAGCATCTCTATTTAAAAAAAAAAAAAAAAAAAAAAAAAAACCTCGCAGGTGATTCAGTGTACAGCCAAGTGTGAGAAGCAGTGGGTTAGAGCAGTACTTCTTAGACATTAAAGCGCAGAGGAATCTGCTGGGGTTCTCGCTAAAATGCAGATTTGAATTGAATGGGTGGGGCGGGGTGGGGCCTGGGGCTCTGCATTTCTGATAAGCATCCTGGCAGTGCTGATGCTGCTGGTCCGTGGGCCACACGGGGGTAGCAAGGGCCGCAGCACTGAGTTCCGCCTTTGGGCTTCTGCGGAGAATCATCACCATGACGACTACCACACCCGCCTTCTCCTTTCCCTCTCTGCCTTCTTTCCCCTTTTTTATGATCCCTCTTTGTCCTTCACTGTGGCCCACACCCTCCTCAACGTACGACGCAGGCTCGGGATCCACGCATCCCATCTGCAATCCTGCTGACAGCTCTGTAAAGAAGGCTTCTGAGCCCAGAGAGAATTCAGGTTTGTCTGAGTCTGTCTGATGAAGCCTGGGAGTTTACGAGTCCCTGGGCATCTATTTGCACAGCTGATTTGCATGAAGGCTTTGAGTTTTTTGTGTTTATGCTTGGGCTGGAGGAAGGAACCTGTATGCTCGAGGGGCCTAGAGAGAATGGATGGAGGAAGATACAAAGGCGCTGTGGAGGATATTGTGGTGTCTGGTCCTTGATCTGCCCTGAGGCTCCCAGTCCGGCCTCTTGGAACCGTGGGCATTCTCGCTGAGTCGGAGCTGAACACGATTTAGCTTGTGCCTTGAAGCCCAAAGAGAACCTGCTGTTCACCTTGCTCCTGAAGGGTTTGAGTGTTTTTGATGTTTTTGTTTGTTTAGCTCAGGAAACCATGGAAAGTCAAGGGAGGCAGGCATCTTTTGCAGCCTCTGCCCAGCCTACACTCTACCACCTCCAGTGGCACCCCCCGCCCCACCTCCCCACCCCAGTGGCAGGCCTCTGGAGCCATGCTTGTATCGCAACTCTGCTTCTTTTTGGCTGCAGGTGATTGGGCAAGGCTGATCACCTATCCCAGGGGCAGCTAGATCATTGGCTCAGTGAGAAAAAAAGAAGTGAGAAACAGATGCTTGCGGCTACTCAGTCAGAGTGAAGCCTGTAGGCCATGTAGGGGCCAGGCAGTCATCTTTGACCTGTGGGCACAGAAGCATAGCAGATCTGCAGAAAGAGAAGGAAAGTCCACAGGGAGAGGCAGAGATGAGAGACGAGGCAGCCATGGAGAGGAGACCGCAGCTGCCTGGCTTCCTGAGCCCCATCCAGCTGTGCCCGAGGGCCCTGAGTGGCCTGCCTCACTTCCACTGTGGGTTCCATATTGCTCTTCTTGGCAGATGAACTCTAGGGACCTCTCTCAAGAGCCACACATCTTGGTGCTCAGGCTTTGGTATAATCCCCAGCCTCCTTGAGTGTGGGTGGGAACTGTGACTTGCTTGCAAACGAGGGAACTCGGCAGAAGTGATGGGCTGTCGCTTCCGCCATCACACTATGTTTTTAACTCCATCTTGCCAGTGGGGAACTCAAGAGTCTCTCCCCCTGACTGTCTTTGAAGAAGCAAGTGACCATATTGAGGGGCCCATGTGGCCAGGAGCTGAGGGCAGCCTCTGCCTGAGAGCCAGCAAGAAGTTAGGGCCCTAAGTCCTGCAGAGAAAGGAAGTAAATTCTGCTGACAACGTGAACAAGCTCATGAGCAGACTCCCCGAGTCAAGCACCCTCCAGGTGAGAAGGCAGCCTGGCTGGAACCTTGATGGCAGTCTTGCAAAACCCTAAGAGGAGGACCCAACTAAGCCATGCCTGGACTCCTAGCCCACAGAAACTGTGAGGTTACTAATGCGTGTCCTCTTAACCCTCTAAGCTTGTGGTATTTTCTTAGACAATGGAAAACTCATCTGCTGCTGGGTCTTATCCGTTGCTTTTACACAGGTAAGTTTCTGTGGTTTGCAACCTAAAGACTCTTGGCTGAGACAGGAACACCAAGCCTGGGCTGGTATTCTCCCAGAGGAGCAAGCCCGGCCAGAGGAGCAGTGATGGGGGCTTGAGCCACCACAAGGCCTGACTGAGAGCAGCAGCGCCTAGAGGGCTCCAACTCCCTGGAAGTATCAGGAACTCCCTGGAGACCCCCAGAAATACTTGGGGTAAGGAAGGAGGAAGGCCGGTGTGGACAGGTGGGGCCTATGAGGCCAACAGAATTTGGGTATGTGGTTTCGTTTCTACATGTCCTGCTTGGACTTCGCTGTAAATCTGTGTCTTATCAAATGTAGGACATTTGAGGCCATTATGTCTTCAAATATCTTTTCTGCCCTGTTCACTCTCTCCTTCTTAGACTCCAGTTGGATACATGTTAGACCTTTCTATCGTCTTGCTTGTCTCTGAGGCTCTGTTCTCCTTTCCCTTGAATAGTTTTTCTCTCTCTTCTTCAGATGAGATGATTTCCATTGATCTATCTTGAAGTTTCCTGACTCCTTTGTTATCTCAATTCTCCCGTTAAGCTCATCCAGTGAATTTTTGTTTCAGATATTTTATTTTTCAGCTCTATATTTTCTATTTGATTCTTTCTTATAGTTTCTGCTTCTCTGCTGAGATTTCCTATCTTTTCATTTGTTATGAGCAGTTTTTACATCCTTGGGCATGATTATTGTGATGATTATTGGTATGTGTCAAGCAGACTGGGCTAAGGATGCCCAGATAGCTGGCAACATATTCTTTATGGGTGTCTCTGTGAGGGTATTTCTGGGAGAGATTAGCATTTGAATCAGTAGACTGGGTAAAGAAGATCTGCCCTCACCAACTGGATGTTGTTCAATCCATGGAGGGCCCAATAGAACAAAAAGGTAGAGGAAGGATGAATTTGTGCTCTCTGAGCTGAGACATCCACCTTCTCCCATCCACAGACTTTGATGCTCCTGGTTCTTGGACCCTCAGAATGAATTATGCCACCACCTTTCCTAGTTTTCCAGCTTCAGACAGTAGATCATGGGACTTCTCAGCCTCCATAATCACACGAGCCAGTTCCTAGAATAAATCTCTCTCTTTCTACATATACATGTAGAGATATGCGTGTGTGTGTGTGTGTGTATACACACACATATAGACACACATACACACACTCATATATATATACACACATATAAACAGCCTATTGGTTCTGTTTCTCTGCAGAATCCTGACTAATCCAGTTATAGTAGCTGTTTTTAAATCCTTATTAGCTTACCCTCTGGGTCATGTCAGTCAGTCTCCATTCTTGAGAATTCATCAGCTTAAAAACACATTTTTGTATACTGTGTACAATTTTGAATGGCTGCTTAGACTTAATAAATATTTTGTTGTAGAGACTCCGTATTCCCCAAAGAGTGCTGGATTTTTGGTTTTAGCAGGCAATTGGTATGGACTCAAAGTGCAAACCCTGTCACTCGCAGACCTGGTTAAAATGTGGTGGCAGCTCAAATCTCAATTTAGTTCTTTTATCCTTAGCTGAGCTGCTTTGAGTTTGCCCTCGTGTATGTGGTATAGAGGTCAGATAGCGATATGGGCATAGTTTATACGCAAAATTTGGACTCCCTTTCTCTTTCATAGACCCTCACTTTGCAGGGGTTGTGTGTGCCCCAAACTCTCTGGCTCTTCAAGTCAGAAAGAGTCCAGCGTTTCCACTCACTGAAGCCTACCTTCTGGCTAAAAAATTAAAAATAAAGAAGGTGGGTGATGGAAAACCCATCTACCACTATTTCCTTCTTCCAGGCATCAGATCTCTCTAGAACGCATCTTGCTTTTGGTAGCTTTCCGATGCCATCAGCTGGTTGATTTTTCTATTTAGTTTGGAGCTTTATAGTTGCTCTCTGCAGGAATGACAGTATGATAGGAGTTTACTCAGCCGTTCTCAGGAGGGGACTCTGATTTCTTGTGTGATTATTGAATGCTGAACCTGAGGATATAACGGGGTATAAAATTATTACTAAGTCCTTTTTACAGATGAAAAAGCTGAGGCCTCATAGGTCCATCTGGCTGAAACGTCTTCTGCTGTCTTCTATCCCCATCCACTGGGGTGAGGTATAAATGAGATGGAGTCCACCATTGTGGAGACCGGGGAGGAGCTGGCAGGAAAGGAAGGCAGGTGAGATGTGAATGAGCAAGTCTAAATGTTCAAGTCCTTTGAGGCCAAAGAGTGATCAGGATGCACTAAAGCCTTGCACCTGGTTTGTTTCAAGGCTTCTCGAGACTTCTTTCTTTCCTTTTGATTCCTTTTGAGAATTCCCTTGCATCCCAGCTGTGCTGCACGGACATTTGCCTGGTGAAGAGGAGGACTTCAGCACAGCTTTTGACGACCCAGGACAGAGTCAGGGACCAAATTATGTCAGAGGACCTCAGAGATTATCTCTCCCTATCCCCTCACTTTACAGATGAGAAAACTGAGCCCCAGAAAGGTGAAATGATTTGTCCAAGATTGTCCAAATTTTGTTAACTTCTCATCCAATGCTCCTTCTGCCAAATAGGCATAAATCCTTTACATGCAATGTGGTCCTCTCTCTCTCTCGCCTGCCCACACACCACGCACTACCACCAAATATCAACGCCAGTGACCCCATTGTCCTCTGATGACACAGAGGGCAGTCTATCCATTGCTGCTGTCATTCTCAATCATTCTTTTTACTCCATGGTACGTGCAAAACACGACACATACCCATAGATACCCAAGCAAACCCCAGCTTACGCCATCCATCAATGAACTGATGATGGAGTCGATATGGTATGTTCTCTCTGGCCCTTCCACCCCTCACCCCTCAGTCCCCCACAGCACCTACCGTAGATGCGAAAGGCGTACTCAATCTTCAGGCTGGGGCAGGCCTGCTCACTGAACACAGACGCCATGCCCAGCACATCCTCAAAGGAGAACATGCCGTTGTGGGAGAATACTCTGCAGATACGGTCTCTGAAAGGGTTGACCTGTGGGCAAGGGGAGGAGGAGGGAGGAGGTCTATCAGGGTCAGGGTTGTGTCACCCTGGGCCTCTCTCATCTGTCACAAACACTATATCCTGGGTTTCAGATGAAAATGACAGCCACAACCTAAATATCGGAGTAGATAGTAGCTCACTGAGCCAGGCCCTGGGCATGATGGGGTGCCGGCGATGACTCTTACAGATGGATATGTGACTTCACAAGATTCCTGCAAGGATGCCACCATTGAAGATAATGCTTTTAACGCAAATGCAAATGAACAAAAGCATGTCAGAGCTGAAACCTCTTCTACTCTAAATATGAGTCCTGCTCTATGGGGTAGAAACCATGAGAATTCAGGCACACATAACAAGAAGACCCTGCATCAATTTTCTCTCCCATGCTCAGGCAGATACAAGGCAAGTCAACAGGCTCACTACCTAAGCGCAGAGCCAGCCAGGGAATGAGACACCAAGCTTCCTTCCCCTGCAGACCTCCCCTTGTCTTTGCTGGTAGTGATGGGAGGGAGGTGGTTGCCAGGACACCCATACACTCCTTAGATCCATGTCACATGACTCATCTACACACACACACACACACACACACACACACACACACACACACATACACACACACCCCTCATGTCTTATAGAGACTGAAAACAGGGCAGTTGATGTGGCAGCTGCTGGTGGCAAGAATAGTACCTACTACACAGCATGTGAACATGCTGGAAGGTGCAGAGGAAATATTGCCAAAGATACAGAGAAATGAGTATTCAAACAAGTTTTACACTGGGAAAGCTTTGCTAAATAGTTAAATAGAAGAATAGATCTTCTAATGTGATTTTCTTTGATTCTGTATGTGAAAAACCACATTTCTTTGAGCCACTGAAGGAAAAAGAGATATGGACTGAATAGTAAATGAATGTCTTCAACGAAAATGCCATGGCTGGGGAAAAGTGAAGGTACTCTTGGGCATGAGGGGTGGCTGCTCCCTGATGGAAAAGTATTCTGGGGTGACGCTGCAGGATGCCAACACATTCCAAAGACCTCCCTAAAGAATTTCCTGCAGGCTACTGTAGTCAGGAAGGTAAGCCCAGAAATACCCAAGTACAGCAGAATGCATTGAAAAGGTTCTCTTAAAAAAAAAGTTAAAATATAGTAAAACTTGGCCAGGTTTGGTGGCTCACACCTATAATCCCAGCACTTTGGGAAGCCGAGGCAGGTGGATCACCTGAGGTCAGGAGTTCAAGACCAGCCTGGCCAACATGGAGAAACCCCGTCTCTACTAAAAATACAAAAAAAATCAGCTGGGTGTGGTGGTACATGCCTGTAATCCCAACTACTCAGGAGGCTAAGGCAGGAGAATTGCTTAAACCCGGGTGGCAGAGGCTGCAGTGAGCTGAGATCACGCTATTGCAGTCCAGCCTGGGCAAAAAGAGAAAAACTCCATCTCAAAAAAAAAATATATATATATATATATGGTATATATATATATATGGTAAATATATATGTATAAGTTTTACTATATATACATATACACATATTTGTGTATACATATATAGTAATATGTATGTATGTATATATAGTAAAACTTATACAAATATATGTGTGTGTGTGTGTATATATATATATATATATATACCCAGCCCCCCGCCACACACACACAATGATTTGTAATCAGAAGGGAAGTGAGTATGGAAATCTGAACCGCATGGAAGTTTACTGGTTAGCTCTTGGAAGACTTCTTAAAAGAGCTATCAAACTTAAAGATCAGTTATATGTTTTCCTGGCACAAAAAGACAAGTGTTCTGAATTTGCTGACCTTTCTATGATGACAAGTAGCTGTTGGCAGTGTGCTACCTAGCAAATATCCACTGAAAAATAAACTCAATTTCCTTTGACTCTTCAAGGTAAAGGTGACTCATTTTAACACTATTGCTTTTCTAAAGAAACTCATGCTTTGAAGAGAATATTTTTAAAATGGGATTTTCGTGGTTAAAAACGTGTATCACCTATAGAAATGCTTATATTACATACCTGGAAATATAGAAACAGACTCTTCTGACCTGTTTGGAAATTCTCCAAATAAAGAATGTCTGTGGATTTTGAATCCATTGTTACAAATATAAAAATGTAACACTTTCCGCTTAGTGTAAGAGCCACTGACTGACATCAGGGGAGGCAGACAATTACCAGCTTAATTTCCATTGAAAGCCTTAATTGGTGAGTGGGGTTGAAACTGAGTGCTATGATTTAAGGCATGCAGCCCATGATACATTGCCTCTCTTTGGATCAGTTATGACAGCTATTAAAAAGAAACTGAACTAGAACCAGACCTCTGAATGGCTCTAGCTCAATCTAAAAGCACTTTGCTTTCCCTTACACATTGCTTTTCTTACAGTATTATTAGTTACATTCAAACAACAGTGCAAGGAAGAACTCTTACTATATCTATTAAAGGGAAAATTATTTGTTAAATATGTAGTTTTTAGGTTGTCCTTAAAATTTTTTTATTTTGATATTATATCAGATCAATATTGTAGTAAATATATACAGTTTATACATGAATATATACAATGAGTGGATGTTTCTCATTTTTTCACGTTATTGCTGGGGATGCGTGATTAAAAATGCTGGAGATCTGTGATCTAGGCTGACTGTTCATCTCACGGATGTGGAAATGAGACCTGGGGAAGGGAAGAGACTCAGCCAGCAAGTGGCAGAGCTGGCCTGAGACCAGAACTCCCTGCTCTCCACTAAGGTGCCTCGTGCCAAACAAACATCAAAGACCAAGCACAGTGGCTCACACTTGTAATCCCAGCACTTTGGGAGGTCAAGACCGATGAATCACCTGAGTTCAGGAGTTCGAGACCAGCCTGGCTAACATCACAAAACCCCATCACTACTAAAAATACAAAAATTAGCTGGGTGTGGTGGCATGTGCCTGCAGTCCTAGCTACTTGGGAGCCTGAGGCAGGGGCATGGCTTGAACCCAGGAGGCAGAGGTTGCAGTGAACTGAGATCATACCATTGCACTCTAGCCTGTGTGACAGAGCAAGTCTCTGTCTCTGTTTCTCTCTC
Source organism: Sapajus apella (assembly GCF_009761245.1). NCBI lineage: Eukaryota > Metazoa > Chordata > Mammalia > Primates > Cebidae > Sapajus > Sapajus apella. Next base: position 286,291 of record NW_022436984.1, read on the forward strand.
TCTCCCTTTGCCATAAAGTGCAAAAACAGAATCTAGACTGAAGTTAAAGACATGGCTGATGGCCTAAGAGAACTCAGTGGCCGGCTAGAAATGACTCTATGACTCTCACTATGAAAGTGAGAGGCATAGGAGGAGGCCATGGGACCAAAGGCAACAGGAGGGAGAAGGCCAGAGGAGAAGATGGAGCTGACACGGAGCCATCGGTCTTATAAAGCAGGGAGGAATCTGAGTGTGAAGCAGGGGACACTGTCCCTGAGAGGATGGCAGGGCAGCTGTCAGGCCGCAGGGCTAGGACCAAGCTCACCAGAGCTGTGTTTGGGTCCTAGGGGTCCAGGAGTGGCGTCCGTGAGGCCTGGCAGGCACCTGCCAGGAGAGTGTCCCAGGACTGTCTCTGTTCCAACAAGGTGCAGCTTCCCTCTCCCCCAGGGTCCCTGTCTCAAGCCCCCCTGCGACAGAACAGCTCCAGTCAAAGGGGCACTGATAGTGCTGCGGGAGAGTTTCTAAGGTCCCTGGTGGTGCAGCCTGGTGCCCTTCCCTGCTCTCCATCCTGAGCTAAGGCCAGCTCAGCTGATGTCCTCAGGTCTGGTTCAGCCTAGCCCCAGGCAGACAGAACAGCCAAGAAGGGGAAGCTGAAAGAGCAGGCCTCATTAGTGATCACAGGTCCAGTTTACTGGATTCCAGATTTTTGATGCTGTACCTTTAAAAATCTGAAAGCGGAACCAATAAATTTGGGGACCTGCCCAGAGAGTTATAGTCTGTATTAAATTTCACACTCATTTAGAAGTCTTCAATCCCCCCAAGGAGGAAGGAAGTGACAGTTGACAAAGCAATGCTTCCATTTCAAGAATAACACATACCCTAGTTTGAGGGCGTTTTGAACCAAGGGAAGATAAACATGTCACCATAGCAGGTGACATTTACACAGGTAACTCAGTACTATGATCTCCATCTGAGCGTGATGAAACTAAAGAAGATGAAAATAAACCCCAAATGCTGGGAGTTTTTTTGGAAATAGAAACTAGAGTTTATCAACAATCAAAAGATTGCAATCCCTGCCAAAAAACTAAAAGTTTTCTTTATTTTTTTAAATAATTTTTTAAATTTATTTTACTTTAGGTTCTGGGGTACATGTGGAGGTCATACCTGGATGTTGCATAGGTGCATACATAACCAGGTGGTTTGCTGCCTCTATTCCCCCTTCATCTGTATCTGACATTTCTTCCCATATTATCCCTCCCCACCCTTCCCACCCCATTGTCCCTCCCCTAGCCCTCCCCCACTACCCTCATTGTGTGATGCTTCTCTCCCTGAGTCCACGTGTTCTCATTGTGCAGCACCCGCCTGAGTGAGAACATGCGGTGTTTGGTTTTCTATTCTTGTGTCAGTCTGCTGAGAATGATGGTTTCCAGATTCATCCAAGTCCCTACAAAGGACAAGAACTCATCGTTTTTTATGGCTGCATAGTATTCCATGGTGTATATGTGCCACATTTTCTTTGTCCAGTCTATCATTGATGGGCATTTGGGTTGGTTCCAGGTCTTTGCTATTGTACATAGGGCTGCAATGAACATATGTATGCATATGTCTTTAAAACAGAATGATTTATAGTCCTTTGGGTATATACCCATAATGGGATTACTGGGTCAAATGCAATTTCTATTTCTAGATCCTTGAGAAATCGCCACACTGCCTTCCACAATGGTTGAACTAATTTACACTCCCTCCAAAAGTGTAAGAGTGTTCCTGTTTCTCCACATCCTCTCCAGCATCTGTTGTCTCCAGATTTTTTAATGATCACCATTCTAACTGGCGTGAGATGATACCTCAGTGTGGTTGTGATTTGCATTTCTCTACTGACCAGTGATGATGAACATTTTTTCATATGTTTGTTGGCCTCACGTATGTCTTCTTTTGAAAAGTATCTGTTCATATCTTTTGCCCACTTTTGAATGGGTTTGTTTGTTTTTTTTCTTGTAAATCTGTTTTAGTTTTTTGTAGATTCTGGATATTAGCCCTTTGTCAGATGGGTAGATTGCAAAAATCTTTTCCCATTCTGTTGGTTGCTGGTTCGCTCTAATCGTTGTTTCTTTTGCTGTACAGAAGCTCTGAAGTTTAATTAGATCCCATTTGCCTATCTTGGCTTTTGTTGCCATTGCTTTTGGTGTTTTAGTCATGAAGTCCTTGCCTATGCCTATGTCCTGGATGGTTTTGCCTACGTTTTCTTCTAGAGTTTTTATGGTGTTAGGTTTATGTTTAAATCTTAATCCATCTGGAGTGAATTTTAGTGTAAGGTGTCAGGAAGGGGTCCAGTTTCTGCTTTCTGCACGTTGCTAGCCAGTTTTCCCCACACAATTTATTAAACATGGAGTACTTTCCCCATTGCTTGTTTGTGTCAGGTTTGTCCAAGATCAGATGGTTGTAGATGTGTGGTGTTGCTTTTGAGGCCTCTGTTCTGTTCTATTTGTCTATGTCTCTGTTTTGGTACCAGTACTATACTGTTTTGATTACTGTTGCCTTGTAGTATTATTTGAAGTCCAGCAGTGTGATGCTTTTGGCTTTGTTTGTTTGTTTTTGCTTAGGATTGTCTTGGTTATGCCGGCTCTTTTGTGGTTCCATATGAAGTTTAAAGTGGTTTTTTCCAGTTCTGTGAAGAAGGTCATGGGTAGCTTGATGGGGCTAGTGTTGAATCTGTAAATTACTTTGGGCAGTATAGCCATTTTCACAATATTGATTCTTCCTAACCATGAGCATGAAATGTTTTTCCATCTGTTTGTGTCCTCTCTTATTTCGTTGAGCAGTGGTTTGTAGTTCTCCTTGAAGAGGTCCTTTACATCCTTTGTTAGTTGTATTCCTAGGTATTTTATTTTCTTTGTAGCAATTGTGAATGGGAGTTCACTCTTGATTTGGCTCTCTGTTTGTCTGTTATTGACATATAGGAATGCTTGTGATTTCTGCACATTGATTTTGTATCCTGAGACTTTGCTGAAGTTGCTTATCAGTTTCAGGAGATTTCGGGCTGAGATCATGGGGTCTTTTAAATATACAATCATGTCGTCTGCAGACAGAAACAATTTGACTTCCTCCTTTCCTTACTGAATACCTTTTATTTCTTTTTCTTGCCTGATTGCTCTGGCTAGCACTTCCAATACTATATTGAATAGGAGTGGTGAGAGAGGGCATCCTTGTCTAGTACCTGATTTCAAAGGGAATGCTTCCAGCTTTTGCCCATTCAGTATGATATTGGCCATAGGTTTGTCATAAATAGCTTTTATTATTTTATGATACACTCCATGGATACCTAGTTTATTGAGCGTTTTTATAGCATGAAGGGCTGTTGAATTTTGTTGAAGGCCTTCTCTGCATCTATTGAGATAATCATGTGCTTTTTGTCTTTGGTTCTGTTTATGTGATGGATTATGTTTATGGACTTGCGTATGTTGAACCAGCCTTGCATCCCCGGGATGAAGCCTACTTGATCATGATGAATAAGCTTTTTGATGTGCTGTTGCATTTGGTTTTCCAGTATTTTGTTGAAGATTTTTGTGCTGATGTTCATCATGGATATTGGCCTGAAGTTTTCTTTTTTAGTTGAGTCCCTGCCTGGTTTTGATATCAGGATGATGTTGGTCTCATAGAATGAGTTAGGGAGGATTCCCTCTTTTTGTATTGTTTGGAATAGTTGCAGAAGGAATGGAACCAGTTCCTCTTTGTACGTCTGATAGAATTCGGCTGTGAACCCATCTGGACCTGGACTTTTTTTGGTTTGTAGGCTATTGATTGCTGCCTCAACTTCAGCCCTTGTTATTGGTCTATTCAGGGTTTCAACTTCTTCCTGGTTTAGTCTTGGTAGAGTGCAAGCATCCAGGTAGAGTGCAAGTTATCCATTTCTTCCAGGTTTACTGGTTTACGTGCCTAGAGCTGCTTGTAGTAATCTCCAATGGTAGTTAGTATTTCTGTGGAATCCGTGGTGATATCCCCTTTATCATTTTTTATTGCATCTATTTGATTCTTCTCTCTTTTCTTTTTTATTAATCTGGCTAGCAGTCTGTCTATTTTGTTGATCTTTTCAAAAAACCAGCTCCTGGATTTATTGATTTTTGAAGGGGTTTTTGTGTCTCTATCTCCTTCGTTTCTGCTCTGATCTTAGTTATTTCTTGTATTCTGCTAGCTTTTGAGTTTTTTTTTTTATCTTGCTCCCCTAGTTCTTTCAATTTTGATGATAGGATGTCGATTTTAGATCTTTCCTTGTTTCTCGTGTGGGTATTTATTGCTATAAATTTCCCTCTCGACACTGCTTTAAAGGTGTTCCAGAGATTCTGGTAAGATGTGTCTTCATTCTGATCAGTTTTGAAGAATATCTTTACTTCTGCCTCCATTTCATTGTTTATCCAGTTGACACTCAGAAGCAAGTTGTTCAGTTTCCAAGTAGTTGTGCAGATTTGAGTGAGTTTCTTAATCCTGAGTTCTAATCTGATTGTTCTGTGGTCTGAGAGACTGTTTGTTATGATTTCCATTCTTTTGCATTTGCTGAGGAGTGATTTGCTTCAAAATATGTGGTCAATTTTAGAGAGTAAGGTGTTAAGAGGAATGTACTGTGGATTTGGGGTGGAGCGTTCTGTATATGTATATTAGGTCTGCTTGGTCCAGCTCTGCATTCAAGTCCTGGATGTCATTGTTAATTTTCTGTTTCATTGATCTGTCTAATAATGACAGTGGAGTGTTGAAGCCTCCCACTATTATTGTGTGGGAGTCTAAATCTCCTTTCAGGTCACTAAGAACTTGCTTTATGTATCTGATGCTCCTGTGTTGGGTGCGTATATATTTAGGATAGTTAGTTCTTCTTGTTGGATTGATCCTTTTACCATTATGTAATGTCCTTCTTTGTCTCTTTTGATCTTTGTTGGTTGGAAGTCCGTTTTATCAGAGACTAGGATTGCAACCCCTGCTTTTTGTTGTTGTTGTTCTCCATTTGCCTGATAAATCTTCTTCCATCCCTTTATTTTGAGTCTATGTGTGTCTTTGTATGTGAGATGGGTTTCCTGAATACAGCTTACCAATGGGTCTTGACTTTTTAATCCAGTTTGCCAGTCTGTGTCTTTCGATTGGGGCGTTTAGGCCTTTACATTCAATGTTAATATTGTTATGTGTGAATTTGATCCTGCCATTTTGTTACTGGCTTCTTTTCTTGCCCGTTAGTTGACTTCGTTTCTTCATTGCATTTTTGGTCTTTGCCATTTGGTTTACTTTTGCAGTGGCTGGTACTTGTTCCTTTCCGTGTTTAGTGTTTCTTTCAGGAGCTCTTGTAAGGCAGGTCTGGTGGTGATGAAATCTCTCAGTAATTGCTCATCCATAAAGGATTTTATTTCTTCTTCACTTATGAGGCTCAGTTTGGCTGGATATGAGATTCTGGGTCGAAAGTTCTTTTCTTTAAGGATGTTGAATATTGGCCCCCATTCTTTTCTGGCTTGTAGGGTTTCTGCTGAGAGATCCACTGTGAGTCTGATTGGCTTCCCTCTGTGGGTGACCTGCCCTTTCTCTCTGGCTGCCCTTAGCATTTTTTCCTTCATTTCAACCCTGGTGAATCTGACAATTATGTGCCTTGGGGTTGCTCTTCTTGAGGAATACTTTTGTGGGGTTCTCTGTATTTCTTGAATTTGAATGTTGGACTGCCTCGTTAGGCTGGGGAAGTTCTCCTGGATAATATCCTGGAGTGTGTTTTCCAGCTTGGATTTATTCTCCCCATCACATTCAGGTACACCTATCAAGCAAGCATAGATTAGGCCTTTTCACATAATCCCGTATTTCTTGGAGGCTTTGTTCATTTCTTTTCACTCTTTTTTCTCTTGTCTTGCCTTCTCTTTTTTTTCATTGAGTTGATCTTCAATCTCTGATATCCTTTCTTCTGCTTGATCGACTTGGCTATTAAAACTTGTGTTTGCCTCACATAGTTCTTGTGTTGTGTTTTTCAGCTCCATCAAGTCATTTATGTTCTTCTCTAAGCTGGTTATTCTAGTTAGCATTTCATCTAACATTTTTTCAAGGTTTTTAGTTTATTTGCATTGGATTAGAACATCTTCCTTTAGCTCAGAAAAGTTGGTTATTACCCACCTTCTGAAGCCTGTTTCTGTCAATTCATCACACTCTTTCTTGGTCATGTTGTGTTCCTGTGTTGATGAGGAGTTGTGATCCCTTAAAGGAGAAGAGGCGTTCTGGTCTTTGATGGTTTCACCTTTTTTGCATTGGTTTTTTCCCATCTTCGTGGATTTACTTAGCTCTGATCTCAGGGAACTGCTTGATGAGATCGCTTATCTGCCTGTAGAGGTGCTACTGGGTTTCCAGGGACTCCTTCAGGTTACTAGGTAGGCTTCCTGTGTCTTTTTTGTTTACACTGGGAGGTTAGGCTTACGTCTTCTGCTGACCTGGAGGCGCTGCTGGGTGATCAAGAACACTATCCCATTACTACGTAGGCTTTCTGTATTTTTTTAAAAAAACATGAAGCCTAGTCCCGCTTCTTTAATGGTGGGTTGACTTTTCCTCCACAGGGCTGGATCATTCAGGGTTCAGCCCAGACTGAGGCACTGGCTGCACAACCTGCCAGAGTTAGTGCTTCAGCCTTCTGAGGCTTGTGGGGGAGGGGAGGGACCCGCCTGGCCGCAGCGTCTGTCTCCCCACTTCAGTTCCCTCTCTCTCCGGGCAGTGGGAGGGGGCGGTTGCCAAAAGTTTTCTTTTTTTAAAGATCTTCTTAAAGTTATTGAACAAGAGATTTGATTTGAAGATGAAAGTCAGAGGAAAAATATTTGGACCTAGCTTAAAAATATCTCCTCACCATTTCTACAACTAGCGCCTAGTCAAAAAAAGCTTTTACAGTTGCTGGAAAAAATTCACACAAAAATACGCTAGTGACTCAATGATGATGTCATTGATGCACTTGGATTTTCAAGATCTCATTTTAAAAAGTCAAACAGTATTAATTTATTTAAAATTTCTCATCTCTAAATTTTCTTAATTTCTAATGTTCTTCTTTTTTTATTTAGACTTCATTTAGCATTTTTATTTTCTAATCATACTTTATTCTGTGCATTGTATCTGCTAGCCACTCTTATTAAAATGGTATGATTGGTTAGATACAGTGACTCACGCCTATAATCCCTGCAGTTTGTGAGGCTGTGGCAGGCAGATCACAAGGTCAGGAGATTGAGACCATTCTGGCCAACATGGTGGAACCACATCTCTACTAAAAATACAAAAATTAGCTGGGTGTGGTGGCACGCACCTGTAGTCCCACCTACTTGGGAGGCTGAGGCAGGAGAATTGCTTGAACCTGGGAGCCAGAGGTTGCAGTGAGCTGAGATTGCACCCACTGCACTCCGGCCTGGTGACAGAGTGAGACTCCATCTCAAAAAAAAAAAAAAAGATAAGATTAATATTTATTGGCTGGGTGTAGTGGCTGCCAGGCATGATGGCTCATGCCTGTAATCCCAGCACTTTGAGAGGCCGATGCAGATGGATCCCCTGAGGTCAGGAGTTCAAGACCAGCCTGGCCAATATGGTGAAACCCCGTCTCTGCTAAAAATACAAAAATTAGCTGGGCATGGTTGTGGGTGCCTGTAATCCCAGCTACTCAGGAAGCTGGGGGCAGGAGAATTGCTTGAACCCGGGAGGTAGAGGTTGCAGTGAGCCGAGATCAAACCACTGCACTCCAGCCTGGGTGACAGAGCGAGACTTCATCTCAAATAAATAAATGAAATAGTTAATGTTTATATCTGTAAACATTTTACACAGATGTAAAGCATTTGTTTAAAAAAAGGAGTAGATGAAGGTGTCTGTTAAGAGTGGTACAGAAGAGGTCAGTCCTTCCTCAGTCTTGAGTGGAGGCCTCAGTTTACCTAAAGCACCCTCTCACTGAGAGAGGCATTGCCCAAAAGGTCCCTCATGGCTGTGTAAGGTTAGGTGAGTAGAGCCCATGTCCTGGGAGAAAGGTGTAACAAAACCTTTTGTATTTTAGTGCCTTTTAAGACCTCCCTCAGATATACTTATGGATTAGAAGGCTCAATATGGCCGGGCGTGGTGGCTTACGCCTGTAATCCCAGCACTTTGGGAGGCCGAGGCGGGCGGATCACGAGGTCAAGAGATCGAGACCATGGTGAAACCCCATCTCTACTAAAAAATTAAAAAATTAGCTGGGTGTGGTGGTGCGTGCCTGTGGTCCCAGCTACTCAGGAGGCTGAGGCAGGAGAATTGCCTGAACCCGGGAAGAGGAGGTTGCAGTGAGCTGAGATTGCACCACTGCACCCCAGCCTGGCGCCTGGCAGCAGAGCAAGACTCTGTCTCAAAAAAAGAAAAAATAAATAAAAAAAGAAGTCTCAATATTATTAATGTTGAGTCTTTCCAAATTGATACATAAAGTTAATGCAATTCTAGTTAAACTTTTCCAGCTGGTCCATTTTGCTGGACTTGACAAGCCAATTCTAAACTTTACATGGAAATGCAAGGGTAAAGAATAGCCAAGTTAATCCTAAAGAACAACAAAGCTGAAACATGTATACCAGTAGAGAACAAGATCTAGGCTGGGTGAAGTGGCTCACACCTATTATCCCAGCACTTTGGGAGGCTGAGGAGGGAAAGATTGCTTCAGTCCAGTGTTTGAAACCAGCCCGGGCAACATAGTGAGACCCTGTCTCTACAAAAAAATTAAAATTAGCCAGGTGTGGTCATGCACACCTGTAGTTCCAGGTGCTCGGAAGGCTGAGGTGCAAGGGTCAATGAGCCTGGGAAATTGAGGCTGCAGCAAGCCCTGATTGTGCCACTGCACTCCAGCCTGAGTGACAGAGTGAGACCCTTTCTCAAAAAAAATAAAATCTATGCTAAAGCTTTAGTAAGTAATGTGATGTGGTATTTATGCAAGGATAGACAAAGAGATCAATGACCATAATGGAGACTCCAGAAACAGACCCGCACATATATTGCTACTTGATTTATGACAAAGATAACACAGCAATGCAGTGGGGGAAGGAATAGTCTTTTCCATAAGTGGTGCTGGGTTTAGTGGATATGCATATGGGGAAAAAACAAATCTTTATTCCTACCTCACACCATACACAAAAATCAATTCCAGATTGATCATAGATCTAATATATAAGACCAAAATAAAACATTAGGTAAATATCACAGGAGGATATCTTTATGATCTTGGAGGCAAAGACCATTTAACAATACACAAAAGCACAAACCATAGGAGAAAACTCATAAATTGGAGTATATTAAAAATTTTCAAACTACATTGCTCAAAGTACATAATTAAGACAACAAAAAGGCAAGCCGTAACAATCACTAGGTACTTCCACAGGTAAATGGATAAACAAACCAAGGCACGTTCATGCAATGGAATACTACTCAGCAATAAAAACGAAGATCCATTGATTCACGCAACAATGTGGATGGTTCTTCAATGTATTTTGCTAAATAAAGGAAGTCAGATCCAGCTACATATTGTATGAGTTCAGCCTGGAAAATGGGAAAACCATAGGGCTGAAAACAGATCAGTGGTTGTCAGTGGTTGGGGTGAGGGAATTAGTTGACTATAAAGGAGCCTCACAAGGAAATTTCGGGGGTGATGGAACTGTTCTCTAGGGTGCTACGGTACAGACATAAGCCATGCCTTTGTGCATTTCTGGAAACCCATAGAACTGTACACCAAACGGTGAACTTTACTGGACAACATGGGACAGTGGAGAACCCATGATGGAATGCAGGTCATGGCAAATGAAACTGTATGACAAATGCATGACAAAACCTCCCTGAAAGGAGTGGAAGAAGAGGAAGTAACCAAGTAACTTTGGAAAACGGTGTTTGACCAGGTATGTAGTCCAAAGACCAAAAGAACATATACAAACACTGTTTTCTTAATTTCTAGTGTTTTTCCTTTTTTTTATTTAGACCTCATTTAGCATCTTTATTTTCTAATCATATTTTATTTGTGCATTGCATCTGTATTCTAGGGAGTGAATTTGATTCTCACAGGGTTATGGATTAGCAATTCTTACTACAGGTATACTAGGAGTGAACAAATAGGTAAATAAATAAAAACTAATTTATAAGTAAGATAAAATAAGTTATAATGAAGCAAGAGTGAAGGCTAGATGTGGTACTGGATTAGTCAGAGACATCAATGTGAATTAATGGGTATTTTACCTCATGTGCAGATGGATAGATACAAAATAAATATTGATGTGTAGTATACATGGGTTAGTATACATACCTATATTTTCTAGCTCTGTCTACCGAATAACTTTACAGTGGAGAAACTTGGAAATATTACCTTAGCCAAATGATCAAGGTTAACATCACCAGTAATAGGTCATGCTGATTGATGTCAGGTATCCCCTGCTGTGATGCAATAAGAAGGGTGGTTCAGGTCAGGTGCAGTGGTTCACACCTGTAACCCCGAGCTTGGGAGGCTGAGGCAGGAGGCTCACTTGAGGCCAGGCATTTGAAATCTGGGCAACATAGTGAGACCCCATCTCTAAAAAAAGTAAAAATAAGCTGGTGTGGTGTTATGTGCTTGTAGTCCTAGCTACTTAGGAGGCTAAAGCGGGAGGATCACTTGAGCCCAGAAGTCCAAGGCTGCAGTGAGCTGTGATCACTCCGCTGCGTTTCAGCGTGGGCGACAGAGCAAGACCCTGTCTCTAAAAAATGGGGTGGGAGCCGGAGGTTCACTTCTGTGGTGTTTGCCCAAATCCATTACTTCAGACTAATAATGAGAAAACATCTGACAGATCCAAGTTGAGAGATGATCTACAAAACACCTCAACTGGTCCATGCCCTCCAAAAAGTCACGAAAGGGGAGACAGAAACAGTCACAGATCAGAGGAGTGAAAGATACATGATGACTAAATGCAAGGCGGAACCCTGGAGAGGATCCTGAGTCAGATCAAAAACATTGGTGTAAAACTAGTGAAAGCCAAGCAAAGTTTGTATTGCATTAATACAATACAAGCACTAATTTTTATTTCTTGGTTTTGAAAAACATAATCGGTATAAAAATACCGATATAAAAATGTTATAGGTATACAGGTCCTGTGCCCCTTTCACCAGCTTTCCCTGATGTGAATACAGGGTAAAAGGTATACAGTACTTGTCTTACTAAATCTTAAAAGCTGGACTTGAAAGAATCAATGATTTCAGTAATAAAACAGCATCCAAGAACAAAACTCAATAACATTTAAATGAATACAATGACATTAAACACCTAATCATACAAAATTTACAATGTTTAGCATCTAATAAAAAAATTATTAATCATGCAAAAGAGTAGGAAGACAAGACCCACAACCAGTACAAAAATCAGCTAATGGAAACAGACCCATGCTTATGCCTGTAATGTCAGCACTTTGGGAGGCCAAGGCAGGCAGATCCCTTGAGCCCAGGAATTCGAGACCAGTCTGCACAAAGTGCCAAAAACCCCATCTCTATTAAAAAAAAATTACAAAAATTAACCAGGTGTGGTGATGTACCCCTGCAGTCATTAGCTACTCGGGAGACTGAGGTGGGAGGATCGCTTGAGCCCAGAAGGCAGAGGTTGCAATGAGCCAAGATTGCACCACTGCACACCAGCCTGGGCAAAAGAGCAAGATCAGATCACAAAAAAAGAAAAGAAAAGAAATATTAAGAAAACCACATCAATGCATAGTATAATCAAACTGCTAAAAAGCAGTAATAAGAAGAAAAATCAGAGCCGGGCGTGGTGGTTCATGCCTGGAATCCCAGTACTTTGGGAGGCAGAGGCAGGAGGTCGCTTGAGCCCAGGAGTTTGAGACCAGTCTGGGCAGCATAGCGAGACCCTTCTCTACTAAAAATAGTGGGCATGGTGGTGCACACCTGCAGTCCCAGCTACCTGGGAGGCTGAGGCAAGAAGATTGCTTGAGCTCAGGAGAACAAAGGTGCAGTGAGCTATGATCATGCCACTGCACTCCAGCCTGGGTGACAGAGCAAGACCCTGTTTCAAAAATAAATAAATAAATAAATAAATAAAAGAAGAAGAAAAATCTTTCTCCAGAGGCGGGAAACACATACATAGAGAGGAACAAAAATAAAAATGACACTAGGTCTCTTGTCAAAAACTAAGCAAGCCAGAAGATACTGGAGTGATGTCTTTAACTCTCTGAAAGAAAAAAAAAGGCTCTTACTCTACTATTCTATACCCAGCAAAAATATCTTTCCAATCTGAAGGCAAAATACTTTTTTTTCCCCCAAACAAAAGCTAAGTGAATACATCAGCAGTAGACCAGATCTACAAAAAATATAAAAGGAAGATCTTCTGAGAGAAGGAAAATTCCAGAAGGAAACCTGCATCTGCACAAAGGAATGAAAAACATTTGAAATCATAAGTAGGTGAGTAAATATAAAAGGGTTTTTCCTCTCATTTTAGATCCTTTTCAAAAAAGACAAATTCACAATTATGGTTGGAGATGTCAACATCCAATGACTGATAAAACAAGTAGGCCCTCGAAAAATCATTAAGAATATAAAAGATTTTAAAAGCCTACCAATCAACTGGACCCAATTGATATTTTACAGAACACACCACCCCACACAGCAGAATACACATGTGTTTTCAAAGTGTACTTGGAGTATTTGCCAAGATAGACTATATTCAGGATTATAAAACCAGCCTCAATGAATTTAAGAGGATTTAAAGCCTACAGAAAATGTTATTTGAACACAGCAAAATTAAATTATAAATCAATAATAGAGTCTTGAAAACACTCAAAGTCAAAGAAATCATAAGTAATTCGAAATTATTTTGAACTAAACAAAAATGAAAACAACATATGAAAATTGGTGGTATTCCGTGAAAGCAGTGTATACAGAGAAATTAATAGCATTAAATGCTTGTATTTTTTTTAACAAAGGTTTTTAATGTTTGTTTAAGTGAAAAAAAAGTCCTTCACCCCTTGTTGGCAGTGGGGCACTGGGGGAAAATGTCTATCAGCTGGTGGATGGTGGAACGCATTCCAACCTGGTGCTCCTGGGCTACCTACATCCAGGCAAGTGGCTGCTGGAAGAAACGGAGGAGTGTATCACCATCCACAGTGGCTTGGACACCACGGGTAGATGAAGCTACTAGACTCACCTGTGAACAGAGGCGTGGATGCCCTTTCATGGAAGGCTCTTCTTCCTTCATCCCATTGCCTAGGAGGAGCTCCAAGTTCTGGGTCCTAGAACCAGGAGTCACCCTTCAGCACTAGAGTAGCTCTACCAGAAGGTGGCAGTGTTGGGTCAGCATCATTCAGTCAGTTCACAAACCCAACACGAGTGAGCACCTACTGTGTGCAAGGCATTGGGTTAGGCTGCGACAGGTGGCAGGGTCGATACTATCACGTCATTTTACAAAGAGAGGAAACTCAAGCCCAAAGAAGGAGAGCGACTGGCCAAACGAAGGTCAGGACTCCAATTCTGAATTCAAATGCTTAACTACAGTGCTGCTCTTGATTCCATCGAGTATTTAATTGTTTCCCAAGAAAATGTCCCAAAAATTACACTCCCGCCTACCATGCAGGTGGGGCTTGAGGCATTGCCATGAGTCCCATGGCCCTGCCAGCCGGCAGTTACTCAGAGAACAGGCCAAGGGCAGCGGGGGGAGGTTGGGGAGGGCAAAAGATGTGGCTTCTTCCATTGGGGACGAAAACATGAAGCTCATCATCTGAACTTCAAGTCCTTGCAGCAAATGCGAGGGTGAGGTACTGAGCAACAGTCACTGCGGTGGGCCCTGGGGCCCCCAGAATGATGCAGATGCTGCCGCTGCACTCCAGGAAGCTCAGCCTAGGCTCTTGCAGACGTCGCTTCAGAACCAGACAGCGTGGGGAAGTGTCTCAATCAAGTACAAGCGAAGTGTGATGACCAGAGCCAGGACAGGACAGTGAGGCTGGGAGGTAGGACAAAGGAGAAACCAGGAGGAAGACAGACAGGAGAGCAAAGCCGAGGCCAAATCAGGAAGGGAGGGGGATGTGGTGGGGTTCAGGGAGAAGCTGTGCAGGGGAATGGGAAACAAGGCAGGGCCAGAGGACTCCCCTCTCCTCCCGCGCCCCTCAAGCTGTCTGCTTCCCTTCCGGTGAATGCATATGTGAAGGAAGAGGGGGCAGCAGTGGGGTTTAACTTGGACCCTGAAACCCCCAAAGACTCTAAGTGATCTGTATGATCCTCACCAGGTAGAAAGAACCCTGAAATTGTCATTTCTGGGGCGTTGGGGCCCAGGGAGCATGGAGGGTGGGAAATTCATCTAGGTGAATACATTCCCTCTGTTGTCCAGGGTGTGGGACACATCTTTCCTGCTAATTGTTTATAAGAAAGGGACAGTCTCTGTGTTTGAGATGTTCAACCTTCCTGAAGTCTAAAAACAGACAGAGAGGCTCGAATGGGAGCTGTCTTCTAGTGACAGATGGGCTGGCAGGGACAGGCTAAGGATGTGTCCTGCCGGCAGCTGGAGGCAGATCGCTAATGGAACAAATAGGGAAGAAAGGCAGTAAAAATGTTAAATATTATTAAACAGCCACGGGATCACGTGGCCCAAACCTGGCTCAGACCCACCAAACCAGTCCTCCCCAGATTCCAGCCCAACAGGTACTGCCACTCTGGAGGAACCTTCCCAAAGAGCCATCTGCCCTAACTACGTCTCCTAGGTGGAGCTCAAAGGACTGCAGGCCTGGGGTTTTGGGGGCCACCTAGAAGCCTGGCCCTGTGTTGTGGGAGATTCGGGGTAGGGAGTAGAGCGAGCAGAGGCTCTGGAGTCAGACTGACTCTAAGAAGTTACTATGATGACTTCTTATTTGACATCTACAAGATTTTCCCATCTTGCAGCTTTTGACAGTGTTTATACAATCTCAATATTTTAATAGTGCAACTTGCCTGAGCAAAAAGAGAAAAAAAGAACAAAAAAGAGAAGCAAAAATCAATTGTCCCCTCACTTGTTCATCAACATGCATTACAGGAGAAACAAAACTTACCCCTATTGTAGATAAGTATCTATCTACATTTGTACATTACCATTTTTCATAGCTTGTGATCAACTCTACAGTATCTTCTAACACATTAACCAATATTCAATTTCCTAGGTAACAACAAAAACAAGCTATGTGACCTTGGGTAGGTCACAGAGCCTATTTCCCGATCTGTAAAATGGGCAGTCATAACCTTGTTCACAGGGTCTTGTGGGGATTGAATGAGATTATATTAATAAAACACCTGGTACTGCCAGGACCCCGATAAACATTCGCTACCATGAGTCAGTCACCCACCCCACTTCACCTGTCTTCCATCAACACCACCAGCACTCCTGGCTCTGGTAGAGCTGTTCATTTTGAGCTCCAAGCAAAGCTGTTACCTGGGACAGCATGTGTTCAGGGGTTCACCATGCCTGCCGGAGGACAGCAGGAATGTATGTTCTGGCTCTTCAGATGCTGAGTTTGGCCAGAGGCTTGGGTGGCCAGCCAGGCTGATGTGGATGTGACCTCCATGTGAAATCTCCAGGGGACTCAAAGGAGAGGAGCTCTGGCCGGGCGCAGTGGCTCACGCCTGTAATCCCAACACTTTGGGAGGCTGAAGCAGGCGGATCACCTGAGGTCAGGTGTTCGAGGCCAGCCTGGCCAACACAGTGAAACCCTATCTCTACTAAAAATACAAAAATTAGCCAGGCACAGTGGTACATACCTATAATCCCAGCTACTTGGGAGGCTGAGGCAGGAGAATCCCTCGAACCCAGAGACGGAGGTTGCAGTGAGCTGAGCTTGCACCGCTGCACTCCAGCCTGGGAGTGAGACTCTGTCTCAAAAAAAAAAAAATGGAGAGCAGCTCTGGTGAGAAGCGGGTGAGAATGGGGCTCGCAGGCTGTGTACCTACCTACCTTCCACATTGTTTTGCAGTTGAGGCCAGAGAATCACAGAGACGCCGACACACTGGCTGTGTGTCTGAGTCCCACAGGGAGTTTTAAACAAAATTCTGATTCCTTAACTCCAGCACAGCATAGACTTTCCGAGTCAGCCCCTCTAAGTCATAAGGCCCAAGAGTCTATGTGAACGAGCTTCCAGGGTTTCTCCGTGGACAATCCTTAGACTACTGCACTAAATGGCCTGATCAAACTCTCAGGGCCACTACATGGCAGAGACACGACACCAGATGCTGTCGGATGACTCCCAGGCTGCCCCATCCTTGCCCGGACGGAGCCTGCCACGCAACAGGGGCGGCGATGCGGTGAGGGCCGCGGAGAGAAGTGGCACGGAGCACAGACCACACCCGGCCTCACCCCAGAGCAAACCACCAACCTGGAAACGGTGGTCTGGCACGGATCTCTCCAGGCCTCTTTTCCCTCCCTGCACCCCTGTTCCGTGGGTGGTCAGGCCCTGCAGAGGCGGCATGTCGTGTCACCCCACCCCAGGGCCCACCCTCTTCTCATCTCTCCCTCTTGCTCTCTCTCGTTGCTCACGGTCACTTCCACCTGAGACGAACTGCCTCTCCTGCAAGCCTGTCCTTTAACCGCTTCCCATTTCTGCCAGATTTATTTAGGAAATGTTTCTATTGACCACTGCAGCCCTTTTGACAAAAACCACTTCTCCCAGAGCCCCATATAAAGCACTGTTGTGAAATGATGGCTCTAGTTCCATTCTGCCGCTTCGCTTGTTCTATGGAATTACGACGGTAATGAGAAAAAGATTGCTATTGACACTAAAACAACCGGTGTGGGGGAAGGTGAGTCCTGTGAGTGGGGACACCCCTCTGCGCTGAAGAGACCTGGGTCAGGGCAGGAGCTGGTGCCCAGTACAGAGAGAATGGGGCCCCTACTGGCACTCCAGGATAGAGGCTGAGCAGGTCAGGGAGAGGAGGGAGGGGAGAGGCAGCAGCGGATGCAAACGCTACAAGCCAGGGCCCTTCTGGAGACCACCTCCCTCCTCTCCCCACCTCCCTCTCCCCAGCCTTCAGCGGCGCTGACCGAAATTCACACAGTGCTTGACATGAATGGAATTTTCGCAGATGTCAGTGAAGAGGCCGAGAGTTTTGTTTGGGTGAATGTGAAGTGAAGCAGACGTGCAGGAGACGCAGGTAGAGGGAACAAAAGGAAGATGTAGGAGCCCCTCTTCCTTGTGACCCTCGCCCCCATCCCAAACAAAAGAACAGAAAGATAGGGGAGGCCAAGTACTCTCAGGAGTCAGAGGAGGAGGGAAGGGATTTCACAGCCATTTCAACTCCATTTTTCAGGTCGGGAAGGTCCCGGGCGCATTAGGGCTCCAGGTCTGGGCAGTAAGGTTGTTTTCTGAATTTTAATGCTGTTGCACTGAGTAGCCTCAACGCTTGTGGCTCAGGCCGGTAGCTTAAAGACAGTTTATACTTTTTCCCATGGAAAATACAAACGACGTTTCAAACAACCAACATAAAAACCCTTTAAAACACAATCTGTACCTGTACTTTACAGGCAGTTAGTACAAAGCGAGAGACTGTAACTAACAGGATGAAGTCACCCACTCAAGGGCAGACCAGGCAGCGGACGCTTAGGAAACTGCCTAGAACATTAGCTCCTCTGCTTCTCATGGGAGCAGGCTGGGTCCTGCTTTGAGTGGCCGGGCCCCGCTGCACCTCCGAGACCCTGTGGATTCCGGCCTACTGTTTACAAGCAGTCTTCCTGTTTGTAAGCCGCCAGAGGTTCTCACATGGTGTCGGGACTGCTTTGCAGCTGTTTGGGGACACCCAGCCCAGGACACGCTGGGAACTATGTTCCCTGTGAACTCTGCAGGCTGTAGATCTTTGCATCAAGACAACAGTTCAACAGTTTCTCTTTTATCAACACATCTAAGCAACAATTGATCGATTTTGTCTCTCACTTTGAATCAACTGATATAAACAGAAATTGACTGGCACTGCAGCCTCCTCTCACCAACAGCCGCCTCTTCCCCTGCTCACTCACTGCCCCATGCTCAGTGACTCTTTAAACAACCCAGTCTAAACCTAAGCAACTCAAAGGTCTTTTAATGTTTCAGCCCTTGACATTTTGGATTATTGGATTTTTGAAACTCCCAGCTTTCTGTTCTTCTCTCTCCTTTATCCTGGGGACTTTGCCCCAATAACATCAGGCTGCCTTTGCCTGCTAAGGGCCCCAGCAGCCAGCCTGATTTATTGTTGGCATTTATTAAGCACCCAGACCTCTGGGCACCACACCTTATCTTTACCTTCCCTTAGGCCCAAGGAGGGCAGAAAGGAAGGAAGGAAACTCGTGCTTGTTAAACATTTACTGTACATCAGTTGCTGTGTCAGCCAAATTCACATCTATTTGTCCATTAATCCCTTACAAGAAACCAAGCAGTGAAGACCAGTAAGTCCATTGTATAGATAAGAAAACTGAGAAGCAGGGAGGTTAGATAGCTTAACCAAATAACAGGAAAGGCAGGAATTTAATCCTAGGTCTGTCTGACCCTCAAGCCTGAGCTCCTTCCCTGGAATGTTTTCCAGGAAAACTGCATTGCAATGGAAAAAATGCACATGGGGGTGTCATCCTCCTGGACCAGCAAACAAGCCCAGGCTGAGAGTCCAGGAATAAGCTCACTCCCGGAAGAGTAAGGGGAAAAGTGGAACATGCCCTGTGAATCCCTGCGTTTGCTGCGTGGCCAGATGAGCTGATGATCTGTCACAGGGGTGGTGAGAACTTCTGCACCTCTCCCTCCAGGATGGCACCCTCTGGGCAGCAGTGCAGATGGAGGAGACTTGGGGCTGTGGTCCACTGCACACTCAGCAGGAGATGCAGCCCAGCCTTCAGGCTGCAGGGCCAGAAGTGCTATGGCCCCTGTCAGCGCCATCCATAACATAACACCCTCCGTGGGAAGATGGAGAGAATGGATTGTATGATAACACAGGCACAGCTGCCTATTGAAAAACCACATGTGAGGCTGAGCGCTGTAGCTCACGCCTGTACTCCCCGCACTTTGGGAGGCCAAGGAGGGCGGATCACAAGGACAGGAGTTCGAGACCAGACTGGCCAACATGGTGAAACTCTGTCTCCACTTAACACAAAAATTAGCTGGGCATGGTGGCACACACCTGCAGTCCCAGCTACTTGGGAGACTGAGGCAGGAGAATCGCTTGAACTGGGAGGTGGAGGTTGCAAAGCCAAGACGGTGCCACTTTCCTAAAGCTTGGGCGACAGAGCAAGACTCCATCTCAAAAAAAAAGAAAAAAAGAAAAAGAAAACCACATGTGACGTTGTGATGAGACCTTTACGGGGCGATGTTGACTTAGAGAGAGGTCTCTAGTGATGTGTCACAGGGCTCTATCTTTTGTCATCGATTTGGGTTAAGGATATTCCAAAGCTCAAGCTTTTTATTTTGTGCAGTTTCCCCCATGAGGTGTAAAGGTTTTTTTCATGTTGCTACATACTCAGTATAATTAACATTTTAATGATTGCATAGTTCAGATTCTTAGAGTGGGCAGTTCTATCCATCTAAAGCCTCCAGGGAGAACCTGGATATCTTAACTAAGAAAACAATTCAAAAAATGAAAAAAAATAATAGATGAGGATGTCTATTACAAAAATATTTATAGTAACAAACAAATAAATAAACCCCTGGAAACAATGTGAATGTCCAGCAATGAGGAGATGGTTTAGTAAATCAGAACTCAATGCAATTATGCACCATTAAAATGATAATTACACAGACTATGTAGCAACAAGAAAAAGCATTTATGCCTAATGGAAAAGAGCACAGAATAAAATATTACATTTTATAATGTAATATTATAAAATAAAGCTTGCCTGCGGGAAAGATGGCAAAAGAAAACAGAAAATGAAAATTTATATTAGGGTGGTTGGGTGCTAAGGAATTGCTTTCTTAAAATTTTATTTTATTGCTTTCATGCGATTTTAACAATAAATAACCAAATTTAAAAAGTGCACTCCAGAGACAATTTGCTAAGCCAGCAAAAAAACTTTCTTTCCTAGTGGGTTGGCGGCAGGAGCTTTTGCTTCTGTCTTCTGCTTTATTCTCTGCAGGGCAAGGGCTGAACCCAGGCAGAGCCAACTCCTGGCTCCCAGACCCAGTGAGGGGCTGATGTACGCCCTTCTCCTTTAAGGCCTGGCAGGAAACAGGAGTCCTATTAAGCTCAGAGCTCAGTAAGAACAGAAGTTCAGGGGAAGACGGCCCCAGCTCATCTCACCATCTTTGAGTCTTAGAGCATCGATCTATGTCCATACTTTTCCATACAGTTTCCAAAATATGGAGCCAAAGATGGATAACTAGGATGCAGTGGGCATTTTTGTGGCTAATTCTACAGGGTTCTAAGAGCCTTGTTGGCCCCCGTGCTGCTTCTACTTTCTCGGTGTGCAGGCCTGAAAAAGCAGTGGTTCCCTGGCCTCCCTCCCGGCCCAGGGTCCCTGGTGGCTCAGAGGCTTCTCTAAGGAGGAAGGGACTTAAGGGAACAAGTGGGACCCCTGCCAACTGCCTGGCCCTGCTGGGAGCCTTCCCTTTTCTGGGTGATTCTTCCTATTCCAGGAGGCCATTTGCCCAGAGAGAGAGCAGGAGCAGCTGGCCAAGCGAGGAGCTGCATGTGCAGAGAAGGAAGCTGTCCTCCATCCATAGCAGCCCTACCGGCTGCTCCCCCTGGCGACCTTCCTGCAGGTGGGGTGGCTGGAGCCCTGGGGCAGTTCACGGAGTATGGGACAACAGGGAGGTTCTGCATCAACAGGGGCCGGGGCGGCAGGTGCTCCAACCATCTCCAGAGAGAACTTCTCTCCCATCTCTGCGTCTTCTGCCACCTGAGAAGTGACATCTTGGTCACTGGTTTTTGCCTGCCTTCCACTAGATGCTGGGTGAGTCTGCTGGGAAGGAGCACTTCCTTCATGCATTTGGCCTCGGGCGGAAAAAGAGAGGAGGATGATCCTTTCCCCAAGGCCTTGGGGACTTTCAGCAGATGCAAAGACATTCATCCTCTCTCTTCCTCGTCTCTGCTTCCGCTTTCTGGTAGAGCGGGTTGTTCCCACCAGAGCCCGATCCCCCAGCTCACGCCTGGAGGCCTCCAGCGGCAGGGAGCTGGCTTTCTCTTAAATGTGCCTCATCTCTTTGTTAGGGTATTTTCTCTCTAGGGCCAACAAAAAGGACCCCAGAGTCACTTCTCCCACCCACCTTAGTAGTACCTGTGGGGCCAAATCTAATTCCTCCTCTCCACCCACCAGCAAGTACTTAAGGAATGTGCATCTTCTCAAGTCTTTCTGCAGGTGGAACGCCCCAGTTTCTTTCTTTCTTTCCTTTTTTTTTTTTTTTTTTTTTGAGACAGAGGAGTCTCTCGCTCTGTTGCCAGTGGCGGGATCTCGGCTCACTGCAACCTCCACCTCCCAGGTTCAAGCAATTCTCCTGCCTCAGCTTCCCAAGTAGCTGGGCTTACAGGCACCTGCCACTACGCCCGGCTAATTTTTTGTATTTTAAGTAGAGATGGGGTTTCACCATGTTGGCCAGTCTGGTCTTGAACTCCTGACCTTGTGATTCACCTGCCTCGGCCTCCCAAAATCCTGGGATTACAGGCGTGAGCCACCGCGCCCAGCCAAGAACTCCCCAGTTTCTCAGCCACCTTCCCAGTGGTGTGTCTTGGAAAGACCTGCCCCTTCCCTCTAAGCCCCTGGTGTGAGGCTGGAGTTTACACATAAAGACTCCCCAGGTCATCCTGCCACTCAGAGGGCACAGCCACGCCCTCCCTCCTCGTGCCATTTCTAGGAATGCTGCCTGAAATCCCCCTCACTTTCCTGGAAAATTTTAGCATTTCACCCCCACTCACTCATCCAGTCTTTATAAAAACCCTCTGAAGTAGGCAGGGCTGCCATCATTGGATCCATTTTTCAGATGGGGAAAGCTGAGGTTATACACAAAGTGCAATTCAACTCCAGGACTTTTGATGACAAGCCTGAAGAGCCTAGGAGACTTTGGAGGTTGCATCCAGCAGTTGTATCCGGTGCCTGGCACACAGAAGGGGCCTGTGGTCTTGTGAGGGGCTGGGGCCAGAGCTTAGAGGATGGAAAATGTCCCCATCAGGTCTCTCTGTGCTTGGGCCTGTGCGGGGCCTGTCCTGCCCTTCTGCAGGTGAATATATCCCCGCATCCCAGCTGCCCCAGCTGTGAGAAGCAGAGGCCGCCAACCGCGGCAGGCAGGTGGCTGACCTCCTCCCCTGACACTAGCCATCCAGGGTGCCGGGAAGCCCTCCAAAGCTGCAGGGCGTCTCCTCCTTGTGGAGGCAGCAGCAGGCCAGGGCCTGCAGAGGGTCAAAAACCCTGGGAACACAGCCCCAGCCAGCTCGGCCAGCACCTCGTTAGGAGGCCCAAAGTGGGGAGGGGGCACTTCAGGAACGATATTGTTTATTTTTCTATTTTTAAACAAGTCTGAGGTCTCTGGGGCACAAATGAAGTTATCAGAAAAGACATGAGTGGAATAAAGTCCCAAGCCAGCAGGCGGAGCGGGGCCCTTGGGACCAGGACTCTTGAAAAGCTGAAATGGAGTTTGTTTATCTTGTGCTCTGGGAGTGCAGGACTGTGGCCGAGGGACTGGACGAGCATGGCCCCAAGCCCGCCAGCCCCTTCCCCAGGCCCTCATCTGCCTGTCTCTTGGTGCCACTGGGGAATTCAGGCACGAGTAATCCTTTTTAAATGATCCCATCAGCGTGTCATTTGCACTAGAGGGAGGAGGCTCTGCCTCTGGAAAGAAGCCTGGACTCACTTCTCACCTCAGACACATGAACAATTTTCCCAGGAGGCAGAGCCTGGCAGAGTCGGCGCACCACAGGGCGCCCAGTTCCGGCTGGTCACTGGCTGGTCCTGCCACCTCGGGCAACTCTGCCATCGGCCACGCCTCCATTTACTCATCTGTCAAGTGGGGCTGATTATTCCCATCTTGACTCGCACGCACCCTCACAGGGAGAAGCACATCAGGGTCCTTAGGGAAGGGCTGAGCTGCAGAATCCTTACACAGCCCTGCAAAGGGAACTTGCCATGCCCAAGTTCGAGGTGAGGAAGCGGAGGCTCCAGGAGGTGGAGTGGCTTGGCCGGAGGCCTGCAGTCCCTCCATTTGCTGAATGGCCTCTCCAGCGCTGCGCAGCAAGGACCATGCGCCTTGCTCTCGGGAGCTTTGAGTGAAGTCACAAATCATTGGCAGAACCAACTAGAGACCTGGGTGGGTTTGGCTGGATGAGAAAATCTTCCCAGCAAGTGAGAAGTGTGGTGAGAAGCAAGGAGAGTTGGCCCTGCGGTCGCCAGACCTGGCTTGAGTTCCTGGCCTGGCCGCGTACTGGACGAGCTGGGTGACTGAGGCAGGTCGCTCAGGCCCCCTCTGCCCAATTTTCTCCTCCGTGAACAGGAGACAGTAAGAAGCTGGATGCTGTTTCCCAGTAAGATGTGGCATGTAAGGAGCCAGGGGACTGCCAAGCTCTGGACAAATGAAAGCAGAATCCCTCTCCATCCGTGCAAGACAGCATGAAAGAGGGGTTCAGCAAACTGCACCCAGGTGAGCAGTGGGGAGTCCTACCCATCCATCGTCCCCTGCAAGAGGTATCACACATCGGCTGCAGGCTCCCAGGGCATCCTGGGAGAGGGGCTTCCATCCCGCAGGCTCCCTTCACATGGTGAGATTAGAGCCTCAGGTCATCCATGCCCCGCCCCTTGGTCCAGGTAGAAAGTTGAGGCCCAGGAAGAGGAAGGAGCTGGCCCCCGGCCACACGGCCAGCAGACGGGAAAGCTAAAACTAGAGCCCCAGCTCCTACCCACCTTCCCAGGCTTTCCTCGCTACCTTCCTCACCTGTGGGAGGCGCTACCACACCCATTTGGCAGATAAAGACACTGAGGCACTGAGAAGGGTGGTGCGGAGCCCGAGACCTCAGGGTGGCAGCGGCAAGGCCAAGGCGAGGGCCCAGAGCCCGTCCCTCCACTGCTGCCTGCTCGACCCAGAACAGAGACTGCCTCCTACATCACTGAGCTTTTTCTGAAACAAACCACTTCTTAATTCTTTGGCTGAATGTCTAAATAAGGATTTTTGCCAATTCTGAGCCCTGCTAACTGATGAAGTTGTCAGAAAAAGATCTAATGATGCTTGAAAATGCAGGGTATGAGCCAGCTGCCAAGTTGCCCTCCCAGCTCCGACTGGCAGCAGGCTTCGGGACCCTCCCACCAGTGCTGGGGGGCGGTGGGGGGTGAGCGCTGGAGAGCAAGGCTGCCGATTTCCATCAGCCATGTGACGGTGGTGGCTGGGCTGCTTAACCCCTGTGGGCCTCTGCTGCCCAGCTGCAAATGAAGCGAGCAACTCCCTCCTCAGTTACCTTGAGGAGGAAGTGAGATGAGGCATGTGTGACGTCCAGGCACAGACCATATCTCAGGGCTGCCTGGGGGCCAGGGTTGGTCAGGGGGGCAACCAGCTGGCCTGAGGTCGGCTGAATGCAGCACAGGGCCATGCCTGCAGCCCTGGGCGAGCGAAGAGCGGAGGTCGCCAGCTAGGAGGATGCGTGCAGAGCCAGTGTGCCTCTCTCTAGGGGACGAAAGCCTCAGTGACCTCAGGCCCTATGAGGTGGAGCCTCAGGGTAGGAGTCTGGGAGGCCGGGCTGGGCTCTTTGTTCTCTCTCTCCTTTCTCAGTGGAAGATTTGTCCCGCTGGGGAGTCTGGGCACTAAGGGTGGGGCCTGGCTTGGGGACTCCGGAGTCAGACAATTCCGAGGCCTGCCACAGGAGCCCGAGAAACTAGGTGCTGGGAGCTGAAGGAGCCCTGCTGTCAGGAGCTGGACCCAAGCCCAGGCCACCCCAACACCCACGACACACGCCCCGCAGGGTGTCCCAGATGTATATGAGAAAATCAATTCCCTCTCAGCCATCAGCCACTCAGGCCACCAGCTCCTTCCCATCCTCCTTGCTCCTCCTTCCTCCCCCTGCCACACACATGTACATACATAGACATGTGCACACGTGTATCCACACAGGCATACACACGCGTCACCTTCATGGTGACCTTGACTTCTATCTTTCCCAGAAGATGAAGAGGGATGGAGAAGAGCAAACGGACATCTTGGGGGAAGGGCAGAGCCTCTTCATAACAGGGACAGAGGCTCAAAGGATTGCCTCTGAAGGATTGGGAGGTGGGGGGAGCAGGGACAGCTCAGGCCAGCACAGCCTGTGAGGGGCCAGAAGCCTTAGTGCACGAATGGTCACTCCCAGCATCCCCCACCACTCTATCCATTTTACAGGTGAAGAACCCAAGACCAGGGAAGTGGTTTGCCAAGAACTTACCCACAGCAAGGGCACAGAGTGTGTGTGTGTGTGTGTGTGTGTGTGTGTGTGTGTGTGTGTCTGTGGGCATGATTGTGTCCTGGGTGTGTAGGAGGTAGGATTCAGCCCAGGAACTGTTGGGGAAGCTGGGAGGGAATGAACATTCAACCAGCCCTCTGTGTGACAGGAGCCTCTAGCTCAGGGAGGGTTGGCTAAATTGAGGGCATGATGAGGAGAGAGACGTTGGCAAGAGCAGAAATGCAAATGCCCTTCCTTCCTGTGGCCGCTCCTGGAGCCGGATGAAGGCGGGTTGGCAGGACAGTCTCTGGGCGATTGTGTGGCCTTGGGGAGGGCTTTTAGCCTCTCAGAGCCTCGGTTTCCTCATCTGGAGAATGGGGAGATACCACTGCATCTTAAAGAGTTGCTGTGAGGATCAAACTAGGCAGAGGGTAAACCATGAAGCAGTGACTAGGGCAGAGAACACTTGGGGCTGGAGAGTGGAATTGCCATACTCATCTGATCTGCTCTTTTGATTAACAAACCAGGAAGAATGAGAGTGAGAGGGGCTCAGGGCAGTGGCCTAAATACAGGAGGAGGATTATCACCAGTCCAGCTGTCCCTGCCTGGGTTGATGATGATCAAAGACTCCCTTGTGGCTCCTCACTCCTGCTCAATCTTCTGCCCTCTGGCTGAGTGTGGCATGCCCCGAGGGCTGCTCTGAGCTCATGGGAGCCTGGAGGTCAGGCAGCTCCTCATCCACAGACCAAACCTCAGATGTAGAGTTCCCTCTGGACACAGTAGAAAATCAGAACACTGAGTGTGGAACAGCCTGGGCTGGAGAGGGAAGCCTGGGTTGAAATCTTGGCTCAGCCTCTGACTGACCCTGTTACATGTGTAGGTCGCATCCTGCCCATAAGCCTCAGTTTCTCCATCTATGAAGGCTTGCTCACCCTTGGAAAGTGTGCTGAGGTGATGGCCATGACGCAGCTCTGACAAAATTCATCAAAAATGCACCAGGAAGCTCCCCGGAGTCCAGATCCTGCCTCCCTCCCAGCCCGACCTCCTCTCAGGTGGACAGGCAGGTCCTAACACCCTCCAGCTGTGCCATATCCAGGGGAAAGAGGCTCAAAAACCCAAAAGGCTTTGAGACCCCTCCAGCCCAGGTCTCTGCAAGAGGAAGCAGGACTCTCTTTTCTTTTCTTTTTTCTTTTAGACAGAATCTCACTCTGTCACCCAGGCTGGAGTGCAATGGTGCCATCATGGCTCACTGCAGCCTCAACCTCCCAGGCTCAAGCCATCCTCCCACCTCAGCCTTCTGAGTAGCTGAGGCTACCGGCGCACACCACCATACCTGGCTAATTTTATTTTTTGTAGAGAAAGGATCTCACTATGCAACACAGTGAGATCAAAATGAGGCTGGTCTTGAACTCCTGGGCTCAAGTAATCCTCCCACTTTGGCCTCCCAAAGTACTGGGATCGCAGGCATGGGCCACTGCAACCAGCCAAGACTGTCATTTTAAATGGCAAAGTTTTCACGGGCCAGAGAACCAAGCCTGCCTGGGTGCTGGGGGTCCAGCTGGGTGGAGTGCTAGGGGAGAATCTACATGTGGGTGCTCCGAGGGCCTGGTCCTGGCCTGGCCGCAGGGCAGCACTGGCGAGGTCCTTCCTGGATCCTTGTGGCGGGGGGAGTTGTGCCAAGACTTAAATGGCCATCCAAGAAGCCACTGAGCTCCTAAGAAGTAGGAAGCAGATGCTGACCGGCATGACCAAAGCGTCTCCCACTGGCCTCCCTTGGAGGGACTGTGCCTACCGGTAGCCTGGATAAGACCATCTGGGCCCCAGTTCTGGGCACTCGGGTCAAGAATCTGAGCTCTGAGAAGCCCTGGGGCTGGTGAGTCTCCTGTTCTTTACCCAGAATTCCCTGGGAAGAGGCCCCATCAGCCCCCATGACCAAACTCAGCGCACAACCCACAGTAAACGCGTAGTAACTTCTTATGCGGTGACGGATGAGAACGAGGCATGAGAGCCTCTCCACAGACGTCTCCTATCCATGGTCTTTTCCCTCTGGGGATGAAATCAAAGGGAAGAGGAGAGATATTTCCCAGGAGTCCCCGAACAGGGCCCTCCCAGGGGGTGAGGGAGGCTCTGGAGATGCCTGGCTGTCAGGCGTCCCAGCATGGGGACCGGAAGGAGGGCAGCACAGGACCAGGCTCTGAGGACACCAGCCATGTGGAGTGCTTGGGAGTGGACAGTGGAAGAGGAAAGTTGCGGGGCAGCTGCTGTGTGTGTGGAAGAGTCTACGGGGACAACGATGAGGGGGGTTCTGTAAGGCTTTACTGCATGTAGGAAAGGCAAGTGCGATTCCTGGTGAATGATCCCTTGCATCAAACCTCACTCCCTCCTGATACCTGCTAAAATGAAAGTAAAGGGGTTTCTCAGTGGCGTGACCCACAAAGACATAGAGATCATGACAGGGAAACAGCAGCAGGTTCACAGTGACATCCACGGGAAACAGACGAGCAAGGGGGATGTGACCCAGCAGACAAGAGGAAGCAGGACCCTAAGCCCGAAGTGGGGACGGTGACACCACCCTGATCTACGTCCCATAACCCCCTACAGGCTCTGTGACTGAGGAAGCAGAACCCTAAGCCCACAGCAGGGAAGGTGACACCACCCTGATCTACATCTCGGAATCCCCTACAGGCTCTGCAACTGGAAGCTCCTGGCAGCGCTGGGAGTAGAGGTCAGCGGAAAGGAAGGCCAATGGCAAGTGTTGAAAGCAGTGGGAGTTCTAGACACCACCCCGCTCAGCACCTGGGGCGACTGCCCAACCCCAGCCCCTGCGAAAGACGGAAGATTGTTCTCTGGGGAGAGTACAGTAGAGGCTTTCTCCACGGAGGACGTCAGACACAGTTGAGAACTGGGGAGTGAATAAACACATAGGTGCTGAGCTCTGAGACCTCACCAGTCTTCTTTCTGAACATGGCTCTAGGATGCTAGTAGGCAGAATTTTACTCCCCACTGTTCTAGGGAATCCTCAAAATGACCTCCTCTCTGCCGCCCTCCCAGCCCGACCTCCTCTCAGGTGGACAGGCAGGTTCTAACACCCTCCAGCTATGCCATAACCAGGGGAAAGAGGCTCAAAAACCCAAAAGCCTTTGAGACCCCTCCAGCCCAGGCCTCTGCAAGAGGAAGCAGGACCCAGGTGATAAATCCCACCTAGGGACTTTAGCTTTAAAACAGCTTTTTAGCAACCACCCTTCACTCATAATCCTGAGCCCTTGATGACCAGATATCTGAGGAAGGCCTCTGACGTGAAAGTCGAGGACCCAAACAAGCAAGTGGGAAAAGCACATTGAAGGACAAAGGAGAGGACGCTCCAAAAAAAGAGAAAGATAGAGGAAATCGCCCAGAAAGAAGAGCAAAAAGGCGAAGGTAAAAAGTAGAAGAGAAAAGAGAGAATAAAGGACCAATCTAGAATGTATAGCAGCAGGACATTAGAGTTCCAGAAAGAAAGAACAAAGAAAACAGAAGGGAGAAAGTTGTCAATCACATAATTAAAGGAAAAGTCCCAGAGCTGAAGGACATGAGTTTCCAGACTAAATGGGTCCTCTGCATGCCTCACACACAGGGAAAAGGACTCATGCCAACGATTATTAATTGTTGTTGGAAATATCAGAATAGTCAAATAAAGGAAAAGAGTCTACAAGTTTCAAAAAAAATAAAAATAAAACAAACAGGTCATGAAGAAAGACCAGGAAACAGAAAGGCTTTGGACCTCTCGATAACAACAGTGAAAGCTAAAATGCAATTAAGTGATGCTTTCCAAATTCTAAAGAAAAATGTATCCAACCTACAATTCCATCTAAACGCTCAGTCAAAAGCCAGCTTCAGTGGCGTGCACCTGCAATCCCAGCGCTTTGGGAGGCTGAGGCAGGAGAATCAATTGAGCCCAGGGGTTC
The DNA here is from genome assembly GCF_009761245.1 of Sapajus apella. NCBI lineage: Eukaryota > Metazoa > Chordata > Mammalia > Primates > Cebidae > Sapajus > Sapajus apella. The sequence continues at coordinate 315,513 of NW_022436984.1, forward strand.
AAGACCAGCCTAGGCAACACAGTGGAACCTCATCTCTACAAAAAATAAATAAATAAGTAAATTCTCAGTCGAGTATAAGAGGAGAAAAAGACCTTTTCAGATATGTAAGTTGCAAAAACATTTACCTCCATGCAACCTTTATCAGAAAGCTACCTGAGGATGTGCTCCACCAAAAGAAGAGGGGTAAATGGAGAGACATGAAAACAGAAAATGCAAGACCCAAGAAAGTGGTGAGAAGAATCTGAGATGCTCATGAAAGGACCAGGGTGGTAACATGTAGCAGGCTCAGAGGGCAACCCAGTCCTGGTTAGAGCACGTTAGAAGGCTCTAAGAGAAATTTTGCTAGGTAAATAAAATGCACAGGAAACTTCTCACTTCTAAATGCCTTTGGATAAGATTTAGAAGATTGGCAGAGGTTTGGTGTCAATTCAGTGAAAAGTACATAGACAACTAAGCAAAAACAATGATGACATCCAGGAAAAATAAAATTAAACAGAAAGGGAAAGTAACCACAGCTTATTTCTTGACTCAGCTCTGAGCAGTGTATGTGGTCATAATAACACAAAACATTGAATACTGATCTCTCCCAAACTATGAAATAACTATATTGGGAGGGCAGGGGGACAAGGAGTGAGGAATAGAACAGGTGTTGGGGAGGGGAAGAGCGTTAGCTCTTCTTAGGGGAAGTCAACAGCTGAACTATCAAGAAGGGTCAATACAAGGTGCTCTATAAAGATACAGAGGCAAATGAGAAAAGAATCAGCCAACAGCTGAAAATGGTTGTCTTAGAGAAGGGGAAATGTAGCAACCTTCCTAGAGCAACTTAACTCCTGGCGCACATGAATAATTTTGATTTAAAAACTTAAAAAAGAGCGGCGGCTCACACCTGTAATTCCAGCACTTTGGGAGGCCGATGCAGGTGGATTACCTCAGGTCAGGAGCTTGAGGCTAGCCTGGCCAATACAGTGAAACCCCGTCTCTACTAAAAAAATATAAAAATTAGCTGTGCGTGGTGGCAGGCCTGTAATCCCAGCTACCTGGGAGGCTGAGGTGGGAAAATTGCTTGAACCTGGGAGGTAGAGGTTCAGTGAGTCAAGACTGCCCCATTGTACTCCAGCCTGGGCGACAAGAGCAAGAAACTTCGTCTCAAAAAAAAAAAAAAAACTTAAAAAAAGGCCAGCCACAGTGGCTCACACCTGTAATCCCAGCACTTTGGGAGGCCAAGATGGGCAGATCAGTTGAGGTCAGGAGTTCAAGACCAGCCTAGCCAACATGGTGAAACCCCATCTCTATTAAAAATACAAAAATTAGCCAGGCATGGTGGCAGTCACCTGCAATCTCAGCTACTCAGGAGACTGAGGCAGGAGAATTGCTTGAACCTGGGAGGCAGAGGTTGCAGAGAGCCTAGATGGTGCCACTGCACTTTAGCCTAGGCAACAAAGCAAGACACCATCTCAAATAAATAAATAAATAATAAAATTTTTAAATTAGAATGAAAATTAAGGCTAGGTATGGTGGCTCATGCCTGTAATCCCAGCACTTTGGGAGGCTGAGGCAGAAGGATTGCTTAAACCCAGGAGTTCAAGACCAGCCAGACAACATGGCAAGACCCCATCTCTATACAAAATAAAAAAATTAGCTGGGTGTGGTGGCACACGCCTGCGGTCCCAGCTACTCAGGAAGCTGAGGTGGGAGGATTGCTTCAGCTGGGAGATTGAGGCTGCAGGGAGCTGTGTTCGCACCACTGCACACTAGCCTGGGCAACAGAGTGCGACCCTGTTTCTAAATAAATAAATAAATATTAAATGTTTAAAAATACACTGCCATCCCAACTCCACCTACTTTTAGGATTTCTTGAAAGTCTGAGTAAATAAATATCACGACTTTTCATTGCTTTCATCCTTGGGAGTGAGTTCTTTGCAAGCTATTCTAAGCAGATCGGTACCAGACTGTAAGCAGGGCTCAGAAAGGCTCAGAAAACTTTGGGGGATAGATGGAAGCTGAGATGGAGCTGAAACCTTAGGGGCCATCCCGACCATACCTCCCTACAGCTCCCTGGCAGGTTTCCAAACCTCTCTGCGCTGTGACAGATGGGATAAAGTGTAGTGAGGGGGGTCTATGCAAAGACCATCTGCCTGCAGGAAGTCCCGAGAGAGAGGAGGGAAGAGGCCAGGGGCTTGGGGTGGCCCCCGCCAGTGCACAGGCCTCCACCCTACCTGCTCCAAGACCCTGCCATCTTCCTTCAGACCCTGTTTCCGGCCATCCATGCTCACAAAGTCAGCTCTGGGCCCGGAAACTAGAAACCCGAGTCACGCCATGCCACACTCATCTGTGTTTACAGAAAGCAAGATAATTATTTACAAGAACAGAAACATTGAGCTAATACACTCTTAAATACACCAAATACATTAGACCAGAAGAAAACAGAAACTGCCGAGTGGAAAGGGGGCACGACATCCTGCCGCTGTGCAGGGCACTCCGGTCAGCAGGCTCCTCTCGCTACCCAGGACGTTCTGTCGCCTTGCTCTCCGAGGATGGGCAGACCCTTCCCAATATTCACAAGCCCGCTTCTTCCACGAGCTAAGAAAACAGAACTTTCTTCCCAGACCACTCAAGCCCCTGAGCCAAGTTATATCAGTACCCAGAGCTCCCTGGGGCCCAGTTCTGGGCAGTGTGAGTCACGCAGCTCCCGTCCTTGCCGCCGAAGAGGACGCAGGCACACCCGGGCCCCCACCTCCCAGCAAGCCTCTCCTTGCTCATTTTGGGAAGCAAGGCTTCTGCTTTGTCCAGAATCGGAAAGACACGGAAGGAATCTTTAGTCCTCACACTAGGTCTCCAAAAGCTGGTCTGAGCCCTGGGGATGAGTCAGTGACAAAGTTCTTGACAACCAGCGACAAACGGAGAACAATAAGGACAAAAAGGGGTGTGTCTGAAAAACACTCGAGGCTTCTTACATTTTTGTTTTAAAAGTAATATTTCTTTAAAGTAAAATGATGGTCACTGACGGTGGATGATATATTTTTTTAATGTCCTTACTTGGCAAAACTGAAAGTTGGCATCTCTAGTCCAACCTCAAAAAAGGATTTTTTTTTTTTTAATAAAAAGTCTGGTACCAGGCTAGGGAGGCTAGTGGGAGGGGCTGGGGGTGGGGGGCGGGCAGGCAGGGATGGTTAATGGGTACAAAAAAAAATAGAATAAATAAGACCTGCTATTGGATAGCACAACAAGGTATTGTGGTCTATATATATGTTACATATATAGGCATTGTAGTCAATAATAATTGTACATTTGGAAATAACTTGGAGTGTAATTGGATTGTTTATAACTCAAAGGATAAATGCTTGAAGAGATGGATGCCCCATTCTCCACGATATGCTTATTTCACTTTGCACCACAGCATCTCAGGTACCCCATAAATATATACACCTAATATGTACTGTAATTTTTTTTAAGTCTGGGACATACTGTGGTAGATAACACACTACAAAAGAGAGTAAGACCAAGCCCTAGGGTCAGAACCATAGACTCAGGGAGTGAGGAGGGCACCAGAGCATCGGTCCAATCTCCCTTTGAGACCTAAGGATGCTGGAACACCCCTCAGTGACAGAGCGCACATTCCCTCAGTGCACAGCGCTGGCAGTTAGGGAGTGTTTCCTTGTATTGTGGAGAAACCTGCATGTGCTTGAACCTGGACCTATGCCTGGGACCACCTATAGCGAGACCTAAGGACAGCCTTTCACCTGCAGAAAACAGGCTCCACCCCCCACCGCTTCCTGCCCTGACTTGCACAGACAGTTTTGTTTGCTGTGCAGGGCTCTTTAGCTTAATTATATCTCATTTGTCAACTTTTGCTTTTGTTACAATTGCTTTTGGCAATTTCGTCATGAAATCTCTGCCCGTGCTTATGTGCCGAATGGCATTGCCTAGATTTTCTTCTAGGGTTTTTATGGTTTGGGGTTTTACATTTAAGTTTTTAATCCACCTTGAGTTAATTTTTGTATAAGGTATAAGGAAGGGATCGAGTTTCAATTTTCTGCATATGGCTAGCCAGTTCTCCCAGAATCATTTACTGAATGGGAAATTCTTTCCACATTGCTTGTTTTTGTCGTGTGTCAAAGATCAGATCGTTGTAGATGTGTGGCCTTATTTCTGGGTCTTTATTCTGTTCCATTGGTCTATGTGTCTGTTTTTGTATCAGTATCATGCTGTTTTGGTTACTGTAGCCTTGTAGTATAGTTAGCTGAGATCTAATTGCCCCTTTGCTTCTCCCTACCCCAATCATTCCTCTTGTGGTGTGATTTGCCCAAGATCACGTGGTTAGCAAGTGAATCCACACCTAGTTCTTTCACACCTGGCCCAGTGCCTATCCCTAGTTCTCTAGGTGGGGCAATGGCTCAGGGTCTTCAGCTCATAAGATGGTTGTGGCTGTTGGAGACCAGTTGGAAAAGCAAAAAACAAACTCAAGGAGAAGAAAAAAAGCAACACACACACAAAAAACACAATGGGATCCCAATCAACATGTATATGTCTACATAGAAAAAAGTCTGGGCCGGGCGCAGTGGCTCAAGCCTGTAATCCCAGCACTTTGGGAGGCCGAGGCAGGTGGATCACAAGGTCATGAGATCGAGACCATCCTGGTCAACATGGTGAAACCCCGTCTCTACTAAAAATACA
>NW_022436984.1:320286-384342 GCF_009761245.1 Sapajus apella
AAAAAAAAAAAAAAGAAAAAAGTCTGGAAGGAAATAAGCCAAAATGGTTGTGGCAGTCATCCCTTGAAGTGAACTAACAGATCATTTTTATCTTATTTTTGTTTTTCTGTGTTTTCTAGTTTTTCTACAATGAGTTGGCTCTTATTTGTATAATAGAATAAAATCACGACCATTTAGGAAGATTAAATCAGAAAAGTAAAATTAAAGTCATGTGGCCAAGACCCTGCTTCCCAGCTGCTCTCCAGTGAGCAAGCTCAGGGGGAAGAGGGAGTCTGACACTCCAGAAAAGGTGGAGCATCCCAGCCCCACCCTGTGCACCCAGCCTACCTGCTGGGAAGAGCAGGCCTCGCCCCACCTGCCCCACCCCAGGTCTTCTGAAGCCTTGCTGTACCCCACCCCTAACCACAACAGGCTCCTCATCCCTGACATGCAAGATAGGAACAGGTGGGGAGCAGAAAAGAGGGTGCAGAGGACAATGGCTAACCTCCCCACCTCCCCGCCAGGTCTCTTACCCAGCACAAGGTGTTCATGTTGATTTAGAGATGGGGGATGTAACATGGGTGGAGTGTGATCACACCAGGCCCAGACACAGCCCTCCTGATCTTAGTCCCGTGCTTACTCCTTTGGGGCTTCAAGCAGAGCCCCAAGCCCTGCTGAGACAAAGCTATTGCTGGGGGAGGGTGTGTTGGGGCCATGGGTCACCAGCATCCTCCATGCCACCCCTCCAGTTTGGCTCCCCATGGCCATCTGTGGTGCCTGGAACACCCAGGCACACGGTCTGTGCTCAGCCAAGCCCTGATTAGAATTGGGGGACCCTGCCTGGGTCAGATTCCAGGCTGACTCCCCCAGAGCAGGGACCAGTTCAGATTATCCCATCACATGGCCCCTGGGAAGTTGTTTCCTTCTTCGGACCTCAGTTTTCCCATGAGTAAAATCAGGGTGGGGAGCATTTGACAGTGACTAGACTGGTGGTCTCTAAGTTTCTTTCTAGTCTCAGCATTCGGAGAGTCTGGGACTGACCAGTGACCCTGCCCCCACCCAGGGGAGGCAGAAGCTTCCCATCAGCCCTGCCTCTCTGGCTGGCCCTGGCCCCCGGTCCCTTAGTGGATGGTCTGGGTCTGAGGGAAGTCCCAGCCACACTTGTCTGTGTGGTGGAGCCCACGCAAGTGTGCACACGGGGTGTGGCTGTGTGGAGGTAAGGCCGGGAGGGGAAAGGCTGCTAGAAGACAGGCTCCCCATTCTGTTTCTGGCACAGCCACAGTCTCCAATTCACTCACCTTTCCGGGGATTCTATTTCTTTCCCCTCCGGAATCCCAGCTTCTCCCAGCTACCCCACCCAACTCCCCACCCCTCGCCCTTTCCCATTCATCTTCTCCATTCCAGCCTCTATTTCAAGACCCAGCTTTGTGCATTTTCCTCTGTTTCTGTCTGCCCTACAATAGGCCTGTCACCTAGGAGGGGCAGTGCAGCTGTGGGTTGAATGACATGTCTGTGTCCCCTCCATGTCCCTCCCTCAGGAGCCAGCCTCCTCTGCCCTGGTGTCCCCGGGCCTCTTCCAAGTGGTGCCCACAGCTCTCAGAGCCCAGTTCGTTCCAGATAGAAACGAAGATGGGCTCTCATTGCACAATGACAAACTGAAATCATTATTCTGCCAAGATCTGAATGAAAAATACAGAAGCCTGACATAGCCATGATTTGTTACCGTGACATTGCCTCTCAATGCAATGCACAAATTTTAATTAAAATCTCAGGAGTGATTTTGGAGTCCTTTATTGTGTGCCTCTGGGCTCTTCCAGGCTGCCCTGGGGGAGGGGCAGGGCCTCTTTATAACACAGACAAAGGCTCAGATAACTGTCCCTAAAGGATTGGGAGGTGGGGGAGCAGGGACAGCTCAGGCCGGCACTGCCCGTGACGGGCCCGGGTCTTAGTGCGCACATGGTCACTCCCAGCCTCCCCCACCGCTCTACCCGTTTTACAGGTGAGGAAACCAAGACCAGGGAAGGTTTGACAAGGACCCACCCTTAGCAAGGATGTGTGTTTGTGGGGCACGAGAGCCTGTTCTGGGTGCATGGAAGGTGAGGTTCAGCCCAGGAAAAGTTGGGGAAGCTGAGAGGGGATGAGCATTCAACCAGCCCTCTGTGTAACAGGAGCCGCTAGCTCAGGGACAGTTGGCTAAATTGAGGGTGAGATGGGGACAGAGGATTGCAAGAGCAGAAACGCAAACACCCTGCTTTCTGTTAGCCACTCCCGGAGCTGGAAGAAGGCAGGTTGGGAGGACAGTCTACCCCTGGCTTCTCAGAGAAGAACCTGAGAAAATTCTCAGTCCCTCTAGAAAAGCCTCAGTCCCCTGAGGCTGCCTGAGGAGAAGAGAAGGGCTGAGGGGCTGTGCTGATGGCCCGGGTGGCGCTCTGGCTTCCTCAAGGCCCAGCGGTCTTGCAGGGCATTGGCCTAGGATCACTTGCCCTGGTTTGGGGCTCAACAGACATCAGAGGGAACTGGCTGTTGCGGGGTCGCTGGGGTGAGGGTTAAGTACAGAGTGAGCAGACGGTGTCGGGTGGACCACAAGCTGAAGCCCACCCCAGGCCCCACGGGCTGGCCCCAGAGGCTGATCCGCTGGGCCAGTAAGAGACTCCAGCTAGGCACCACCTCCCATGGTGAGGCCTGGAGCAAGTCTCATGCCCTCTCTGTCCCTGGCCTCATCTGAGAAGTAGTGACAGTTACCACACTGTCCTGCCCCAGGACCAAGGTGAGGATAGAGGGAGGCAAGATGTGGCCAGGAAGCATTTGGAACACAGGTTTTCGGGGTCCTCTGCCTGGAGGACCAGGAGCCCCTTGGAGTGAGGTGACCATCTCACAGCATGGAGTGCTTACTCCACCCCACCCCTCCCAGCACCCATCAGCCCATCAGCAGGTCCCACGGATGCTGCCTCGCCGCAGCCACCATCCTGGACTCACCCGCAAGGCCGGCAGGGAGCTGACCTGGTCCATGGTGAGTGTTGCCTCCTTGTAGTGCTTCCCGGGAGGACAGAGCTTCAGGAAGGTGTCGTGGATGCTGAGAAGAGAGGCGTGAAGGCCATGTGAGCAAGAGGAAGGCCAGCAAGCTCGTCTCCTGCTGCAGGGGTGGGTGTCACTTTGGGGAAGGAGGCTCGGGGTTGACTGACACAGAGAAGGCTGTAATCAATAATAATAAAACACAGTAACAAATACGTCTTCTAGAAACACCCCTGGACCCTCAGGCATGCCAGGCACACCATGGGGGATGCAGAAATGAGCCACATGAGAGGAAAATAAGGCAAATATGTCCTGTAGCCAGCTGCACACTCTACGAGGGGTCATCACAGGATGTCAGAGCTGAAGGGCCTCTGTCCAGTCCTTCAGTTACTGATGGGGAAGCCAGCAGGACTGTGGGGAAGCCAGCAGGACTGTGGGGAAGCCAGGGTCCCCTCCTCTGGCCATCTGCCCAGTTCCATCCTCAACCCGAGAAAAGAGGTCACTTCATGGGCCTGAGTGAGCCGGGATTAGAACTCAGCTGCCTGCCACCAGCAAACCACCAGCCTTCCTAGGCCACTTGACAGCAAGCTGGGTTCCAGCAGATTGTGGACTGGGTGTCTTCCTAATTGTCCCTGTCATTGACATCTCTGTCTATAAGACCCCATGCCAGTCAAGAGGATTTTGCTTATAAGATACAGGCAGGGGATGACCCCTGAGGCTGCGTGACCCCTGAGAGGAAGAGGGCAGGAGGGAGCGCTGCCCTAGGCCAAGAGAGGATGAGCCCTCATTCCCTGACCCTCTCACCCTATCCTGTCCCTGTCCACCAGCAGGCTCTTTGGCAGATAGTGAAGCGAGGACAGTGGTGCCCTGGGATCCAGGAGGCCTGGATGCCAGAACCTGAACTGCTATGGCAGGGCTGTGACCTCGGGTAACTCACCTGACACTTCTGAGCTTTAGTTTCATCACTTGGATAAGGGAGAGAATGATACCACTCTTGGAGGCTGTGGTGTGAAGGAGGCTGAAGGGTGTGTGTGTTTATGTGTAAATGGTGGATGGCGGGGGAACCACAGGCTGGTTAAAAACACCGTCTCTAGAGCCAGCCAGATCTACATTCAAATCCTGACTCTGCTATATCATAGTTCCAAGACGTGGAGCAAGGTTCTGAATCCACCTGAGCCTCAGCCACCTCCTCTTTGCAGTGGGGGTAATAAATCTCCCCTCGCACGCTCGTGAGGATTAAATGAGGGGAGATGTATGAAATGTCAGGGCAGTGTGTGGTAAGTGAGAGTGTTTGTGTTACCCGGGGCCCCGGAGGGACACCCAGCCTGCCCCTCTTTCTGTGTTCCTCTCCTATACTCCAGGAGCCCCTGTACCGTCGGGCTGGGCCCAACCCACACCTAGATTGTGACAGTGGGAGCCCCCCACCCTGACCCCAAATTTCTCTCCCCTCTCTTCATAGTCCCCTCCGTGCTCCAAAATGACCCCTCCCCCCTTTACACCTTTCCTGTTCCTCTCCTGTCTGCCATCAAACCTCTATTCTCCTTGGAGTGCTAAGAGGCCAGCAATCCCATGAAAGGACTCTGCTCACGGGAGTGAGTGACTAATAGTCCCCTATTGACATTCCAGGGCTTGTGGTTTGTTGACTCAAGTCAGGCTCTGATTTGTGGAATTTAGGGACATGTAACTAAGTGAAGACGGTGCAGCGGCTCACACCACCAGTAATCCCAGCCCTTTGGGAGGCCGAGGTGGGAGAATCACTTGAGTCCAAGAGTTTAAGACTACCCTGGGCAACATAGGGAGACTCCATCTCTACAAAAATTTTGAAAATTAACCAGGCATGTTGGCACGTATCTATAGTTCTAGCTATTTGGGAGGCTGAAGTGGGAGGATCACTTAGTCCAGGAGGTTGAGGCTGCAGCAAACTGTGGCTGTACTACTGCACTGCAGCCTGGGCAACGGAGCAAGACCCTGTCTCAAAGAACAACAAAAACTAAGTGAAGAATGTGGAGGGTGAGTTTATGGGCGGAGACTCAGAGGTAGAGCAGGAGGCTCTCCCAGGGCCCTGATGATGGCAGGTGGAGGCCTCGCAGACTGCCACCACTCACTGTTTTACATCTCACTGCCTAGAAAAACATCCTTCAGATCCCAGCCATGGGAGTGTGGAGAGAAACTGTGCTGGGACTCTGCGTGCCCATTGCACTCTGCGCCCTGTGAGGCTCACTTCTACCGACAGTGTTCCCACCTCCCTTGCCCTCCGGCTTAAAGGAAGCTCCAGGAGGACTGGAGGCAAGAGAGAGGGGTGGGGATTTATCCTCCCCTGCCTCCAGCCCCACATGACTCTGCAGTATCTGTGTTCTGCTGTCTTGGGCCAGCGGCCAACTTCTGCAGCTCCAGCTCTCAGCTGGCACCTCAGGCCTGGGGCAGTCAGGACTCGTCCCTGCGTGGGTCCCTGGGCCTCCTTCTGAACAGTTCCTTCACTGCAAAGCCCCTTCAAAGACACTGCTAAGTGTGCCACCTGTTTCCCACCGGGATGCTCAGAGATCTATCTGGATCCTATTTCTCTACCTCTAGCTGTGAGATCTGAGGCAAACTGCCAGACCTCTGCACACACGCAGACCCAGGTTCAAATCTCGACTCTGTCCTATGGGGAGCCAACCTCTTTCCAGAGGCATTGTGCAGACCCGTGTGAGGGCTGACGGATGGGAGCTGGAGTGCCATGTGGTATCCATGGAGAGCACCGTGACTGCCGCCTTGGCCACAAAAGACCCTGAGCTGTCACTAGGGTCTAGGGATTGCACATATTTGGGAGGGAGCGGAAAGCAGGGTGTGGAATGGGTTGGGGAAGAGATTCTCGAGGAAGGTACTGGGGTGGGGGTAGGCACCACAGGTCAACAAGGAGGGGGAAAATCTGTCACTGCTGAAGTCTCCAGTGGCCCACAAGGGGCAGGGGGCAGGCCGGGCGCAGTGGCTCACGCCTGTAATCCCAGCACTTTGGGAGGCTGAGGCGGACAGAGCACTTGAGGTCAGGGGTTTGAGACCAGCCTGGCCAACATGGTGAAACCCCGTCTCTACCAAAAATATTAAAAATTAGCCGAGCGTGGCAGTGCGCTCCTGTAATCCCATCTACTAGGGAGGCTGAGGCAAAAGAATCGCTTGAACCCAGGAGGTGGAGGCTGCGGTGAGCCAATATCGTGCCACTGCATTCCAGACTGCCTGAGCGACAGAGCAAGACTCCATCTCAAAAAAAAAAAAAGGGTCAGAGGCAGCGGGAGTGGCTGCCCCCAGCCAAAAGGAGCATTTTGTCCCTGTCATTGTTAGAATTGCTGGCGTGAGGCCGGGCACGATGGCTCATGTCTGTAATCCCAGCACTTTGGAAGGCCTAGGCAGGCAGATCACAAGGTCAGGAATTCAAGACCAGCCTGATCACCCTGGTGAAACTCATCTCTACTAAACAAATACAAAAATTAGCCAGGTGTGGTGCTGCATGCCTGTAATCCCAGCTACTTGGGAGACTGAGGCAGAAGAATTGCTTGAACCTGGAGATAGAGGTTGTGGTGAGCCAAGAGTGAGCCATTGCACTCCAGCCTGGGAGACAGAACGAGACGCCATCTCAAAAAAAAAAAAGTAAGAATTGCTGGTGTGAGTTGATAAAGAGTAGACGAACTTTTAGCAAAACCAATTTTCAACAAAAATTAATGTTTTGTCATTTTTTAATCTCTAAGACAATGTGCAAGTTCACTTGGGCTCCCTGCTCCCAACCACGGGCGCCACTGGGAGTCCCTGCTCTACGCAGCCAGCTCTCATGGACATTCTTCATTTTTCATGCCAATCTTGCAAGGAAGGGGCCATTGTTTCTTTTACAAAAGAGGAAATGGAAAGTCAAGTAGGTAAAATAATCTACCTACGGTCACACAGTGTTAAATGTTAAAGATCAGACACAAAGCTCTTTCCCTAGGAGGCATCAGGGACTGCTGAAGGACAGAGAAGAAACTCCCCACCCTTGACACCCTCTTCTCATGACAAAGCCTGTGTGCAGGGTGCACTCACACACATCTTCTCACTGAATCTTCCCAACAACTCCCTGTGGGAGAAGTAGAGGGGCCACCATTTTTACAGATGGGTAAACTGAGGCTCAGAGAGTTTAAGAGTTGTACCTAAGGTTATACAGCTGGGAAGAGACAAAGTGGAGGGCTGAACCCTAAACCATGTTCTTCAGGCTGTGCCACCTACTCCTAAAGGGCCCACCCTTCTTCCAGGTGAGAGACTCAAGTGGCCCCCCTGGAGAACCCTCTGGGGAGGGTGCTGGTGGGGGGCCCTGCCTGGAGCTGGTGCCTTCCTAGGCTGCAGAGTGGGCGGGCTGCCCACAGATGAATCGTGGCTGCATCTCGGCTGCCACAAAATGTTCTCCTCCTCCAAATATGGATCAGCCAGCTCTAAAAGGAACCCTGAATTAATCACTAATGGACTCAAAAGTCAAAGCCATTTGAAAAGCTCACACGTTCAGCCTGCCAGCAATCCAGCAGCCAGGCCATGGCTCCCTTCCACACTGCCCGGAGAGGCAGGAGGGGCTGTCTGCGGGAGCAGGGGCCCTAAGATGGGGTTGAGGCTACTCCACCGCTAACTCTCCATGGGACCTTGGACTCACCAAGTCCCCTCTTGGGCCTCAGTTTCCCTTCTGTGAAATGAGAGTCACAGCATGCCCCCTGGCTCCCTCCAGTTTAGGAATCCTGTGATTCTAGGTTTTCCTGTCTTTCTCTGGCATCCCATTTTCCCCCTTGCCTCTGACCCTCTAGTTTAGTGGTTCTCAACAGGGTCCAATGTAAGAATCATGTAAGGAGTTTGTAAAAGGATCTGCCCTCCCCACCCCTTGAGATTCTCATTCAAAGCCAGGATACAGCCTGAGGCGTCCACAGGTTCCACAAGCTTCTCAGTATTTCTACGGCCCCAGCAAGATCAAGAACATGACAAGCCCGAATTCCCGCTCCTCAAGTCCCAGCCTGGACTCGGCTTTCTGGCTTCACCCACACACCATGGGGTCCTTTGCTCTATGGTACTACATAGTAGGTATTTTATAAATCGTCCTTCTTTAGCCTGAAAATATGGCTTTTAGTTCCCTGATCTGCTACTTCCAATCTACGTGAGCTTGAGAAAATTACTTCATTTCTTTGAGCTGATTTCCTTATTTGCAAAAAGAGGGGATACCATGATAATAACAGGAGCCACATACTTGGGGCTGACCCACGTGCCAGGCATTGCTCTAACAATGACAGATTTGATCTTCCAGTTGTCCTAATAACACCTTGTGAGATTAGGTTCTACTTCTCTCAACTATTTTGTAAGGATGGAAACTGAGGCTCAGTGAGGGTAAGAAACTCCCCTGTGTTTGCACAGCTACTAAGTGGCAGAGCCGAGCCTCAAACCCAGGCCTTTGGCTTCCAGGAAATAAACCTATAACCAACCACTCCACCTGCTGGCCTTGAGGTGCCCATTAATGGCCAGGACAGTGCCATGGAGTCTACAAAGCATTGGAGCCTCCACAGATGCTAGGAAGAAACAGGCCCTGTGGCTGGATCAGCCTGGGCAGAGGCTAGGAGCAAAGCTGTAGGCTCCTAAACAAGACCCCACCTCACCCAAGAGGGTGTCAGGAGCCATCCCAGGTGATGCAGAGTAGTCCGAAGGGCTGACCTGCGCCTGAGACACAGAGGTCTGGGCTGGAGTCAGACTATGCCTTGCCCAGGAAGCCACATGGGCCCTCTTTGGGTCTGCAAGGTCTGAAGTCACAGCCAGCAGGGCCTGGGCCCAGAACAGACATATGGGGAAAAGGCTTCTTCTGGGACAGCCAATCTAACCGAAGTCAGAGAGGGCTGCTCCGATGCTGAGGCGGAAAGGGACCTTGCCTTTGCTGAGACCAAAAACATGTGAAAGGAAAGTCCCATAGGCTGAAATTTAGCATGAACAGACCTCTTATTGGAGGGCCAAACCAAATCAGGCATGGATGGGGAAGGGTTGGCTCCAAGACAAGTCTAGCACATGAGGTCTCCCCGACCTGTCCCCGGGAGGTGCCATCTGCAGATCTGGTGACTAGGCCTTTATGTCCTTATGCAAGCCACAGATAAGAAGGTGGGAAAGTGTTGAACAGAGCAGCCTTTCTGCAAAGGTTACTCCTACCTATCGGTCTCTTGAATACATTTTTAACTGGCTAAGTCCATCCAACTGTACTGCCATCTGGGCCACATTTCTCTATCATACTCATAGGAAAATCACAAGACATTGTCAGAGGCCACAGTGGAAAATCATTCAAAAGTGACTAGGGCTTGGTCTGGCTCAACTTGGCTTTGGCAGCCCAGGATGGCCACTTTCTCCCAGAGTATCACATGCTTTCTGCTCCCTGAGCCAGACCAGCTGGGCATCCACAGCACAGCTGTCCCCTCACTTTACAGACAGTACACTCACACCAACCCTAACATATTCCACTCCCCACAGCCCCGCTAAGAAGATAACCTACTATCAGCTTGCGTGTCTGCTTCCAGGGATATTCTCCTCTGGGTGTTATGTATGAACAGCCCTTTATTTCACAAGAGCAGTAGCAGCCTGTATGTACTAGTCTTGTTTGCCAAAGTAATACAGTTAAATAGATGAAAAATGCAAATAGCACTGTGAGGCTTACAATCAAAGTTACTAATACTCTGTACCCCACACCCCCTCTCTAGCCCTGCTCTCCAGAGGCAGCAGTTTGGCTGCATTTTGCTATTTCACTTGGTTTCTGCTTAATATTTACATGGCACTTCTAAATGCTGTGCTGACACTGCCTTTTGTTGTTGTTTTCACTATTGATATTATCTTTGACCTCTTACTAGAATTTTCTCTATATATACTTCTTTTCTTTTCCCCAACCTCCCAATATAAAACAACTTTCCTGAATGAATATTCAGTGTTTATAATAATATTATATATTGTATATGCATTATTCAAACGTTGCTCAAGCTGAGTTCCCTAGTGCAACATGATTACATTTCCTTTCTTGCAAAGCTTTTTGTTTTTCCCAGAGTTAATAATCACCTTTGATTTTTTGCTTCAGTGTTTGTGTGAGTATCTTTATTTCATCTCCAAACTTTCTGCAGAACTGTAAAGCACCTTGCAATATGGTGTGTAGATAGATTCATTATGTCTTCTTAGAAGCACCACTCCTGGAAACCCTGACTCCTTAATTCTAATCTGGACTGATTGCTTTCTGGGCCAACCATACTGCTGTCATCCTTCAGCTTCCCTTTGCTATCTTCCTGTAATTCGTTTTGCCTCTAGGTTGAAAGCCTTTGTTTCCCTGATCCTGGGTCTTCTTTCTTCTTGGTTTACTCACTAGTTTTAATGAAGCACATCCCCCAAAAGCTTTCTAAGAGAAAAGCCATAAGAGATAATTTTTGTTTAATTTGCATGTCAAAAAGTATTGTTATCCTGCCTTCACTCTTGATTAATGGTTTAGCTAGAACTTAATTCTAGATTGAAATTTTTTCCTTAGAATTTTGAATGTGTTTAGCCACTGTCTTTCAACATAAGTCCAAAGCTATTCTGATTCCTGATTCTCTGTAGTCTGTTTTTCTCTCTATAAAAGCACTTAGGATCTTCCCATCATCTCTGGCATTCTAAAATGTCATGATTATATGACTTAGTATATGTAGGCGAGTGTTTTTTATTCTTTCCTCAAATACCTGGTGGCCCTTAACTTTCCATTTCTACTTACGGGGAGGCTCTAAAATGCTGACCAGAAGCTCACCCTGCTCTTCATCATGCTGGCGGCCCGAGTCAGGGGCCTGTCTGGCTCCAGCTCTCCCCAGATGGTCAGCTCTTGCCTTCCACTGGGGCAAGGCAGGGAAGTGGACGGCAGAGCGAGAAAGAAGGAATCACATAAAACCTTCAATCTGCCTTTCTGTTTTCACCTGCTCCTGCATCCTGGCATTCAGAGGTTCCTGAGCCTTTCTGGGTTCTCAATTCCATCACCCAGCCCCTGTAGGCAAAGCTGTCAGCTTTCTATTCAGCTAAGTCTGTATCATGGGTCTATCTGCTTTGCACTTCGAAAATTTTTGTTGACCTCTCTCATCTGCTGTCATCGCTTGTGTTCTCTTTGTCCTTATGGGTTTCTTTCTTTCTTTTTCTCCTCCTCCTCCTCCTCTTCTCCTCCTCCTTCTTCTTCTTTTTAAATTCCTTTAATCTCCTTTTAGTAGAGGAAACAGAGGTCAAAGAAAATGCTCTATTCTCCATGTAACTGGAAGTCCCCTGCACTTTGCTTTCTTAACTTCATAATATATCTTGGAGATGGCTTTATATCTAACAGAAAGCTCCTCCTCCTCCTCTCCAAGGGCAGTCTCCCACAGATGGATGAATCAGCGCTTACTTCACCTGTGTCCTCTTCATGCAAGTGCCATGGCTGGGTCAAGGTGTACGTCTCATTTTGAACTGGGACATTTCAGCACCTCCTGCTTTCACTGGTCTTCTTCCATTCTTCAAAGCTCTTGGTAACTGTTCCACATCCTCAGCTCTCCCCAGGTTGTGGTCTCCTGGGTCTGGAGACTCCCCTTGGCTTAAAGCAGCAGAGAGCTCTTGCGGGTATCACCTTCCCATTTGGAAGTTTCTGCACTGCTGCTCCAACCCCACCAGCAGGATCTACCCAGGGGCAGGCGTGGGCCCCTCAGGCTCAGGAATGGGCTGTCAGGAGAAGGGGCAGGCCAGAAAGAGCTTTGAGAACTGCTTGTTGGAGAAGTTTGCACTGAACCGTGAACTGTGAGCTGTGAACTGGAACCTTCCCTGGCAGCATTCACCAGGACCCGCCTCCCTAGCAAAACACGGAGCCAAACTGTGCTCTTCTCAGGAGAAAGGCACCTTCCACCGGGATGGAAACAGACTGGAAACAGGATCTGGGAGGAGGCCATCTCAGGGCCTGGGTGGGAGGTTCAGAAGGGAAGAGTCCCTAGGCATGGCTCGCTTCCAAGGAAATCTTTCTCTGAAGGCCAATGCAGAACAAATGAAAATGGAGGATCTATGTTCAAGAGAGAGTCTGAACCCCTCTCATCCTTCTCTCTCTCCTGGCATATAGGAGGAGCCCCAGGGGTGGATCCAAGAATGCCATTTGAAGCCCCTGAGATGGAAAGAGGGACAGGCATGGCCATGCCCCATTGCTGAGAGTATAAACTGGTGCAGCTTATTTGAAGGACAACATTGTCATACCTATCGAAGTTCTAAAATGTAGGCGGGGTGTGGTGGCTCACCCCTGTAATCCCAGCATTTTGGGAGGCCAAAGTGGGAGGATCACTTGAGGTCAGGAGTCCAAAAGCAGCCTGGCCAACATGGCGAAACCCTGTCTCTATAGAAATACAAAAATTGGTCAGGTGTGGTGGCAGGCACCTGTAGTCCCAGCTACTCAGGAAGCTGAGGCACAAGCATCACTTAAATCCAGGAGGCGGAGGTTGCAGTGAGCCAAGATCGCACCACTGCACTCCAACCTGGGCGACAGAGCGAGACTCCATCTCAAAAAAAAACCCAAAAACTTTTTTGAAAAAGGTACAGAACAGTATGAATGGGATAAATGCAACGGTGTGAATGGGGTAAAAGGAAGAATAAATGTGTCCGCCTATGCATAGAAAATTCTTCTGGAAGGCTAGATGCTAAGAAAAGCCAACGGTGAGCAGAAGTGGCTTTGAGGGAAAAGGACTGGGAGGAAAGAATGGAGAAATTTACTTTTCACTTAGAACTTTCACATGATTTGGATTTTCTAGCCATGCTCACAGATTTTTCTTTTAGATTTCATTTATTTTTATCCATATGTTACTTTTCAGAAATTTCAATAGAGGTTATATGGGTAGTAGGATATGGGTCACTTGGAGTTATGTCATATTTTTCTATATTTAAAAAAGTGAGTGAATATTATTTTCAAAAGGGAAATTATGTCACCCAGTGACAGCCCCTGGTTTCTGTAGCTCCCCATGCCCTGGCCATCCCCCATCCCCGTTTGTGCCTGTAGAGTCTTGCACTTGTGACAAAGTCATTACCCGCCACCCCCAGACCCTGAGTGGGAAATGTGGCTTCCACGTGGTGACTGGGGAGCTTTAGTCCAAGCACAGATGATGAGAAGCAGCCTTCCCTCACCTCCTCCTGGAAGTGTCTTGGTGAGTTTCTTTATTCATCTAACAGGTTTTGTTGGGTACCTGGCTTGGCCCAAACACACAAACACACCTCTCACGTTGTTCACTCTCCCCACAGCCCCACCAGAAGAGCATTTGCCCACCTCCACGCTGAATGAGGGTCCTTCCCCACTGGACAGGGACCCGTATGACAACAGGGAGCAAGGCTGTTCACCAACCCACCCCCAGTACCCCCACTGGGCGGGCACATCACAAGCACTGGAGAGAGGGCAGGGAGGGAAGGAGGAAGGGCTGGGCTTCAGTCACCCAAGTTTACTCAGCCAGTGAACAGCCAAAATGGGCTTCAGACCTAAGCTCCCCAAGTCCTGTCCTTGCTTTCAACATTATTCCAAAGAGGTTCTGTCATTACATTTTCTTTCTTGCAAGGAAAGAAAGCTCCATGATCCTATGAAGAAACCCCACCTGGGATCCCAGTAAAGGGTTAGCAGCCTACAGCCTGATGTCATTCAACTCCAGTGGGGCTCTGGGGATCATGGTCCCTGGGCCCTCCGATTCCTGCCTGCCCTGTCCCAGCCCCATCTCCAGGCGTATGTGGCTCTGAGCAGGGACCACACTCAGGGACCAAAGCGAGGCTGTATTAGGGTAAGAATCCAGCTCAGAGGGAGGAGCCTGGAGAGGGAAAGAGGGGCAGGGCGTTTACTCACCACAGAATTTCATTTCTGGTCAGGAAGGTCAGGGCCTGCAACAAATCACGGAGAAGTGATGTGTCCACTCCATTCATCTCTGCTGTGACCCCTGGGGATTGGGACACTTCAGGGGCTGGGGAGGAAACGCCCATTCTTTTATTACACAGCTGGGGGAACCCCAGGCTAAGGTGGATGCCTGGGGGTCAGCAGGAGAGGAAATGGTGCTCTTTCTTACCCCCTAGTCTCTGACGGCCCTGGGAAGGAGAGCATTGGCACAGACATGAAAAGGAAATCAGAGACAAGACAGAAACTCTAGGCTCTGGAGCAGGAGACAGATGGAGGAAGGTGACCTCAGAGAACCAGTCTGGGCCACATGGATACAGGTTTAGCAAAGACGAGGACCACTACCACCCTGCAGTAAACTCTAGAGCAGGCTTATCCGACCCACGGCCTGCAGGCCACATGTAGCCCAGGGCAACTTTGAATGGGGCCCAACACATATTTATAAACTTTCTTAAAACATTATCAGATTTTTTCATGGATTTTTTTTTTAGCTCATCAGCTAGCCTTAGTGTTAGTGTATTTTATGTGTGGCCCAAGACAATTCTTCTGCTTCCGGTGTGGCCCAGGGAAGCCGAAAGATTGGACTCCCCTGCTAGAGCTTCAGGAAAGAATTCTCCCATTCATTCCACCTGCTTCAGAAAGCTCCTACCTCTGCCCAGAATCCCTGGCCTCATCTACCTACCTGGTACTCTTCCAGGTCCTCCCAGTGCATCTGGTATCTCAAGCATTGCCCCATGCCAACCCCGCCTTTCTCTCTGCCAGCAGTAGAACCTCAGCCGCAAGCACTCACCAGCTGGGGCATCTCATTGATCTGGTTGCCATGGTGACCTACATTCCACCTTCTGCCTATTCCACCTGAGTCGCTGAGTTGGCAAAGAAACCAAATACTTTTCATTCCCAAGAGACATCACTCCCAACACAACAAGCAGAAAGGCAGCCCGATGGCAGGGCTGAGAGTCACAGTCAGCTCAGGAGTCACACTGCCTGGGCTCCAATCCCAGATCTGCCCCACGCTGACCATGTGACCTGAGGCAACCTCTTCCATGTCGTTTGTCTTAGTTTCCTCATCTGTAAAGCGGGGATGATAATCAAGTGATTGTTTCGAGGACTGACTAATACAGGGAATAATGTCTGGCACATAGTAAGTGCTCAATAGCACTGCACTCCAGCCTGGATGATAGAGTGAGAACCTGTCTCAAAAAAAAAAAAAAAACCCTACATCCTGCCAGGTGCAGAGGTGCATGTCGATAGTCCCAGCTACTTAGGAGGCTGAGGCAGGAGGATCACTCGAGCCCAGGAGTTCAAGGCGGCAGTGAGCGATGATCATACCACTGCATTTCAGCTTGGGTGATAGAGCGAGATCTTGTCCTAATAAATCAAAATAAAAAAATAAACAAAGAACCATGACCCCAAGATTATGCCAGGCATGAGGATACAGAAATAAATCAGCATAGATCTGACCTCAGGAAGTGGCCCAAAAGTACAGAAAAAGGCACTCCAGCCCATCAGTCAGGGTCTCTTCAGGAATACACAGGAACAAAAGGCACCATCAAGTCAGGATTGTGTGAAGAGAGTTTAATAAAGGGACTCTCAGGGTGTAGGAAAATCACACGGATAACACAGACTCCCGAGGCCAAGAAGAAACAGCTGCTACTGGCCATGCACAGTGGCTCACGCCTGTAATCCCAGCACTTTGGGAGGCCGAGGCAGGTGGATCACCTGAGGTCAGGAGTTCGAGACCAGTCTGGCCAACATAGTGAAACCCGGTCTCTACTAAAAATACGAAAAAAAATAATAGGACATGGTGGTGGGCGCCTATAGTCCCAGCTACTCAGGAGGCTGAGGCAGGAGAATTTTATGTACCTAGGAGGTGAGGAGAGGTTGCAGTGAGCCGAGATCAAGCCATTGCATTACAGCCTGGGTGACAGTATGAGACTGTCTCAAAAATAAAAGAGTTGCTACCCGCCCCGCCCTGGCACCACCCACCTGGAAGCCACACCCCAGGCCCACTCTCTCCTCTTCCTCTGATCTCTTGTAAGGCAGAGAGGAGGGTGGAGCAGGGTAGACAGAGACAACGCCCAGCACAGCCATCAACATCACAAGCCAGCAGGGTCTTCCAGAAGCCATCTCTCCCTCCCCTGCCTTGGGGAGGGTCTGCATACCCACCTTTGTCGTGAAGGGCTAGTCCCCTTGTTCTAAGACGTGTCTTCCCTGTGCCCTCCTGAGTAAACATCGCAGTGGCTCTCTGATGAAGCTTATTTATATCTCTGAAGTGCAACTGCCTGCTTTTTCTTTGACTGTCCTCCATGGGGCTGGAGCCTGGCAGAAGGAAACCTGGGGCCCTCATTCCTTCATTTGCTCACCAGACACAGGTAGAATATCCACAGTGTGCCCGGGACTTGGCTTGACCTGGGAGAGAGAGGACTGAACATGTCTTCAGACCTCAAGAAACATATGCTCTTCATACTTTTAAGGAATAGGAAAGAAAGAAAGAAAGAAAGAAATCTATCCTCACCATGCACACATACACACACGGTAAAGCAGATGGAGGCAGATGTCACAGACAGGGAAGAGTACAGAGTTACGAGTGTTTCGAAGAGGAAAGATTTGCTGGGCAGCAAGCTTTCATGTAGGCGGAGGCATTTATGTGGTTATCATGCGTGAGTTAAGAATATGGGTTCTGAAATCTGAAAGTCCTGTCATTTCTTACTGCATCACCTCAAGCAAGTCATAAAATACTCTAAGCCTCAGTTTCCTCATCTGTAAAAGGAGAATGATAAACCCCTACTTCATAAGAATTGCAGGCACAAAATAAAATGCTGAGTGTATGTAAAGCTCTTATTTAGCAAGATACCTGTTACGTATTGCATTCTCAATAAAGGGTAAATTACCAGACTGACCAACATGGCAAAACCCCATCTCTACTAAAAATACAAAAATTAGCCAGGCGTGGTGGCATGCACTGGTAGTCCCAGATACTCGGGAGGCTGAGGTATGAGAACCGCTTGAACCCGGGAGGCGGATTTTGCAGTGAGCCAAGATCTTGCCTTTACACTCCAACCTGGGCAACAGAGTGAGACCCTGTCTCAAAGAAAATAAACAGTGTAAATTATATAACTACTTTTAAAAGTTGGGCTTGGGCTGGGCACAGTGTCTCACGCCCATAATCCCAGCACTTTGGGAGGCAAAGGTGGGCAGATCACCTGAGGTCGGGAGTTAGAGACCAGCCTGACCAATATGATGAAACTCTATCTCTACTAAAAATACAAAAATTAGCTTGGCATGGTGGGATGCACCTGTAATCCCAGCTACTGGGGAGGCTGAGACAGGAGAATCACTTGAACCGGGAAGCAGAGGTTGCAGTGAGCTGAGATCTTGCCATTGCATTCCAGCCTGGGGGCAACAAGAGCAAAACTCCGTCTCAAAAAAAAAAAAAGGTGGGCCCGGAAGGAAGGGTCGGACTTTGCAGGCTAAGCCAGTGGTTACACCCCATCTTCTACTAACCCCTTTGAGCTTCTCCCGTCATTAAATGAGCAGCTTCTATCTGCCAGGTGTGTCCATGTAAACTGTCTGCCTTTGGGTTCAGGCAACTCAGCGAGGGCAGTAGGGCATCCTCGCTCCTCTCTCTGGGGAAGGCAAAGGCTGGTGAGGTGAAGTGATGCTCTTGGGCCAGTCAGCTGGTAAGTGGGTAAGCTACAGGTCTGCGGATTCCCAAAGCACAGAACAGGAAACTCAGGGAAGCCAGGTGACCTGCAGGACCACACCCCAGAAAGCCACTTCATTCTCCGGCCTCAGGGCTCCTAACCACATCAGGTGCAAGTGGCAGCTTGGCACTGGCTGATTGTGACTTTAACAACCTGTCTGACACTTGCTAAAAAGAAAACAAAAACAAAAGAGGGAGCTGCCCTGCAGCTTTAAGCTACTGACTCAACCACTATGCATAGAGCCAGGCAGTGGAGACAGAGGTGATTGAGGCAAACGACGTCCTCATGGAGCCAGATACCAATACGTGCACCCCCATCCCTTAGATAGCCGTACGTGCTGTGGAAGAAGGAAAGCAGGGAACGGGGGAGAGAGGGTGTGACGATGGAGGGGCTGGTGGTCATGGAAGCACCAGAGCAGAGACTTCAGGGACGGGAGGAGCGAGCCAGGCTAAGAAGTCAGGGGTAGTTGCACAGACCCAGATGGCCACGGGATCCAGCTAGAATTTAATAACACGGGTTTTCACTGTATTTGTTTATATAAAGGTATCTTCCATGTTGAAAATAATGCAGGTTTGCCATTTATTACTGTGATCTAAAGTTTCCTTTATAAATGTATCTGTTTAATTAAAAGAAATAGGAACTTATTCAAAAAATATTAAGTAAATAATTATACAGGTGGTAAAGAAATATGCCAGAAATCACAAAGGTCTCTCTGTCTCTCTCTCCCTCTCTTTCTCTCTCTCTCTCTCTCTCTCACACACATACACACACACACACACAACCAAGATTTGCAAACTCTGCTGCCTTTCTCTCTCCTTGATCTTTCATTCCTCTAATTCCCCAACCCCTGTCTACCCTGCACCCCCGCAGGCTCTGTCATTTCATCACAGAGAGGGTTTTCATTGGTTTCTACAATAACAATACTAACAATAAGAATATCACTTTACATTTGCATATTCCTTTATAATTCCAAAATGATTTTCTATGTACCATCTCATTTGCCCCAGAAATAAAAGCTATTGTTCTTTAAAAAAGAGAGAGAAATCCTCCCTCCATATGATTCTGCCTTTGATACACCAACCAACCTGCCTCTCTACCATCTCCAGCCCATTACATCCCTCAAACTCCTCTTCAGCAGAGATTTTGAAAGGGTTGTAATTGAGCAGGGAGGAGGCTCTGGGGAAGGGCACTTCTACAGCCTTCCCCTCCAGAGTCCGCCCCCGCAGGAATCCTCTGTGTGGGGCAGAATGTATTCTTTGCAAGGTTTCTGTCACCTTGCAACTTACAGTTTTATAGACAGGTAAAACTACAACCCCTGCTCCAACCCTGATCTAGGTGTCTCTTAGAATTCAAGAGGAGTTGAAAAGAAACTTGCATTCAGAATATATAAAGAACTCTTACAATTCAACAATAAAAGGCCAAAGAAGCCAACTTAAAAATGAGCAAAAGATTTGAATAGACATGTAAGAAGATACATGAATGGCCGATAAGCATATAAAAAGAAGCTCAACATCAATAGCCATCAGGGAAATGCAGATCAAAACCACAGTGAGGTACCTCTTCACACCCACCAGCATGGCCAAAATCAAAAGAACAAGTAAGAAGCGCTGGACGTGGTGGCTCATGCCTGTAATCCTAGCACTTTGGGAGGCTGAGGCGGGCAGATCACTTGAGCCCTGGAGTTGAAGACCAGCCTGGACAACATAGTGTAACCCCGTCTCTGCAAAAAATACAAAGATTAGCTGGGCATGGTGGCATGCACCTGTAGCTGCAGCTACTCAGGAGGCTGAAGTGGTAGGATCGCTTGAGCCAGGGAGGCAGAGGTTGCAGTGAGCTGCGATTGTGCCACTGCACTCCAGCCTGCGCGACAGAGCAAGACCTTGTCTCAAATCAACAACAACAACAGAAAGAAAGAAAAAAAAGCTCAAGTAATAAGGGTTGATAAAGACATAGAGAAATTGAAACCCTCATATGTTGCTGATGGGAATGTTAAATGGTGCGGCCACATTGGGAGAGAGTTTGGCAGCTCCTTGCCGTTTTAAGCAGTTACTGTAGGACCCAGCAATTCCACGCCCAGGTGCATCCGCAAGAAACATGGAAACAAAGTCTACACAAAACTTCACATAATGTTCATAGTAGCATTATTCATAACAGCTCCAAGTAGAAGCAGCCCAAATGTTCATCGACTGATTAAATGAAATGCGGTATGTCCATACAATAGGGTATTATTTGGCAATAAAAAGAAATTAAGTATTGATACACGCTACAATATGAATGAATTTTGTAAACGTTATGTGAAGTGGAAGAAGCCAGTCACAAAGAACTATGTATGGTAGGATTCTATTTATGGGGAACGTCCAGAAAAGACAAATCCATAGAGACAGAAAGTACATAGGTAGTTGCTGGGAACTGGGTGGTGGGGAGACTGGAGGGTGACTGCTTATGGGCATGGAGTTTCTTTTTGATGGGTTGAAAATACTATGATTTTAGATGATGCTGATGGTTGTACAACTGTGAATATGCTAAAAACCATTGTGTTGTACACTTTAAAAAAGTGAATTGTATGATATGTCCATTACATCTTAATAAAGCTGTGATTTTTTTTTTAAATGTCAGGGGGTTAAGTCCTAACTCAGTGCTTCACCATGAGTATTATTAAAGGAATGTGTACATGGGAGACTATATTTGAAATTGTTTCAGATCTGTTTCCTCAGCCTGAGTCTTGCAGCCCAGGGGGCTCTAGCACTGCAGTCATTCGACGCTGGGGGCAAAGGTAAATCCTGTTGAGGCAAGTCACCCCACCCCCGACCCTGGCCCCAAACATCAGTTCGACTTTTGTTTGAGTTTCCAGCAAAGGAGGAGGCTGGAAAGCTATGCTCTGTCTGGAGGGAAGATTTTCTAAATTCCTTTTGTGTGGCAAGAAGCGGGCCTGGGGGAAGCCGATCCTGGTTTCTATGGGGGCCTCCTGGGTAGACAGGAAGAAAAGGATGGCAGGGCTGTCCTGCTGGTCTTGAGGAGAGAGGGGCTGAAGAAGACAGCAAGGAAGTGAGATTGCCTTGAACTAGCTACCCAGGGATGGAGTGGGGAGGGCGGGGCTGCTTAGCAGCGTCCCTGAGCTCACTGGGCAGGAGCCTTGAGAGCCTGCCCATCTCTAGAAGCCTGCCTCCTGTTCTTAGCCATTTCCAGCCAACTCCAGAGGCAGAGCACCTGGCTTCCCTGGCCTGATGGCACCATGTAGGGACCCAGAAGCTCCCACGTGCCCGGGGGAGGGGATGCAGAGGGCCTGAGAGCACAGTGGCCTGGCAAAGTCCTGGCCAGGATCAAGAGCCCACTCGGCACACTTCTCAGGGTGAAATGAGATGCCGAGGACTCCCACAGCAGTGCGGAGAAGGGGCAGACAATATCTTGAAATTTAAACCTTCGTGTTCTTCTCCCATCTTCTCATGAGAGACCTTTTTTTTCTTTAGTCTCCCATTCACGTTGCCTGTGGGAAAAGCAGAATTGTTAGAGCGTGAGGGAAAAAGCTGGAAGCAGCCAACGCTCCTTTTTTACTAACAAATCAGACATTTAAGAATGGTGGGTGAAGGGGGCGGGGGCGGTGGCTCAAAGTGCTGATAATCCCAGCACTGTGGGAGGCCAAGGCAGGCGGATCACAAGGTCAGAAGTTAGAGACCAGCCTGGTCAACATGGTGAAACCGCATCTCTACTAAAACCACAAAAATTAGCCGGGCATGGTGGTGCGTGCCTCCTAGCTACTTAGGAGGGTTAGACAGGAGAATTGCTTGAACCCAGGAGGCAGAGGTTGCAATGAGCTGACATCGCGCCTTTGCACTCCAGGCTGGGCGACAGAGTGAGACTCAATCTCAGGAAAAAAAAAAAAAAAAAGAATCGGGGAAGATGAGGGAAGCAGAGTCTAAAGTTAATAAAATAAGAACAGATGAGGAAGACAGGGAAGAAGCACCATGTCACCAGGGAGCCCGGGCGACGGTCTCCCAACAAGACAGGAGCATCACCACTGCCAGCCCTGGGAGCACTACTCACTGCCTAGGGGAGGAGGGGGAGGAGCCACATGGACCAGCACTGCCTCATTATGGGGTAGGACACCCATCACAGCATCCCGTCCTCAGGGACTGCCCAGCGGAGTGGCAGCTGCTTGTGTCTGAAGGCTTTGCTAAGCCCCATCTGAACTGCCCCAGTAGAGAGGCATCCGCCATTTCCAATGACACAGGACACTGAAAAGCTTCCCAGGAAAGAGGGTGAGGGGTCTTGACATTCAGCGAGCAAAGGGTTGATGGGTGTGGGAGGAAACTCCAGTGCTAGTTCTTGGGCAGGGCTGGACAGCAGTCATCCTGCATTTTCCAATTTGCATTAGATGCCCTGGTGCCCCAGGAGACACCTGATTTCAGGTGCTGCTACACGGACAGGTTCCTGTGAAACTAGTTCTTCTCTCACCAATCCAGTGTTGCCTCAAGGGCTCATAAGGCCTCATTTTCTGCCTCAGAACCTTCACTATCAAGCAGACCCCTCACGCTATGGGTACACACAGCCCGGAAGTTCAGAGCAACACTGACCTTCAGCCAGTAGGGCTGGAAGCTGGTGGAAAAGCTCCCTCACCCATATTTCTGGGTGACAGCTCTGGAGGGGTTCTGTGGCTTCTTAGCAGGTCCTGGTGGAGTCAAGGCCCTTAGACACCTGGAGGTGGCCTAGACACACCTGGACGCCCACCTGGGCTTCTCCTCTTCCCTGCCTCTCCCTTACCAGTCCCTCACTCCTGCTCTGGGGTCAGCTCTCGAAAGCCTGGTTTCAGGCTGGGCACAGTGACTCACGCCTGTAATCCCAGCACTTTGGGAGGCTGAGGCAGGCAGATAACCTAAGGTCAGGAGTTCGAGACCAGCCTGGCCAACATGGTGAAACCCCGTCTCTACTAAAAATACAAATATTAGCCGGGCTTGGTGGCAGGTGTCTGGTATCCCAGATACTTGGGAGGCTAAGATAGGAGAATTGCTTAAACCTGGGAGGCAGGGGTTGCAGTGAGCTGAGATCGTGCCATTGTATTCCAGCCTGGGCGAGAAGAGGGAAACACCATCCCAAAGAAAAACCAAAAAAACAAAAGCCCTGGTTTCAGGTTCTGCTTTGGTGTGACACAAAGTCACACGAAGGCTAAGTCACCCCTGGTACTGTTAGGAGCTTCTGGTGACGCTGCCCTGCTACTTATGCTGGAAATAGGGAACAGCTATTTGAGAAGGGGGACTCCAAAAACTTGCTTTCTGATTTGGGCAATTCTGAATTTCTAATTCTAAAATGTCAGGGGCAAACCTTAAAGGTCATCTTGTTGGAGCCCTTCATTTAACAGATGAGGAGACTGAGGCTGGAGGGCCTGGCCAACCAGCACACGGAGCTGACGGCAGAGCTGGCTCTGGAGCCAGTCCCTGGCTCCTTCCTCCCTAGGGGCCTCTCAAAGCTGCTTGTGGAGGTCACAGAGCCGGTTTAATTTGATCCCATCTGTGGAAATGCCTTGTAAACTGTGAAGTGTCATAAAAACACTATTTGTCATGATGTGTGCCAGACCTGGGACTGGAACCCAGATCTACCGGCTCCCTGGACAGCAGAAGACTGCATTAGACACAATTGCTTATTTTCGTAGTCTCGCCCTCAGACACTTGCTAACTAAAAGCCCTCTCCCAGCTGCCCTGACTGCCAAGTGCTCGCTGCATGGCCTTCTGCTGGCTGCTGGGGGGCTTGGGGTATGGACATCTCCTGTCTTTGTCCATCTTTTATTCATTTATTCAGAAGATTATTTATAAGTCTTCTAAGGTATCCTGGGTAGCTTGCTGATGCTGGGGATAGAATGGTGACCAAGACAGACACAGTTCCTGGCCTCAGAGAGGTTACAGTCTAGCAGGGGAGAAAGGGAGGCAATGATCTCTCAATTAATGAAGAAGACTGTGCTGGGCGTTATAAGCAGAGTGGAAGATGCAGTGACGGCGAGGAGGACCAAGGGCACCTAACCAATTATGGACATCCGAGAAGCTCCCTTGAGGAGGGGCCATTTACCTGAAGAATGAGCAGCAGAGAGGCAGACATGGGGGGAGGGTATTTCCTGGCAGGAGAAGGGCATGTGGGAAGGCCTGGGCAAAGGAGCCCCCAGCGCTGGCAAAACGGAGAAGGCCCCAAGGATGAGGTGTGTTCAAGGTCAAGAGCCAGGAGAGACTGGGAGGGGGCTTGGGGCAGCCCAGGAAGCACCAGTGGCTCTTTGAGAGTTGGTCTTCAAAGCTTCTGTTAAAAGCCATGGGAAGTCATTGGAGGATGTTCTGCGGAGAAATGACATCATCCGATTTTTGTGTTCAAGGGATCATTCTGCCCACAGGGTGGCTGGCAAGCGTGTTGGAAGGAGGCCAGCATGGCTCTAGGGGACTGTGAGGGGACTGCTGAGTAACCTACAGAAGGGCACAGTCCTGGGGACAAGTTTCGGCTTCAAGAAGGGGAGGATGACTTCATGTGAGGTTTAAGGTGGAATCGGCAACATGGGGAGATTGGATGTGGGAGGGGAGGGAGCAGGAATTGTCTCGGTGACCCTGGGGATTCTGACAGAAGCAGCAGGATGAAGGGAGGAGATGCAGACTTGGGTAGAAGAACAAGATTTTGGAGGTGTTGCATTTGAGATGTCTGTGTGGCAGCTGTATGGAGATGACAAGGAGGCAGTTAGAAGTGTGGGGTTGGGGCTCAGAATAGAGCTCTGGGCTGCAGATAGGCATTTGGGAATGTCTAGGAATGTTTAAAGCCATGGAAGAGATCAGCCAGCTATCTCAGTGGTGGCAGAGACATGGTTCCTGCCCTCACGGAGCTTACATTCTAATGGATGGATAGAAGACATCACTTTCTGGCATGTCAGAATAGCTCCTTAGAGGCCAGTCCTCCTACCAGGAGTGAGCTGGATAAAATCCAAAAGCTGTCTGTTGAGGGCAGCCAGACTGGTGATGGCAGGGTCCCTGGGGAAAGGGGAGCCTGTGGGTGGCAGGAGCACCACTCCTCCCCTGGAGGCATCTGCTGATTCGTGAGCAGCGTGGGGGCCAAGAGGCTAAAGCCAAGCAGAAAGTGTGGATAAGAAGCTGAGAACTTGAGTAGGAGACTTTGGCAATTTCCAAGGGCTGGGAGACAAATTTGGAGTTCAAACTACAAGGCAAGCAGGACCTGGGGGCCAAGATGTCTGGAGAAGAGAAGCACGTGGAGATTTGTTTCTAAGGCCCCTTTCTCTGGAAGGCATTCATGGATCGTAAGCAGCACCCAGCCAGGGAGGGAAGCGTGGCTGAGACCGGGAAGCTGAGCAGAGTTTTTGGCAGTCTCGTGGGGCTTGGAAGATGAACTTGGAATTGAAGACCCACCAAAGAGGAAGGGCCCTAGAAAACAAGCCAGACTTCCAGAGAGAACCTCAGATGGGTTACACACCAGGAGGCAGGGTGAGCCGGAAATAGAGCGGCCTTCAAAAAACCTGACAGCTTCAAACCAGCTCAACCGCAGCCTGGATTACAAATGACCTTCCCTTCTCTAACTGCCTTCCGGAAAGTAAAGTAAATCCTCCATGATGAAGGACAGCATCAGTCGGAGCCAAAAAGTATCTCCGTCATAGAAACAGCCCCGCAGGTGACCCAGATACTGGAGCTCCCTGACACAGACTTCAAAATAAATGTGATTCACATAGTTAAGAAAATAGACAAGATAGAGAATTTCACCAGAGAACTGGAATCTATGCAAAAGTATCCAATGGAAATTATGGTGGAATGGGCAGAATTTGTACATAGATATTCTTTTTTTTTTTTTTTTTTTTTTTTTGGAGACGGAGTTTCGCTCTTGTTACCCAGGCTGGAGTGCAATGGCACTATCTCGGCTCACCGCAACCTCCGCCTCCTGGGTTCAGGCAATTCTCCTGCCTCAGCCTCCTGAGTAGCTGGGATTACAGGCACACGCCACCATGCCCAGCTGAATTTTTTTGTATTTGTAGTAGAGACGGGGTTTCACCATGTTGACCAGGATGGTCTCGATCTCTTGACCTCGTGATCCACCCGCCTCGGCCTCCCACAGTGCTGGGATTACAGGCTTGAGCCACCGCGCCCGGCCTGATATTCTTTTTTTAAAAAAATAGAGACAGGAGTTTCACCATGTTGGTCTCGAACTCCTGACCTCATGATCCGCTCACCTCGGCCTCCCAAAGTGCAGCAATTTACAGGCATGAGCCACCGAGCGCAGCTGGAAATAGATATTCTTGAAGAAGGGCTAACATTTTTCCATACAGCCAGGAGGAAAGGCATTCCAGGGGGAAGTAGGTGTACCAGGAAGCCCCACGTTGGCAGCCTGAAATAGGACGGATTGTGGGGGCGGGGGGGAATGGAAGGGGCAGCAGCGTTCTGTCGAGGAAAATTCAAGAAAGGACAATTGGGACCACATTATGCTGGAACTGCTGGAACTTGAATGTTGGTTGATGAAATTAGAATTCTGTTCGCAGACTGAGTGCACAGTAGTTATGTTTGCCTGCCTCTCTGCTTTTAGTTTGTCTCTGGGTCAATTTAGAAAAAGTAAAAAGTGATACAAAGTAAAAAGTTTTTTTTTTAATTACTCTTTTTTTTTTCAAACATCAATAGATACAATAGCAGCATCCATACTTAAAGCATTTTGATCTGCTGCTTCATTCCTGAAGAGTTTCATCTTTTGTTTGCTCTTTTATTTTCCAAAAACTATGTGACGAGCCTATATTACAGTTTTGGACTGTAAGATTGAACTTTTAAACAAATTGTGTTATTGAGCAAGACCTTTTTCAGCTGGTTTATTTTGTCCTTCCTTTACTGACCTTGTAAACTACTTAATTGCGAAATGTGCTTTGTCTCAGAGTGCCTCTTAACATTGTATTCTTGAGAACAGGAGATTTTTCCATTGCATGGGAGACCAACAGCAACATCTTCCACTCACCAAGCAGGGCTCCTCTTTCCACTTACTTAGAGACATATGGTTTTCATCAGTCACTTCTCTCTTCTTGGCAGCCATCAAGGCAAGGATTTAAATTTTATTTAGCAAATGGCCCACCCCTCTCACACCAAGCCCCTATTTGCTCTTATCTCTCTTCCTGTGTCACAGGATCCTGCCTCTATCCCCATTCCCAGAGAGCACCAACCCACCTGCCAGGCAAACCCAGTCAATTGAGTTGCCCCCGTCAGCCACCCCTGGCCAGCAGAGCCGGAAGCAGGAAGTCAGCCCAAAGGCCTCTGGGAGTTGGAGCGGACCGAGCTGAGACTGAAGCACCTCTAGAGGAGAGGGTTCCTGACTTTCAGCTGGTTGGTCCGCGGGAGCTGGTCTTTGCTGCTGCAGGGCAGGGCTGAGGGCGAGGCCGGTTTTGGGCTTGGAGGCTGATGACATTTGGGGTGTTCTTCCCCAGTGCTGATGCAGTGGGGTGGCCAAGCTCCAACCTCTTGCACAGGCTCCCCAACCTCTGCTCCCAGCAGTTCCTACCCTTCCTGGAGTCACCAGGAGGAAGACACCAGCCTTCCACCTTAGTCACTTTCTAGGTTACCAGTGAAGCTTGGTGAGCCTTAGCCCACCTGACCACACTTCATCCTGAGGCTAGCTAGCCGCATTCTATGTAGACAGCCAGAAGTACCTGAGTCCTGGAGAAGTCGCTGGAAAGTAGGTGGTAAGAAACCCCGGTTGTCCAATATCCTCACCTACCACGTTAATTGCAAAAATATTCATTTCTGCCTCCATCCCCACCGTTTTCCCTCGTCTGGCACCCTCCTCTCCTGCCCGGACCTCTGCGCCAGCCCCTGCATGGCCCTGATTCCCCTCTGGCCTCCCTTTAGCCCATTCTGCACGAAGGCAGCACGATCTTTTAAACACAGATCAGATCATGTCAGGCCTCCTCCGTGGCACTCCATTGCACTAACAACAAAACACCGGCACCTTGCAGTAGCCTGTGCGCCCCTGCCTGTCTCTCCAGCCCCACCCGGAGTGGCTCTCTCCTTCACCCACTGCACCCCAGCCACACTGACCTCCCTCCATTCCTCAGGGCGCCAGCATCCTGGGGACACCCCAGGCCAGGAGTTGGTGGAGCCTTCATCCCTCCAGCTGGGGCAGCACAGCCTCTGCCCTCGCAGGTCGCCTGGCTCCAGGCGCCACAGTGAACTCCTGACAGAGGTAAGATTAGCCCCTTCCCAGGAGCTCTCTGGGCCTTATCGAGTCCAGCCCCTCCTTTTTCAGATGACAGACAGAGGCCCAAATAGGGGCGAGCCGTTGCCCAGCACTTGGAGTGAGCTGAGAGCAGAACTGGCCTGTGTCTTGCTTCCCAGAGCAGGGCTCCTTTTTCTTCCTCAGGCTGCCTGCTCAGAAACCACAGGGCAGCCCAAGGAGCAGGCTGCAGCTTGTGCAACCCTTGAGAGACTGAATTCCCATCTGACTGCTTCCATCCTGGGCCTAGGACACACTGCAGCTCTGGATGAGGCAGGTGAACGTGTCTGGAGTGCTGCTCATGAGCCTGGGGCTCTGCTCGGTGCTGGGGACTTGCCAGGGCTAGGGACCCTGGGCCTGAATCGCACACTAGGAGACCCTTAGCCACACAGAGGCAGAGTGGCATGGGAGAGTGACCCCAGACAAGCAGCAGGGCCCTAAGATCTCACTGGAGGAGGGGAAAGAGGGCCTTCTTATGGCTCAGGGTGCCCCATGGCTGATACTCCAGCTTGGGAGGCAGTGAGAACGGGGACATAAGGACTTAGGCTATTTTGAGAAGTCTCGTGTACTGGGGAAGCAGGGTGTGTCTAGGGAGGTGCTGACAAGTGCAGGATGGAGCCAGGTGGGATAAGATTTATCCAACAAGGCAGGTGGGGCCCAGGGAAGCATCTCTGGGCTATAGTTAAACTTGAGCAACAGAAAGGAAAAAGCTGCTATTTAAACAACCAGCAAAATTATTCTAGCTTCTTCTGCCTCCTAAGTGGGTGGTATAATTCATATCAAAAGGATGATGCATTTTTACATGCCTGTAGAGGCTGCTAGGGGAAGGAGTTATGACGGATAATTTGGTAGTGTTAAAGGAAAAAGTAATTTCAAAGCTGGTCCTTAGTGGGTTTCTGAGCAGACAGAGATGGGCCCAGATGCAGTCTGGGGTGGGGGATGGGGGCTGACTACTCCACAGGAGAAAGGAAAAGGATGCTATGGGAGTCTGGCTGTCTGAGAAAGAGAAAGACAGAGAGAATGAGTCTGGTGGAAGCTGGGTCTTAAGGAGGCAACATGGCTCATCGGGGTGGGGAGGTGGATAGAGGACACGGCCAAAGAATATCAACCTTAAGGTGTTTTCTGTGCTAAAATGCAACGTAGCTCTCCCAGTTACACACAGGAAAAACGTGTTTCATATGCCTTATGCTAGAGCTTCTTGGAGGAAATCAAGGAAAAGAATCTATGTTTTACATTTGTCTTTATACAAGGCAGAAATGATAGCAGCCTCAGGAGGGAAGGAGGGAAGGAAGGAAGGAAGGAAGGAAAGATGGAAAGAAAGAAGGAGGGAAGGGAGGAAAGGAGGAATGGAGGAAGGGAGGAAGGAAGGAGGGATGGAGGGAGGGAGAGAGGGAGAGAGGACTGGACTTCAGTAGAAACAGAATATCAGAGTAAAAGGGGTTTGCGAACAAGTCCCCAGAGTTATTGCAGGAAACCTTGGGTTTTTCTCTATTGTGGGTTGAGGGTTTGATCTACTTTCTCTTGGATACAAAGCAAGGTGGCTCCATAAGGCCGTAGGACTTGGAAACATCCAAATGGCAGACACCTGGGTTTTATTTTTGTGTGTAATTTACTAAGTGATCAGCAAGAAGAGCAGAACTTGGGAAAGTTCAGGGCAGTCACTAAGGGGCAGGAGGAGACTCATCATCTTCAAGTCTAAATCCAGATCTGCTCTGTCAAAGGCAGGTCCTCAGGTCACCTTCACAAAGGGGATTATAGAAACCCTGGTAGGATCAGGCAGGAAATAGGCTTGCCCTTTCCTTCTTCACACACACACCTGTGTGCACCCACCCCCTATGCCCCCTTCACCCTGGTCCCCCACAAACCACCTCAGCTCAGAAAAGGACAGGTCTGACTCGTGTCTCCCCTGCCCCCTTCCTTTTGCTCTCTCTTAAAGCAAGAAAAGTGGCTTTGAAGCCACTCGTAAATTATGGATCAGCTCATTAGCAGCCAGTTAAGATGACTGAGTGGTTTCCGCGGTATATTAGGGCAGCCCTGGGATCCTTCTGGCTGTAGATCTTTCCCTACCACTTAGAAACTGAGGTCACTCAAGGGGCTGACCCCAGAACTCCCCATGTTCGAGACAAGTTGCTTGTTCTTTTTCCTCTTGTTTTTTAAAACAGAGACGGGGTCTCACTATATTGCCTAGGCTGGTCTTAAACTCCTGGCCTCAAGCAATCCTCCTGCCTCAGCCTCCAGAAGTGCTGGGATTACAGGTGTGAGCCATCATACCTCACCTGCTTTGTTCTTTATAGAAGCATAGCTACTTCTTGGGAGGGGGACGAGGGAGAAAAGACTAAACATTGGGTACAGTGTACACTGCTCAGGTGATAGGTGCACTAAAATCTCAGAAATCACCACTAAAGAACTTACCCTTGTAACCACAAAACAATCATACCCCAAGAACTATAGAAATAAAAATAAAAATTGGCCGGATGCAGTGGCTCACTCCTGTAATCCCAACACTTTGGGAGGCTGAGGCGGGTGGATCACGAGGTCAGAAGTTCAAGACCAGCCTGGCCAATATGGGTCATGAGCACACTCTCTAGTTTTGAAAAGACTGGGGTCAGCTCTGCCCAAATCACATGAAAAAGGTTCCCCACAGAAAAGAGGGGTTCCGTTATGCAGCAGGGGTGGAAGAGGTGCTGGGCAGATAAAAACAGCCAGCATCCACTGTAGCTGTCTATAAATTCATGAGAAAGCCTAGGGCGTTTCTCTGTAATGCAAGTTTGATCACATCACCATCTCGCTTAATATCCTTCAGTGGCCTACAAGGTAAGGTCAGCTTCCTTCAAATGGTGTGCAGAGGCCCTGGTTGTATTACGGTAAAGCATATGATGGATTCTTCTCTGAAGAAATTAAGATATAAAGTTGATCCCTGTGGGTCAGGTGTTGGTAAGGCCTTTTGAGGGCACCCTGGTCAGGGCCATCCATGACTTGAAGTAGCTACAATTTTTTTTAAAATAATGTATTATTTATTATTATTGTTATTATTATTTTGAGAGAGATTCTCACTCTGTTGTCCAGGCTGGAGTGCAGTAGTGCAATCTCGGCTCACTGCAACCTCCACCTCCTGGGTTCAAGCAATTCTCCTGCCTCAGCCTGCCTAGCACCTGGGATGACAGGTGCCCACCACCACGCCAAGCTAATTTTTGTATTTTTAGTAGAGAAGGGGTTTCACCATATTTATAGCCATGGCCAAATGCAGCGGTTCATCCCTGTAATCTTAGCACTTTGGGAGGCCGAGGCAGGCCACTTGAGGTCAGGAGTTTGAGACCAGCCTGGGCAACATGGCAAAATCTCATCCCTACTAAAAATACAAAAATTAGCTGGGCGTGGTGGTACACGCCTGTAATCCCAGCTACTTGGGAGGCTGAGACACAAGAATCACTTGAACTCTGGAGGTGGAGGTTACAGTGAGCCAAGATTGCACCACTGCACTCCAGCCTGGGTGACAGAGCGAGACTCCATCTCAGAAAAAAAAAACACAAACCTACAAAGTCCTTCATAGGTCCCCTCCACACCTCACCCACCGGCTGCATGAAGCTGGAAGGATGAATCTTCTTCCACCACTGGGCCTATCCCAACTATCCCCCTCCTTGGAGCACAGGTCTAAGCAACTGTTCCAACCTCCCCAACCTCAGGAAGTGCTTTTTCCTCTCACTCACATCTAAGATCTGCCTCCCACATCCCCTTGCCTACCCCAGAATTAGCCTCTTCCTTGCATTATTGATAATAAGGTGATATATATATATATACTGGCTAGGATATTTCCCCAAAGCTGGGATGGGCAGGTTAAAATAGCACCTCAGTGGGACACCAACTCCCAGGTCCAGGTTGGCTGTGCAGGGCCCCATCAGGCTCACTTGCACAGCTATTTCTCCAGCCTAAGCTGAAGAAGTGAGCCCTTCTCTCCCACATTCTTCTCCACTACAGCTCCTTATCTTGTGCAAACAACTGATCCCAGAGTAACACACACAACTTTGTAAGAACACACCAATTTCAGGCATAAAATAGTTTCATTCAGTTTCATTCCAAATTAGGAGATGGTGGTGCTCTAAATAAACAATCCTCAGAGACATAATTCAACAAATTCATTACATGTATATTACTAAAGGGTATTAACATCTCAGACTAAGTAATCCCTGTTAGGGGACTGTCAGGGCTTTCTCATACTCCCCAAGAATGATAGGTAGACACTGGCTGCTTTATATTAGCATAGCTCAATAGGTCAACTCTAGTGGTACATTCCAAAACAAAAAAAAAACATCTTCCACGAAGCAAATTCCAGTCTCCATCTGAAAAGGTAGACACGGTTTGTATTCCTAAAATGTCATTTTTTTTCTCAGCTAAAAACAAAACAAAACAAACTTCAATTTATTGTAAAGTAACTTTTTAATTCCAGGACAAAGGACAACAAGGAGAGACAGAAGGTGAAGGCTGACTTCAAGATTTTGTTATAGGAGACACTATAAGACACCCAGTCAAAACTAAAATTTAATCAGACATGGGAGTTTCCCAAATCTGTTCCAAACAGTGAAATGTTATATAATTGTAGCATTTTATTACATTGTATATAAAACTTCAGTTTAAAAGATAACTAAGATCAAAAGCAAGAAAAAGAAAATTTCCAGGTACCAGAAATGAAGCAGAAACCTGTAACCACAGAGGGTCAGAAAGGACAAATCCCAAAAAGAGTAGAAGAATAGTGAAATAACCCCATAAGAAGGCCTTAATAACTCAAGGCACTTACAGAATTCCTGTGAAAAATAACACTTATTGAAGATGAGCTTACACACAAAAATTATAAAATAGATGGGAAAGTTCCAAGTGCCAAGATAAGATATTCTACTGACTCAACAAATGGAATAACACACATCAGAGGAACTAGAGACTAAAAAGTGATCTGAAAGGGCCTTACATTTGATTAAGAAGTGAAACAGATAAAGGAGGTTCCCATATAACAAGAATAGAAAATTACAAAATAAGAACAAGAGGATTTACAATCTCTAGCTATAATTATGCATTTGTCTATTTTTCCTTGCAGTTCTATCTCATTTTGCTTCATGTATTTTGAGTCAGCTTTCTTATTAGGTGCATGTACATTTCAGACTACTATGTCTTGTTGATAAATAGATCCTTTTGTCACTATGAAATAACCTTCTTTATCCTTGGAAATATTTTTTACTCTGAAATTTGCTTTGTATGATTGTAATATCACTACTCCAGCTTTCTTTTTATTAAATTTGCAGGATATATGCTTATGATATTATTCTTTTTTGACCTATTTATGACTGTATTTAAAGTGCTTTTTTTGTAGGCAGTATATAGTTGGATCATGATTTTTTTAAAAAACACAACCTGACAATCTATGCCTTTTAATTGTGGTGTTTAGATCATTTACATTTAATGTAATTGTTGATATGGTTGAGTTTAAATCTACCATATTTCTATTTGTATTCTAGTTATTCCATTTATTCTTTGTTCTTTGTTCTCTCTTTTTGAGTTACTTAATATGTTTCATGATTCCATTTATCATAGGTTTACTTTATTCATCAGATATCACATGATATTCATTTTATCATAGATCTACCTTATTCTTTTTAACCTCAGTTTAGTATTCCACAGTATGGATATACCATAGCTTATTTGTTTATCAATAGAAACTTAAATATTTTTTTCAAATTTTTATTATTACAAGAAATATTGTAATTAATATCTTTATTCATGCCTCTTTATTTTTGTTTGTTTGTTTCGTTTTTTGAGATAAGATCTTACTGTCACCCAGGCTGGGGTGCAGTGGTGTGATCTCTGCTCACTGCAACCTTCACCTCTTGGACTCAAGTGATCGTCCCACCTCAGCCACCTGAGTAGCTGGGACTATGAGTGTGTGCCACCATGCCCAGCTCTTTTTGTATTTTCTGTAAAGACAGGATTTTGCCATGTTGCCCAGACTGGTCTGAAACTCCTGGCCTCATGCAATCCACATGCCTTGGTCTCTTAAAGTGCCGGGATCACAGGCATGAGTCACCATACCCAGCCATGCTTCTTTGAGCCTCTCTAAGTATTTCTGTAGGATCAAGTCTCAAAAGTGAAACTTCTGGGTCAAAAGATATGCATATATTCATTTTGATGGAGGCTGCTAAGTTCACCTCCAAAAAAGCTGTATCTATTTCTCTCACTAATAGCATTTTCCTACATTCTTGCCAACCTTAAATAGAATCTCCCCAAAATTTGCATGTTGAAGTCCTTGTCCCCAGCATCTCATAATATAACTGTATTTGAAGATAGGGCCTTTATTTTTATTTTTATTTTTATTTTTATTTTTATTTTTGAGACAGAGTTTTGCTCTTGTTGCCCAGGTTGGAGTGCAATGGCGTGATCTCGGCTCACTGCAATCTCTGCCTTGCAGGTTCAAACTGTTCTCCTGCCTCAGCCTCTCGAGTAGCTGGGATTACAAGCATGCGCCACCATGCCCAGCTAATTTTTGTGTTTTTAGTAGTGATGGGGTTTCACCATGTTGGTCAGGCTGGTCTTGAACTCCTGACCTCAGATGATCCATCTGCCTCATCCTCCCAAAGTGCTGGGATTACAAGTGTGAGCCACCACTCCCAGCCAAGATAGGGCCTTTGAATAAGTAATTAATGTAAAATGAGTCATATGGGTAGGCTCTAATGCAATATGACTAGTGTTACAAGAAGAAGTTAGGACACAGAATTGAGCACACATAGAGGAAAGGCACAGCAAGAAGACAGCCATCTGCACGCTGAAGACAGAGGGCTCAGAAAAAAACCAAACCTGCCAATATCTGATCTTGGACTTGTAGTCTGCAGAGCTGTGAGAAAATAAATTCCTATTGTTTAAGCCACCTATCTGTGGGATTTTATGGAATCAAACTAATACACCTGTCCACATATATTGCCCATTTTTCTTCTGGACTATCTTATTACTTTATAATAGTTTTTAATATGTTAACAATAACAACTTTTGTCCAGGGCAATTATATAAGCTATTGTCCAAAGTGACACACTTTGAGAGTGACAAATCCTAAGCCAGATGGGACACCAGGACAACAAGTATAAACTAGAAGTGTTCTGAGAAAACTAGAATGTGTAGTTACCTTATTGTCTGTTATATTTTCTGCTCAACTTTTCTCCAAGTATATTGTTTTAAAACATTTTAATAGATATCTTTTTAGAACAGTATAAAGCTTACAGAAACATTAAGCAGAAAATACAGAGTTCTCATATATGCCCTGCACCCTCTCCAACCCCATGCATGTGCACACCCCTATCATTATCACCTTGCATCAGTGTGGTATTTGTTACCATTGATTAACAAGTACCGATACATTATTATTAACTAAAGTCTGTAGTTTACATTAACGTTCATTCTCTGTGTTGTACAATTTTATGTGACAAATGTATGATGACAAATACATAGCACCGTATATCTACCATAACAGTATTACACAGAATAGTTCATCACCTTAAAAATGTTTTATACTCTATTATACAAATACATAGTACCCTATATCTACCATAACATTATTACCTTAATAGTTCATCACCTTAAAAATGTTTTGTGCTCTATTCATTCCTCCCACTCTCCCCTGTATCTCTAGAGACTACTGATCTTTTTACTATCTCTATAGTTAGGCCTTTCCAGAGTGTCATATCATTGGAATCAAACAGCATGTACCCTTTTCAGACTGGCTTTTTTCACTTAGCAATCCACGTTTAAAGTTCTCCTATGCTTTTTCATGGCTTAATAGCTCCTTTCTTTTTAATGATTAATAATATTCCATTGTACTGATGTGCCACAGTTTGTTTATCCATTTATCTATTGAAGAATAATATCCTGGTTGTTTCCAATTACTGGCAATTACAAACAAAGCTGCTGTAAATATTCATGTGCAGGTTTTTTCATGGGCAAATTTTTAACTCATTATGGTAAACACCTAGGAGCACAACTGCTGGATTTTATGGTAAGCCTATGTTTACCTTTGTAACAAATTGCTAAACTATCTTTCAAAGTGGCCCTACCAATACAAAATATTCGTCGAGCATGGTGGTGCCCACCTATAGTCCTGGGTACTAGGGAGGCTGAGCTACGAGAATTGCTTGAACCTGGGGGGTGAAGGTTGCAGTGAGCTGAGATCATGCCACTGCACTCCAGCCTAAGTAACAGAGTAAGACTGTCTCAAAAAAAAAAAAAAAAGTGGCCGTATTATTTGCATTCTCACTGGCAATAAATGAGAGTTCCTGTTACTCCATGTCCTAACCAGCATTTGGTGTTGTCAGTGTTTTGGATTTTAGCCATGTTGGGTATATAGTGATATCTGATTGTTGTTTTAGTTTGCAAGTCCCTAGTGGCATATGACATTGGGCATATTTTAATATGCTTATTTGCCATCTGTGTGTCTTCTTTATTTAGGTGCTTATTCAGAACTTTTAAAATTAGGCTTTAAGTCCTTTTTGTATTTTGGATGCAAGTCTTTTATCAGATATGTGTTTTGCAATGATTTTCTCCCAGTCTGTGGCTTGTCCTTCATTCTCTTAACAGTGTCCTTCACAGAGCAGAAATTTTTAATTTTAATGAAGTACAACTTAGCAATTTTTTTATTTCATGAATCATGTTTTTTGTGTTGTATCTAAAACACTGTCACCAAACCCAAGGTCACCTAAATTTTCTTCCATATTATCTTCTAAAAACTTTGTGGTTTTCAATTTTACTTAGGTCTATGATCCATTTTAAAGTAATTTTTGTGAAGTGTATAAGGTCTATGCCTAGATTCACTAATTTTGCATTTGTGCCCAATTGCTCCAGCACTATTTGTTGTAAAGATTTTTCTCCATTAAATTACCTTTGCTCCTTTGTCAAAGACTAATTGGCTATATTTGTATTAGTCTATTTCTAGGCTCTCTATTCTATTCCATTGATTGATATGCCTATTGTTTCGCCAGTGCCATACAGTCTTGATTACCGTAGCTTTACAGTATCTTAAAGTCAGGTAGGGTCAGTCCTCTGACATTGTCCTCTTTTATTATTGTGTTGGATATTCTGGGTCTTTTTCCTCGCCATATAAATTTTTTTTTTTTTTTTTTTTTTTTTTGAGACGGAGTTTCGCTCTTGTTACCCAGGCTGGAGTGCAATGGCGCGATCTCGGCTCACCGCAACCTCCGTCTCCTGGGTTCAGGCAATTCTCCTGCCTCAGCCTCCTGAGTAGCTGGGATTACAGGCACACGCCACCATGCCCAGCTAATTTTTTGTAGTTTTAGTAGAGACGGGGTTTCACCATGTTGGACAGGATGGTCTTGATCTCTTGACCTTGTGATCCACCCGCCTTGGGCTCCCAAAGTGCTGGGATTACAGGCTTGAGCCACCGCGCCCGGCCGCCATATAAATTTTTAAATCAAGTTGTTGAAATCCACAAAATAACTTGTTGGAGTTTTTATTGAAATTGTGTTAGATTTATAGGTTAAGTTGGGAGGAACTAACATCTTAACAATATTGAGTCTTCCTATTGATAAACATGAAATATTTACCCATTTATTTACTAGAGTTTTCTTTCCTCAGAGTTTTGTAGTTTTCTTTGTACAGATCCTGTATATATTTTGTTAGATTTATGACTAAGTCAGCTTGTCTTACTTACTTCCCTCCCCTCCCTCCCTCTCCTCTTTCCTTCATTCCTTCTCTTTCTTTTTTTCTATCTTTCCTTCTTTCTGGTTCTAATGTAAATGGCATTGTGTTTTTAATGTCAAATTCCAGTTGTTAATTGCTGGTATATGAGAAAGCAATTGACTTTTTTTTTTCCCAAGCAAGCAGCAGCTTTATTAGTGGTGCTGGGTTCTCCCCATACCTTACAGTGTGCTTGGAAGCATTCCTGAGGGTTTCCATGGAATGCCTCCCGGCACTTGGGACAACACTGTAGCAACAACACTGGGATGATATAAATAAAGCTTTGGTGTGTAGGTTTGCAGGAGAGAATATAGGTTAACACTGTGATACAAAAACTTCAGACAACACCAGCTCTCAATGTGAATTGGGTTTCTGGCCAAGGGGGTATCTTCTAAGTGACTGGACGCTGGGCCTGTTGCCATGGCTACCCGGGCCCCGGCAGCGGGAGGAGGGTGTCTAGGGCTGGGGCTCCGTGTGGACCTGTCACTTCGCCTTCATCTGCAGGTACTGCCCTTTGCCTTCCTCAAAGCACTTCTTCTCGTCCTCGGTCTCGGGCACAAGCTGGGGCACGGGCAGCTACCTGCCCTCCTGGCTCAGCAACAGGTAGGTGAAGAAGGCACTGGCCACCCGGTTGCGCTTCTGAGAGCTGTCCACAACAGGGTCGGCATCCACCAAGACCTCGATCTCCATGGACTTATTGCTCGTGAAGGTCATTCGTCCTGAGATGGTGATGACGAAGCCTTTTCTGATCCTGTCGTGAAAATTAATGTTGTCCACAAAGCTGTGACAATGTTGGTCTTGCAGTGGCGTGCAGTCACAATCCCAGCGACCTCGTCCATGAGCTTCATGGTCACGCCTCCATGCACAAAGCCATGTAGGGTACAGTCTGAAGGCCCCACCAGGTGAATCAAGCTGGACTGGCTGTAGCTGACAGTGTTCGGCTCTGGGTTGAGGACTGGCTGGACAATGTCCCGGTTCCTCCGCTTGGTCTCCATGTGCTCCAGCTTCTGGGCTTCATATCACTTCCAGCCCTCCTCCTCCTGCTCCTGCCGGGAATACACCACAGGAGGCACCTCGAGGACCTTGTCCACATTCTTCAGCGACAGGGGCACATACCAGAGGGTGGACTTACTGGTCAGCTTTTTGGCACCTGTGAGGATGTTTTCACACAACACGTTGACCTGCACCTCCACCAAGTGCTTAGAGGTATAGGTGATCTCCGCGCTGGCGTGGGCCACCTCCCCGATGCACATGGGCGACAGGAAGTTGGTGCACTCAACCTGAGCCAGCGCGGCCACACAGCGCTCCCCGTTCTGGCTGTTGCATTGCCAGGTGCTGATGATGGCTCCCGCCTCCTTGATCATCTTCAGGATGGTCCCCCCGTGGACATTGCTGGCTATGTTGGTGTCATCTGGCTGCATGATCTGGATGGTGGAGGGCGTCCCGACATCTGGGCCCAACATGCTGGTGGCTGCAGCAGCGGCGGCAGCAGCAGGTGGCTGCAGGAGGGCACAGGTGTGTGGCAGGCCTGGCGCTGAGCAATTGACTTTTATATATTAACCTTGTATGCTGCCCCTTGCACTTATGTATTAGTTCTGGGAGTTTGTTGTCGATTCTTTGAAATTTTCTACATAATCACATTATTCACAAACAAAACTATTTTCTTTCTTTCCATTCTGTATACCTTTTTTTTCTTTTCTTGTCCTATTGCATTAGCTATGTCTTTCAGGACAATGTTGAATAGGACTGGAAAAAGGCAACATTCTTGCCTTGTTTCCAATC
The DNA here is from genome assembly GCF_009761245.1 of Sapajus apella. Taxonomy (NCBI): domain Eukaryota; kingdom Metazoa; phylum Chordata; class Mammalia; order Primates; family Cebidae; genus Sapajus; species Sapajus apella. The sequence goes on from NW_022436984.1 coordinate 359,575, forward strand.
TTAGGGAGAAAGCATTTAGTTTCTCATCATTAAGTATGATAGTACCAATTACTTTCTTACAATGTGGAAAGCAATAAAATCTAATTTAAAATATGTCTATATTTTCTAGATTTTTTGCCTTTCTTAAAAAGGCCTTCCCTACTCCAGGGTTATAGAAGTACATCCCTATATTTTCTTTCTTTTAATAATTGTATAGGTTTGTTTTTTACCTATGCTGCTTTAATCCATCTGAAAATTATTTTGTATGTGGTGTGAGGTAGGGGTCTGTGGCAGATAGACACTATATGATGGCTGGCTCAAAATTCATATCAGTGCCCTTCTGGTGTGTCTTCCTGTATTGCAAATATTCCCCTCATGCCCTAGAATTCCAGATGTAATGAAGAGTCCCCTGGTTAGATGTCTTCAGGGTCCATTACAGCTCCAAGCCAATGACTGAGCACAGAGAGGAAACTAGGGCATAGCCAATTCTTCCCACCATGAGACTTCTTTATGGGCAATCTTTGTGGTAGCCAAGACTTTCCTCAGAGCTTCACCAGAGTCTGAGGCCTTTTCTGGCCATCCCTTCTTCCTTCTCTCTTTCCTTTCACAGGTGTCATAACTGTGTTACAGTCAGAAGACTTTCCCTGCTATTTCTGCTCCCTCTCCCTTTTACCTTACACGGACAGTATCACAACGCATCTCTTACTCTCTTAAACTCCATCTTGATGTCTGCCTCCTGGGGACCTAAGCAGATACAACTGACATGAAGCTTCAAGTTATTTGGAGAAAAAGCTAGCACCACCACCATTTTATTAGCACAGATCCTGGTAGAGGTGTGTGGTCTCAGAACAGCATCCATGGCAAAAACTTCCTACTGTCTGGCAGCTTCCAGACTGTAGCAGACATCATCTCCATCAGTGGCTCAGTTCTGCATTGTGACTTTGGAAATGTGTCTGGTAAGTTCAACTAAAGTCTTTTTCTTCAATGCCTCCTACAACCCTGACTGCTATGGGTACCTTCCATAAATTCCTTTCTGATTAAAATATTTAGAATAAATTCTCTTTGCAGGAAGCAAAGCCATCACCAATATATTATCTAAGTTAATTTTTCCCAGTGGGAAATCTGTTGTCCCCAAATCATTGCTCCCAAACCGTTTTTGAATAGCAGTCCTTTTGTACTGGTTTAAAAATGCCCCATTAGCATACACTACATTTCCATGGATCTGTTTCTTTACTGTCCCATTGATTGAATTACACCACTATCACTCTGCATTAATCACTTTATAGTAAATATTTGTATGTGGAAGGGCTGTGTCTTCCTCATTGTTCTTGCTGTGTCAAAATTTGTTTGACTATTCTTGTACATTTTTTCTTCTAAGATGACTTTTAGAATTAGCTTGTAAAGTTACATTTTTAGAACTCTTGTTAAGTTTTTATTGGGACTTTACTGAATTTATAGATTAATTTTGGGAAAATTTACGTTTTTACAATATTGGATCTTCACCAAGGTCCATTTGTACTGGGGGCTAGCTAAATGGCTTAGGAATAGGCCTGAAGCTTGAAGGCACACAGACTGATGAGCAGGCTGTTCCAATGCCATCAGATTATTGTCTCAGTACTCAATGCAGAGGTTGCAGAGAGAGCCTGCAGGATGTCCTGGGAGAGTCCAGAAAGTCTTCATAGGCATAAAGGCAGCATCCGAGCTGGGATGTGAAGGATGACTAAGATTTTTCTATCCCAGGAAGGGACAACATGAGCCAAGGTACCCTGGCATGAGACGACCTGGAGTGTTTGGGAAATCACAGGTTGTTCTAGATCACTCGAGCAGGGAGTGGCAAGGGGTTTGGGAGAGGTGGTACCAAAACAGTGACTGATTTGACCAGAGGGGTTATCATCTGACAGCCAACGTGTGTGCTAGGCACGATCCTAAGCATTAGCTTATCGAACATGTACAACATCCCAGTTACAGAGCTACTGTCATGATCTCCATGTTACTGTGAAACAATACAGTTAAAGAGAAGTCAGCTGGTCACAGTGGCTCATGCTTATAGTCCCAGCACTTTGGGAGGCCAAGGCAGGAGGATCACTTGAGCCCAGGTGCTTGAGACCAGCCTGGGGGAGCATAATGAGACCCCTCTATAAAGAATTTTTTTTTAATTAGCTGGATATGCTGGTACACATCTGTAGTCCCAGCTACTTGGGAGGCTCACTTGAGCCTGGGAGAAAGAGAGAGAGAGAGAGAAGTTAAGCGACCATCTGAAAGCCATGTGGCTAGAAAGTAACGGAAGTAAGACTGAAGCCCAGGGAGATGGTCCCCAGGGGCCATCCATCTTATCTCCGCACTGTCTGAGGAGCCTCATAGGCTGAAGCACAGAGCCCCGGCCCATTAATCCCAGTGCTCTGTTGCCCACAGATGCACAAGGATGAGCCTGTAGAGTCTGACTATACCTTACAAATAAGATTTGCTAAACCAGGAAAGGAGAGACATGGCAATTCCTCTTGCAAGAGGCTAATTTAAGCAGCAGCCTCAGGAGAGATGATATCTGGGCAGACACATGATACCTGAACCAAGGCAGCTACCAGAGAATAGAGAGGAAAGGCTGGGAAAGGGGCCATCAGGACTTGAATCTCAGACTCAGACTCCAAATCAAATCTGCTTTTCACACCACGCTGTCACCCAGTCATTCATTCAGCACTTACTAGGACCTTACTAGGTATAAGACTGGGTGCTGGCTTCCAGGATACATCCTGCTTCTGCCCTAAGGCTGGGCCCAGAGCTTAAAAAGGTGGCCAGTCAAGGCCGGGCACAGTGGCTTATGCCTGTAATCCCAACACTTTGGGAGGCCAAGGCAGGAGGATCACCAGGTCAAAAGATGGAGACTATTCTGGCCAACATGGTGAAACCTTGTCTCTACTAAAAAAAAAAAATGCCAAAAATTAGCTGGGCATGGTAGCATGCACCTGTAGTCCCAGCTACTCGGGAGGCTGAGGCAGGAGAATTGCTTGAACCCAGGAGGCAGAGGTTGCGGTGAGCCAAGATCGCACCACTGCACTCCAGCCTGGCAACAGAGCGAAATTTCATCTCAAAAAAAAAAAAAAAAAGAAGAAAATGGAGACTGCTGATCGAGACAGCACAGAGCTGTCCCAACCACACCACATAACAAGAGGGCCCAGGATGTAGCCAACTCCCCTGGCTTCCCACAACATCCCAGCACAACACAACATCCCAGCACAGCCTTCCCTGTCCGTGTGGGGCTCACACCCTCTGCCCTCTCATAGTACGGAATGTCTCTCTCCCTTCCTCTCTCTCCTTTCTTCCCTTTCTCCCTCTCTCCCTCTCTCCCTTCCTTCCTTTTTTTTCATTCAACAAACATTCACAGATTGCTGGCCTTCTGCCAGGCTCTAACTAGGTGCTAGAGAAGCAAAGATGCAAGATGAAGTCTTATCCCAAATAATTACAGGAAAGACAAAAGAAACATAAGAAATAGCCATCAGTAATCTGTCTAGGAACCATAGGGATGCAAAGGTCTCAAAGGGTACTGTGGGGATTGGGGGGTGTCAGGGGAGCATTTCTTTGCCAAAGAAGCAGCTTCAGCCTCACTGAGGAGGTGCGACAAAGCCTGGAATGTTCTGGAAACTACAAACATGGGGTCAGGTTTTAAAGCCGAAGCTTTGGTCTGGAGATACACAGGCAGAGTTTGGCATCCTGGCTGTGCCACGTACAACCTGTGTAGCCAAGGTGAGTTATTAAACTTCTTTGAAACTATTTCTTCATTTGTAAAGTAGGGATAATAATTCTCATTTCATAGGGTCATTGTGAGAATTAGTTGAGAATATTTATCCCACAAAATATCTTTTGGATACCTACTGTATGCCAAACACAGCTCCAGCCTGGGTGTGCACAGTTAAACAAAACAGATCAAGTCCCTGCCCTCATGAGGCTCATATTCTAGTGGAGAGAGACAGACAGTGAATACGTGAAAGCATGACATCATGTCAAGTAGTGGTAAGTGACTGCAAAACAGTAAAGCAGGTGTCTCAGGTTGGGCTCCTCAGGAGCAGCCCCTGAGACAAGGATTTGCCAAGAAAGTGCTCCCAGGGGCTGCTGGTAAGGGACTAGAGGGGCAGGGCAGGGGGAATGAGGAGGCCCTCAGGGATTCAGCCTCAAGTCCAGCCTCACAGAGGAGGCTTCAGCCTGATCTCACAGGAATCACCGTCATAGTCCCAGCCCTCCACACCCCCATACCCTTAGTCACTTGTTAGAGGACACCCAGGGATGTAAATTTCCAGGCTGTTCTGGTGCCTGCAGGAAAAGCAGGCTCCAGTAGCCCAAGGATGGGTCTCTAGAGAAGATGAGGAGAATGGAAGAAGGAAGGAAGGAAGGGGGGGGGGGGGGGGGGGGGAGGGAGGGGGGGAGGGAAGGAAGGAAGGGAAGGGAAGGAGGGAGGAAGGGAGGGAGGGAGGAGAGGGAAGAAAGGAGGGGAGGGAGGGAAAAGGAAAGGAAGGAGAAAGGAGGGAGAGAGGAAGGAAAGAAGGGAGGGAGAGGAAAGGAAGGAAGGAAAGGGAGGGAGGAAAAGGAGGGAAAGGAAAGGAAGGAGGGAGGGAAGGAGGGACGGAGGAAGGAAGGGAGGGAGGGAGGGAGGGAGGGATGACGGGAAGGGACGGGGGGAGACCTGGCCCATGAATCCCAGTGCTCTGTTGCCCACAGAGGCCCAAGAATGAGACTGTAGGAAGATCTGGCTCTTCAGGGTTTGCTGGTCAACAAAATGTTAGTAACTTACATTTACAAATGCTTTAGCATGCCCAAGACAGTTTCCTCTCTCCTCAGGGTAGGCAAGTGGTGGTTGACCCAGTAGCCATCCCACCCCCTTCCACTGGGCAGCAGCCATGCCCTTCAGACAGGACAATCCCACCCCCGTGCACAGGTCTAAAGGCTGTTTGGTCCAGTGAGAGAGATGCAGATGGGGAATCCAGAGATCTGGGATCCAAAGTCCAGCTTGGCCATAATTGGCTGAGTGATCTTGGGCTCGTCTGTTCCCCTCTCTGGGCAATACTTTCCTTGTTGGTCACGTGAGGGGCTTGTGTTACCGACAGGTGGTCTGTAACATTTCCTCTGGCATTGGGATCCTTTTATTTCTAAGACTGTAAATTGCCTGGCCTGTGAGAGGGCAGCTGAGGGTCGTGGACAGAGTCTAAGGTGAGGAGTACGAAGATCCAGTTCAGACCTGGGCCCGACTTAGCACCTCTGTGCCCCTCAGAGCTTCATCTTCCTCATCTACAGGATGAAGAAAAGTCATTCTTGCCCAAATTACTTTCCTGAGTGAATAAAAGACAATAAAGCTGCAGAAAATGTAAAATTTTTACCCTTGCTAATTATTTGTGAGCATCTGCTCAATCCGGGCATTGCGGTGAGAACCTAACGTACTTTATCTAAGTTCATACTGAGACCTAGAGGTGAGAACTGTACCCAGGGTTGTTCGGGGAAATGCTTAGCAGCCCGCCGGGGGGAAGGCCCTGATTTGTAGTGTTTGCCCATTTCTGTGGTGTCAATGCTTCCACTTTGGCCCTTTCCAGCTGAGCAATCTCATGTTACTGAATGCAGAGCTGGGGAGAAATGCACGTACCGTAGTTGGCTTTCCAGGGTGGAAACCAGCCAGCTCCAGTGCATCACCGACTCTATCCACTTTATTTATAAGAAAGCGGATTCCGAAACATGTCCAGATTCACAGTCAATACTAGCACAGTCAGGATTGAACCCAAGCCTGACTGCCTAGAAGCTCAGTGGCCCCTGCTCTTCTCTCTGCTGAGAGGAACGGGGGGTGCCTGCACTCACGGAGAGAGGCTGAACTTTTAAATCAGAAGGTGCAGGTTTGAAGCCTGGTTCCCTTGCTTCCTGGCTGTAAGAGCCTTGAATGCACCACTTAGCCACTCCTAACCTAAGGCCTCAGTTTTCTCATCTGTTAAATGGGAGAGAGTGAGCGCCCAACACACATGGTTTCTCTGTGACTCCAGTGAATATGGCCGTGCTTTGGGACAGAGAAGCTCATTTTGTAAGCAGCAGCACCTGGAGCCACAGTGGTGATGAGCTGCTCACCTACTTCTTCCAGCAGGACTTGGGGCCCCCAGCCCACTTCCCTGTGCCCGAGGATCTGTAGTCGAAGGCCAGCGTAAGCATCTTGGGGCTTCTGCTTCAGTCCTACCGTGGAGCTCCCCTCCCTCAGCTCCCAATCCCTAACATTCCAACACAAGTCCCTCCCTTCTGCCCCTCCCTGTGAGTTAAGCCCAGCAGAAACCAGAACCCTTCTCAGAGCTGCTGGAATCCTGTGCCCCATAAATCAGTATGCTGAGCTGAGAGACCAAAGGAACGCTCTGGAAAAGGAAGTCGATCACCTGATGATTGTTTTTAAATATGATCTCATGAACTCAGACCTACCCATGGGATCAAACTGCCTTCCACCACCGCCACCCCCAGTAAGGATATTTGGGGCTCAAACTTCCTTCTCTTGATGCTCAAGCAGCATAGGGTACAAAGGGCCCTGTGGCAGGGCTCAGGAGCTCCTGGAAACCATGCCCTGCTTGGTGACATGGCCCAGAAGGAGCTCAGGTACCCTCTTGAAACCTGCACTCACCCAGTCTAGCTGACTCACAGAGATAGAAGTTCTTTGGGGAACTTGTGTAAGAGGGAGACATTGTGTTCTCTTTAGAAGCCAAGACTATCCCCAAATCACATGAATTTACATACACACATGTGTGCACACATGCCCTTGCACACACAAACACGTGTGCCCATTTGCACACACACCTACATGTGTGCCCACTCCCATCTTATTCATCCTGGAGAGCCCTGAGATTCTGGAGATGCAGAGATGCACATTGTGATGTTGACTGTGGTTCTCAGAAGAGGCAAGAAAGAGATTTTGGGGTGACCCAAATCCCAGCAGAGCCCCTAGTGATGCAGAAGGGGAAGAGCATGGACTGGAAACCGCAAGAGAACAAGAAACAGGAGAAGGGATTCCTGAGGGGAAGAAGGATTCTGGAGCCACCTCCGGAGGGGCAGCTTCCCTGTGGCTGGCTTCTGGGTAGAACATGGACAGCAGGAGCTTTGCAAAGGGCAGGTTTAACCTGGAACAAAGAGGAACAGACCTAGGATCTGAGAAAGGGACCATTCATTCTGAGTGATGGGGGGAACTCTGAGTAAGAACTGATCTGGCCTTAGATCGAAGGATGGAAGGAAGGGCAGGCTGTGACGAGGCCTGAAGCCCCTCCAATGGGCTGGGACAAGCAACCAGCCAGAGTGGTTCTTGTGGGCCAGGGCTCCTCTTTGCCCTGGCTTGTGTGTGATGTTATCCAGAGCTTTCCTTTAAGTATATGCCTGGGGGAATGGTCTGTACAGAGATGGACTGGGGATGTTGGGGGCAAGGGAAGGGGAGCAGGGACAGAGTTTGGAAGCTGGGGTGGCCCTGGGAGGTTTGTCATGTCCTCTTGACATTAAGTGGGGTGATAACAGGCACTGAGAGCAGCTCTCACTGTGGGAACTTCAGCTAAGAAGAGGAGATTAGTGGGGTGGGGACAGGTAGTCTAGTAGGACAGGAAGCATCAACTAAGGGACCTCCCAGGTGGCACTGCCCTGGTGAACTGACCATTATCCCAGATGGGGCCAATCAAACTCCAAAGAGAAGGGAACCTGCAGACCCTCCTTGGCCAATGTGTTCAACCCTTATGAGGGCTTGGAATGCCCACACCCCACACCCTAGGCTGCCTTAGCCTGGCACAGGACACCCCCATGACTGAAGCTGTGAGTGTGGGGTCTGTGCAAAGTCTTAGGGCCACTCTATATGGCCTTGGGGGGCCCAGTAACCTGCCCAGACCACATCAGAGCCTGCAGCCTGGTCCCTGGGTCATTTCTAGATTCAAGGACTTCCCCTTACAGTGTTGGACAAGTCCCGTGCCCTGGGGCTCAGGGTTACCTTTTTCTCCTCCCAGATTCATCACCCCCATCCCAGCGAACCTCAGTGGGTGCTGAGAACACTCTCAAAGGCATGGATCCCACAGTTTCTGACAGCCAATGGGCCACCTTTCTCAGATGCTGAGCTTAAGTCTCTGAGGGCAGCTTCTGAGAGTTGCCCCCTGGTTCTGCCCAGGAAAGGAGCCTTGACCTCTCCAGAGGCAGATGTGGGATCCCTTAGAGATTGTGGATCTGCACCAGCAGAAGGGAGGGGCTGGTGAAGACTCCTTAGACGTCCTTGTCTACCCCATGTGCTGCACAGATGAGGAACCTGAGGCCCAAAGAGGGGACACGGTTACTCCTGGGCTCCAGAGACTGGTTCAGGGCAGATCTATGGCTGAACCTGGGGCTCCCATCATCCATTTTTCTTCTTTTCTTTTTCTTTTTTGAGACAGAAAGAGACTCTGTCTCCAGGCTGGAGTGCAGCGGCACTTTCTTGGCCCACCGCAACCTCCTCCTCCTGGGTTCAAGAGATTCTCCTGCCTCAGCCTCCTGAGTAGCTGGAACTACAGGCAAGCGCCACCACACCCAGCTAATTTTTGTATTTTTAGTAGAGACGGGGTTTCACCATGTTGGCCAGGGTGATCTTGGTCCCTTGACCTCAGGTGATCCGCCTGCCTCGGCCTCTCAAAGTGCTGGGATTACAGGCGTGAGCCACTGTGCCCCGCCCCCACTGCCCATTTTTTTCTATCAAAGTTCATGCTACTGTCCCAAGGCCCTGCTCCAGAAACAGAGCCACAGAAGCCTTCTGAGCCTAGGCGAGGACCTGGCCCACCCTACTGTCCCAGGATGGGCGTTGGTGAGGGCCAGGACGAGCTCTGGCAGAGGCAGGAAAGCAAGCACTGTCTAAACATGCTGTGGGGCCCGCATGTCTGGCTGGCTGTCCCCTGGGCCAGGTGGACCTCTGACACACAGCAGGAATTTTCCACTGGCGCATCCTCTGGCTGGTTGGGATCCAACACATTTTCGAGCCTTTTTCTTTCACTCCAGTTGTCTCCCCTGCCCCATGAAGATGCAACCTGAGGGCCAGAGCATGGGGGCCGTGAGTCTTCAGAGAGGCTTCAGGGAGACCCCCTTCTCTGACCCAGAAGCCACCAGTCAGTACCTAAAATCCAGAATGAAGGAAAGGAAAATCACTTTTAATAAATCTATATCGATGGTGAAATTAAAGTTCAGAGAGAAGGTGACATGCCCAAGGTACATCAACACAGGCTTGTCTAAGCCTGGCACATCCTATTTCCCCTGTACCCGCTTCCCAAGGTTGAGAGCTAAGGTCACCGGAAGACACTGCAGGGGGTAGTTTCAAAGATGAAGCTGCAGCCAGGTTCGGTGGCTCACACCTTTAATCCCAGCACGTTGGGAGGCCGAGGTGGGCAGATCACCTGAGGTCAGGAGTTTGAGACCACGTTGGCCAACATGATAAAACCCTGTCTCTGCTAAAAATACAAAAATTAGCCAGCTATGGTGGCACATGCCTGTAGTCCCAGCTACTCAGGAGGCTGAGGCAGGGGAATCACTTGAACCCAAGAGGCAGAGATTGCAGTGAGCTGATATCACACCACTGCACTCCAACCTGGGTGACAGAGTGAGGCTCTGTCTCAAAAAAAAAAAATCTGCAAGAGGGAGCTAGGCCATCCATGTGGGGACACTGCCAGCTCACAGAAGTCCCTGGGTTTGACAGCTGAGTGTGCCAGTGACACACATGTCCCCGTGCTGTGTCTCTCCAGCCTGCCAGCAGCAAGGCCAACAGCTCCTTCCCAAAGGCAAGGCCAGGAGGTCGGGACCCACACTTTAGGAGCCTGTGACCCCTCATCCTGCATTACAGTGGTAGGGCTGCTTCCTGGACTGTTTCCTAGACATAGTCTACCCTGCATTCAGAGCATTCCTTGGGCAGCAACAAGGGTCTTGACCTGGAACCTGTTGGGAGGACAGCCTGAGAGGCTGGGCCTGCATACAGAGGCCAGGTGGGCTGGAGCCTGAGTCTTGTGGGGCCTTTGTCAAACCATGCAGGAGGGCCACAGGAGGCCACAGTGGGCAGCCACAGGAGGCCACAGTTGGCGGCCACAGGAGGCCACAGTGGGCGGCCACAGGCTGCTGCTTGTTCCCAAGGCAGTGTTCCTGGTGGTTGGGGTGGTACCTGTGCCTGCAGGGCAGCACAGGTAGGAAGAAGACCACTTCACACAGAAAATGGCATTCTGTGGGCTCTTCCCTTGGACCCTGGGAATGTTTCCTAGAATCACCAACTGCCCAGAGCCTGGGCCTCCACAAAACCAAGGAGACTCCAGCCCATTCAGAGAGGTGGGCAAGTGGGGAAGATGACGACAGGAAGATCTGGAGTACCATTTGTCCTGTGCAACTCCCACCCTCATGAAACCCCTTTTGTGGTTTGAATGTTTCCTTCCTCTGAAACTTATGTTGAAACTGAATCCCAATGTGGCAGTATTGAGAAATGGGGCCTTTAAGAGGTGATTAGGTCAGGAGGGCTCTGCCCTTATGACTGGACTAATCCATTCATGGATTAATGGATTACTGGGTTAGTGAATTAATGGGCTATCACGGGAGTGAGGCTGATGGCTTTATAAAAAGAAGACAGATCCGAGCTAGCACGCTTAGCCCCCTCACGCTGTGATGACCTACACCACCTAGGGGCACTGCACAGAGTCCCCACCAACAGGAAGACCCTCAGCAGCCCCTCAGCCTTGAACTTCTTCGCCTCCATATCTTAAGAAATTCCTTTTCTTGACCAGGCACAGTGGCTCATACTTGTAATCTTAGCACTTTGGGAGACTGAGACGAGTGGATCACTTGAGGTCAGGCGTTCAAGACCAGCCTGTAAAAATACAATAATTAGTGAGGTGTGGTGGCAGGTACCTGTAATCCCAGCTACTCAGGAGGCTGAGGCAGGAGAACCACTTGAACTCAGGAGGCAGAGGTTGCAGTGAGCCAAGATTGCACCACTGACTCCAGGCTAGGGGACAGAGCAAGACTTTGTCTCAAAAATAATAATAATAATAATAAATCCCTTTTCTTTATACATTACTCAGTTTCAGGCATTCTTTTTAAAGCAACAGAAAATGTACTAAGACAATCCTATGGCTGGGTCCCCATTGACCAGCCCAGCATTTCCTGTGTTAGAGAAAAAGGTTTTTCCATGGTCAAATAAATTTAGGAAACCAGGCTAAACCAGTCCCGGTTCCCAAATATATTACAAATTTCCTGCAGATTTTCTAGACAGAGGTTCTCAAGCTGGGGTGAATTTGTCCCCCAGGGGACACTTGTCAATGTATTTTGACATTTTTAGTTATCACAACTGGGAGGGTATTACTGGCTGCTGCTAAACATCCTACAATGTCCAGGACACCCCACAATAAAGAATTATTCAGGTCCAAATGTCAACAGTGCTGAGACGGAGAAACTTTGTCCTAGAGTGTTGCAGAGAACTCAAGAGAGGTGTTCAGGGGCCACAGCACAGAGAACATTTGTCACTCATTTGGACCACTCTGCATCTGCTCTCCCTTCCTATGTTTGAGGACTTCCTATGTTTTGAGGCAGAGGCTGTGCCCAGAACAGAAGCTCTATGAAGCCAGTCCACATTGTGCCAGCCTCTCTTGCAGCTAGGTGGGAGGCACGTGACCTCCCTCCACCAGTCACATGCATTTTCCCAGGCTTTCAATCTAAAACTCGTGATGCAGAAAAGAGGGAGCATCACCTGGACCCCGATCCCACCTGATCTGGAACTACAAAATCCGATGTGGCTTTTTCACCTCACCTCAGGTGGGGATTGCAGTCCAGGTGAACTAAAAAGAGGGAGGCAGAAGGAAAAGAATGGACTTTGGGAAGTACCTACAGTGAGCTCCGGCAGCATGCTGGGTACTTCACATGTGGTGTTGCATTTACAGCAGAGCTGAAATAACCAGAAAAGAAGCCCTGGCCCACTCAAAGTTGGGGTGCATGCTTTCCCCCACCTCCCAGTGAGTTGGGTGTCCCAGGCCTGAAGGCTGTCAGGGAGCTTCCAGGAGAAACAGGCAGGACCCTTGAGAAGCTGGAGGAGCAGGAGGGGAGGAGGAGAAGGAAATAAGCAAGAGAAACTGGCCCACACAGTCAGAGCAGCTCCAGAGAGTGAGCTGAGAAGGAATCTTAGAAATCGGTGAGTCCAACTACCCCTTTTACAGATGAGGAAACTGAGGTCCAGGGTTCAGTAGCAGAACTGGAAGTAAAGCTCAGCTCTTTAGCTCCTTCTCCATTGCTCTTTCTACTGCTCAAGGTGTGTACACAGATCCCTGTGTGCGTGCATGTGTGCACACCATGTGTGTGGGTGTGTGTGTGTGCACACCATGTGTGTAGGTGTGTGTGTGTGTACACACATAGGTGGCTGAGACAAGGTCATCTGTCTCTCCATCCATCTGTAATCCAGGATGGCCATGATGTCAACATGAGTTAAGATGTTTATAGAAATGAAAAAAAAATGCTTAGGAAAGAAGTTAATCTCTACATGGGGGTGGGGGATCCAGTTTCAGAAGGTTAATGTCTTGATTTTTTTTAAATCCCTTTTCTGTTTTATTCAAAGAGGATTTGGTGTTCTCAGCCCCAGCTGGGAGCTTAAGGAAACAGATCTGCATTTTTCGGCCTCAGCCTATCCCTGAAGCTCTAGGCCTCTCTTATTGGCCCTGAGGACAGGGATGCCTGGAACCTGGTCTCTACTCAGGCCAGCTCCATGCCTCAGTTTTCCTCCATACAGAGGCCTGGGGCTTCCTTTTCTATCCCTTTTCTCAAGAGTGGTTTGTCCAGCCCTAGAGCAAAAGGGCTCAGACACAGGAAATGTGAAGCAGAATTCACAGTTGAAGCTGGGGGGCCTGGTCTGGCAGCTGAGAGAGGGCAACAGGCTCTGAGGGAGGCTCTGCGTGAGCAGAGAGAGGAGGAAGGTGCGCAGACAGCAGTGTGTTGTGGAGTACTTGCCAGGAGTCCCACCTTCCCCATCTACTGTCTGGGTGAAACTTGGAGTGACATTTCCTCCCTGGAAAAATGGGGGTGACTGTGCGACCACATTTACACTGGCTATGCTCTTACAGCTGAGTTTTGGGGCAAGCATGAGAATGCATTTCTAAGGTCAGCTTTGGTAGGTGGACAGAGGCTTTGGTGTGACCATCTGTGGTCCCCACCAACCTTCATCAAGCCACTGGAGATCAACCGCCTCCTGGCATCCCAGTCCATCAGACCCAGTGGCTTCCTTTCCCAAAAATCCCCAGAGAGAGAATTCCCCTTTGCAGAAGGCTGGACGCCCCAGGGTAGCACAAAGTGAGCTGGCGCCCTCACCCAGGGCTAATCAAGTTCCCAGAAATTTTGACTGCAACAAAAAAGCAGGTCCCAGTTCCTCCAGATTCCCAAGGTCAGCACGAGTATCTGCTCCAGTCCAGGGCCCTGTGCCTGGAATACCATCATCCCTTTCCTAGGCCTCCATATTTCTTACTAGGAAACTCAGTAGCAAGCTTTGAGCTCAGTCAAGTGCTGGTGCTATCATCATGTAAGCCCTCGGCCCTTGCCCACTCTGGGCCTCTGTTTCATCAACTGTTAAATGGGAATTTAGCCTAGATGACCTCCTCTATCACACGCAAGTTCCCTTTGGCACTCATTTCAATATTCCAGACTTCAGAGTCCTGCTAAGACCCTCGCCTGCCTCTCGTCAACTCAGTCCTTCCACAGCCCACCTCCATCCTCAGGCTAGATGCTGGCGAGGCCCCTTGTTAATCTGGTTGACAGGCCTAGGACCTGCTTCTGTTTGTCAGTTCCTTCTTCCCAGTGTGCTGGCACAGAGCCCAGCAGCTGGGGCCATGGGTGTCAGGATTCCTCCCTTGGTAGTCCCTTTTACCCAGGCAGATCACCTAAGCCTCAGGCTGGCTTCCTTCTTGGGCTATGGCATGCATTAGTTTCCAGCCCTTATCAAGAAAAGAGGGAACAGAGGGCTATGGTATGCCAGTCCTACTGTAATGACGGTTGCTTCCCTTATCTCCTTTAATCCTGCCATCCTCCAGATGCAGATGGGGCCAGGAACCCCACTTTAATAAGAAGTGGCGGGGGCAGGCCCCACCCAGGGGTGCCGACTCCAGAGTTTGGGCTCCTTCCTCAGCCTCGTGCTGCCTCCTTAGATCTCCTCTGCGAAAGCAGGGCAGAGTTATTTGGCCAGGAGTCCTGCTTTAACTCAATTCATCAAATATTTATTAATAGACCAGAAGGTTTGCTTGGCATGGTGTTAGGGGTCAGAAGGGGATCGTGGAACCTATGGGGTGATCCCCTTCCAGCCCCTGAGCTGGGCCCAGTCACGCCCCCATGACAGTGGCAGGCCATCATCAGACACCCGTGGGCCTCTGGCAGCCGTTTTCCCAATTGTTCTTTTGGATCCAACAAGTTACAGCTCATTCCTTTGGCCCACATTGTTCCTTAACGACATCACTTTTTCCATCTCCCAAAGGCACTGTGCCCTCCCGCCTGAGCACTGCCTCCCAGCTGATCTCCATCTCCCTGGCTTGCTGTAGTTTCCATGGACCACTGAGGGCATCATCTCTGGATCATCTGAGATCTGTGAAGCTCAGAGCCTGGGTACTCCTGGGCCTCCCCATGGTGACCCAACACCATGACCAACCTCATCCATGTGGTTGGATGGTCCCTGCCCCTTCAAATCCCTGGTGCCCTGGAAACACGGCTCTTCTCATCCTTTAACTTGTGCACAGATATGGAGATCCTTGTGAGCCCCTGCCTGGGCTGGATGTCAGGTTGGGCTATGGACAGCTCTTCCTGTCCCTCATCTCCACCTTGCATGGCAGTCTTCTGTCCCCGTCCCTTTGCATGCTCAAGTCACTTGGCATCACCCACAGCTCTACATACTTCCTATTCCAAGTCAAGAGTCAGTTCCTTCTGGGTTAACCCAGGTGCTGGGTCCCGGCCCTCCCAACAGCCTTCCCTTCTGAGCTACTCATGCATGTGACCGGTATGATCTTAAGCTCTCCCTATGTGCCAGGCCCAGTGTTGCCAGCACCTTCTGTTTTACTCCCCTGCCATTGATAGCTCTGGCCCCACCATTTGCTAGTGAGGTAGTGTGGCACAGAAGGCAAAGCGCACACTTTGGAGTCAGATTGATCTGGGTTTCAGTCCTGGATTTTTTATCTGTTGGTTTGTTTACTTATTTATTTGAGACTGAGGCTCCCTCTGTCGCCCAGGCTGAAATGCAGTGGCATGAGCTCGGCTCACTACAACCTCCACCTCCCAGGTTCAAGCAATTCTGGTGCCTCAGCCTCCCAAGTAGCTGAGATTACAGGAGTGTGCCACTATGCCTGGCTAATTTTTGCATTTTTTTTTTTTAGTAGAGACAGGTTTTCACCATGTTGGCCAGGCTGGTCTCAAACTTCTGACCTGAAGTCATCTGCCTGCCTCAGCCTCCAAAGTGCTGGGATTACAGGCGTGAGCCACCACACCTGGCCATGTCATCTATTTAATTACAAAAATTTGGACAAGTTGCTTTGCTGGAAGCTCCAGTTTCCTCATCTGTCAGCTGGAATGCTGCCATCCCTAGGGCTGCTGGGCGCACTAAGTGCATTCATGTATGTACCTGGTGTGATGTGTATTTCTGGCATAAATGCAAGAAAGAGCCCAGTATATTTGGAGGAACTGCAAAGAACACAGAATGGCAGGTCCAAGGAACCCGAAGGGGAACAATAGGGCATGTGGCCGGAGAGGCCAGCTGGAGGAATGGAGCATGGCATGGAGGACCAAGCAAGGAATCCAGGCCAGGCAGAGCCAACAAAGCCAGGAGCTCATCATGTCGTAACCCTGCCCAAGCACCTTCATGTCCCCCAACTGCCTCCAAGTGGCAGTGCAAGTTTCTTTAGCCAACCCTTGAGGCTTTCCAGCAAGCATCCAGTCTAGTCTTCTCTCCCATCACGCCATGAAAAAGATGGGGAATAAAGTGGCATCTCCTTTATAGCCTCTTTCTCATTGAATGAATAGTGCCAGGTGCGGAGGAGCAGGACCGTCTGGGCCTGCCTCTGTGCTCCAGCCCCCATGTCCTGTCTCCACCCTTCTCTTCTCCTTTGGGCCTGATCCAGGAGAATCAGCTCTCCCCAACCCCAGTCTCTGAATCAAGGTTGCTTCTTGCCCCCTTCACCACCCCACTAAATACCACGCAAAGGCTGTGTGTGGCTCAGCAAGGCCAATGGTTGCCAGTCAGCACCAGGGCTCTTCTTTGAGGACAGATGGAGGTTTTGGTCTGATGACATGGGCACCAGGCATCTGAGATCACCAAGGCCAGGAAAAGCTAAAAGTCAGGTAGCTCCCACTGTCTGCTCCAGCAAGGCTGGCCGGCTCTCAAAGCTACAGTCATGACCATCAAAACAGAGAGAAGGGCGAGGTTGGAGAGGGAGAGCTGAGCCCCAGCTATTAACATTCTCACCTTTTACTAAAATACTATCTTCGTTTCACATTTACACCTCACTTGCAGGCTCCCCAGCCCTGTGTAAGGTAGGCTATGCAGGCATTGCTCCCTCTGTTTTCTCATGTTGCAGAGAGAAAACTGAGGCTCAGAGAAGGGCCTGCCCAAGGTCTCACTGCTGGTCATTGCAGAGGCCTCTTGCCTTCTGGTCCCTTCCACCAGGCTGCCCATCTGGTGAGTTTGGTTCACATCAGTTGTTTGGTACTGATCCAGAGTTCTAGAACTTCTGTTTAAAAATCCCCTCCAGCATGGGGAGGGGGCAGCACTCAGAAAATCTTCCAGGGAGTTCTTCCTCTGGAAAAGGAGGCTGCCGTGTGAAGCAGGGTGAATAGAACAGATGCCATCGTGGCCCACACCTCGTCTCTTTCCGTCTTTCTCATCGCCCTTCATTTCCAGGGACACCCTTCCCGTTCATTAACACTCTTTTTTTTTTTTTTTTTTTTTTTAAGACGGAGTTTCGCTCTTGTTACCCAGGCTGGAGTGCAATGGCGCGATCTCGGCTCACCACAACCTCCGCCTCCTGGGTTCAGGCAATTCTCCTGCCTCAGCCTCCTGAGTAGCTGGGATTACAGGCACGCACCACCATGCCCAGCTAATTTTTTGTATTTTTAGTAGAGACGGGGTTTCACCATGTTGACCAGGATGGTCTCGATCTCTTGACCTCGTGATCCACCCGCCTCAGCCTCCCAAAGTGCTGGGATTACAGGCGTGAGCCACCGCGCCCGGCCTCATTAACACTCTTAACATGACCCACCCAACTTCCTCGACGAATCTGGGACTCCGAAGCCACTAAACCATAGCTGTTTTGAGGGGAACACTCATTTCATAAAATTTCTAGAGAAAAGAAAAATACTACCAGGACATCCATATTTTTTAATGTGTTGTTTTAGTTATTTTTTAAAACACAGTCTGAATAACTAGATCCTGTAGCGTGCATGTTTTATGTTTGGGGATTTCAAACAGGTTTTTCTCTAGCTAATCAGCTCACTTTAACCTGAACCAGAATTAAAGCCAGCTGGGCTGGATAGAGTCGCGTTTCAAGATTAGAATGGATCTTCTCCAGTCCGTCCTGTTTGTTTGACAGATAGGGAAACCGAGGCCCAGAATAGAGAAGTGCTCTCCCCAGTGAAATTCAGCTCCTTTGTGGCAGAGCCAAGTCTCAGCCCAGGTCTTGGAGTCCCCCTTTGATACTGTTTCTACAGTGCCCTGTGCCCCGAGATCCAGGAAGCCTGTGGAAGGGGCCAGAGAACTGCTTTCTGAGCAGCCCCTGGCCTTAGACCAGCCTGCCCAGGCCTGGACCTCAAACTGCTCTGATGCTCCTACTCACGCATGTGTCTGGCTCAAATGGCTGTCCCTTTGGACTGCTGCAAGGGGCTGATTAGATGTAATTGCTTTGCCTAGAGCGAGCTATCTGCCTAATACAATCAGCTCCCAGTAATTAGCCTGCCAGAGGCCCATTTCCCTTGCTGGAGTCCTAGGGCCCCCAAGCCCTCACTCCAACCTGTGCATGATGGGCCTCCCTCTGCAGGTAACAGGGTGTAGGGTGTATGTGGGTGGGCTTCCGACTTGGTTTGGGGAGCTGGGAGAAAGCAGTGCTGTGGAGGCTATGCAAGAACTCCAGATGCATCCCTTCCTGAGGCCTGGAGCCAGGGAATACAGCATTTCCAGGTGGGAGGGATAAAGAGTCTGGCATAGACAGATTGCTCCATAAATGTTAAACTGAGCCCAACGGATCCACAAAGGGCATCTAGTCCAGCCCCAACCTCAATACATTCAACAATCAAGACAAAAGGCAATTCTTGCGACCCACCATGTGCCAGGCACTCTGCTAGTTCCTAGGATCCTTCTAAAGTAGCCTCAAGCCAAGTGATCGACCAGATTGTGCTTGTATACCACTGATGGCCAAGTGCTCATCACCATCCTGGAAAGCTCACTCCTTCTTCAGGGGCATGGAGAATGTTCCTCTTATGTTGAACTGAAAGCTCTTTCCCTGTCGCATCATCCCCACAGACCACTGGCCCCTTCTGGGCTACACAGAGCAAAGTCAATCCCTCCTCAGGTGACAGCTCACATGTCCCCTGAGTCTTTTCTTCCGGCTGAACCTCCCAAGGCCTCTCCGTTGTGCCATGCACATCATGCTGGTGGGGCCCGTCATTAATCTGGTTGACAGGCCTGCAACTTATTTGTTTGTCAATTCCTTCCTCCCAGCATGCTGGTCCGGAGCCCAGCAGCCAGGGCCACAGGTGTCAAGATTCCTCCCTTGGCAGAAACAACTACAGCCCTAGCAGAACATGACACTACCCGAGGAGCACCATGGTGGCTGCCCGAGCCTGTCCACTGAAGAAAGGGCACCTGCAGCCTGCTCACCACTAGCAATCAACTCTGCTGCCCTCTGCCTCACCCCAAGACACATACACACACACACACACACACACACACACACACGCACACGCACACGCACACACACACACACTGCTGTGCATGCTCCCAGGCACCACTCAATAGACACCAGCTGATTAATCATTGCAAGTGTTCTTGTAATTATTGCATTTGGTGCTGAGAACAGGCTGCCTCTGCTTGCTTCTCAGAAGCCATAAACCTGCACAGAAGGATTTCAAGATTTGTGAGGCTGTTGACGCGATCTCCGGGCTCACTTTCTTCCTTAGCAACAACATGTTTGTCAGGAAATACAGGCTGTGGCCACTCCAGAACCTCTGCAGAGGACAAGCTTAAGGGACTTAATTCTTGTAGTGGGAAGAGAGCGAGTTTAGGGAACTTACCTTGCGGTACTTGGTTAGGAAGTAGGAAAGCTGTGAGGCCTGGAGGTGTTCAGTTTCCTCATGGGCGCTGGGTGTTCTACAGTTTTCTCCAGGTTTAATTAGTCTGTGATCCTTGGCCAAATACAGAGAAGACTGGGCATGGAGGGAAAAATGCAAAGGGCCAGGAGACGAAAGAAGGGGAGAAGGGAGACCTGGAGTGAAACTGAAATTCTCAGGCTCACAGCCTCACACACACACATGCACACACGTACGTGCCAGGCTGGAGAACAAAGGCTGTTTCCTCCCAGATGTAGCCCTGTATCACCTGATGGCTCTCCTGAAACCTCAGTAATGGCTGGGTCTATCCCAGCCCCTACCCCAAGTGTGGGGAGGGGAAGGCATTGAAGAGAAAAGGAAAAGAAAGAGGAGCAGAGAGTGGAAGACGCAGAGGGAGGCATGCAAACGGCAAAGTCAGAAAAGTGAATCATCCCAGTGCCGGTGAAGACGGTGCGGGCAATCTTGTGCACTGCTGGGGAGAATGAAAACCAAGACAGCCATGCCAAGGACAGCCCGGCAGTGTTTAGTGACATGCAGTGGGCATAAGCACTGTGGCCACTGAACAATTCCCTGCAGATCCTTAAGCACACACACACAAGGATGCTCAGCAAAGGCTGAGAGAGGCGGAGGCCACTTAGGAGGCTGCACTAGGGGCAGGGGTTCATCACACATAGGGGATGCAGACTGTGGAATGAGGGCTACAGCTTCATGCTGATGATGGCTACTGTGAGCAGGAGCAAGCCTGACCCCACAGCAACTCCACAAAGCCTAGCTATTCCTCACTCTCACTGGTAGGAGAGCCAAGCCCAGTCCTGGCATGGGGCTGGCCTCTCAGATCTTTGAATTTGACCCCTCATTCCCAGGTGGGAACCCTTTCTCCCCATCCCACAGCACGACCGGGCAGGGTTAAGAACAGGGCCAGGTGTCCAGCCTCCCAGCCTCATGTGCGCTCCCCTCAGCCTGCAGATCCTCTCTTTGTTAACAGTTGCCTTTTGTGTTTGATTTGGGCTTGAGATGTTAAACAAATAGTGTCTCTTGACAAACGCAAGCCGGCTGCACTGGGACCAGTTATGCTCCATAAAGCCAGGCTAATCCCCTGACTTCTCTCCCGACAGAGATACACCAAGAAACACCCCAATCATACCCAAAGCACCCTAAATCTGATCAACCCACGGTCAGGGACTGTGATCCCTGGTGCAGGGGTCAGTGTCAGCAATGTCCTCCCTGTCTTTCTGCAGCAGCTTCTGGGCTTCTCTCCCCCTTCTCAGGCCTGTCCCTGGGTTATGTCGAGATGGCTCTGGACCCTGCTTCCTACATGAACCATGGGCTCCAGGCCCTACCAACCCACCTGAGCCCACCAGGCCAACGGGACCAAATAGAGAGGTATTTACAGAACACCTTCTCTGTGTAAGGAAGCTGTGGGTTACAGACATGAGTAAGGCCCTACCCCTGCCCTACGGGAGCTTATGGTCTTGTCTAAACAGAACGAACTTGAAATTCATGTGAGGATCTGGTCTAGAAACTGATGGAGTCAGGCTCTGAACTTCAGTTTGTCTGACTCAGGGTCCTACCTCATTGATCCTGCCCCCATCCTCCAGCCAAACTGCCCATACAGGGGGCTGGAAAGCAATGGATAGAGAGGTCTTCGGGCCTCTCATCCTCCAGGCCACATTCTTGGCCATTATACAATGAGCACTGCTGGTCAAATGGCCAGGGCTCTCATTAATATCCCAGAATGTCAGAGCAGGAAAGGACCTTTCAATACAGCCAATGCTTTTGTCTTGTAGAAAAGGAAACTGAGACACATAGCGGCCATGTGAGTTTCCTGAGTCCACCCGTCTAGTTGGTGGGAACGGATGGCAGAACTGGGACCAGTCTCCAGCCTCTGGACTTCTAGTTCAGTGCTTTCTCCACTACACAACATGCTTCCTTGGGCCTTGGAACACTCACATCTGTCTTCATCCTCCTCTCCTAACCTAGACAGGGCTTGTTCCAGCTTTAGAATATCTCTCTTCAGAGAGCCACAGAAGCAGATTGCCAGGGTTTTTCTGCCTGCAGACTCAGCCATCTGTGCCCCTCTCTCTCTGACACTGATGGTCTCTAACTCAGGTATAGAGTTCTTTAAAGCCTTCATTTGAGTGAGTCACCCAAGGAAACATGTGGGACAGCTCTAAGGTGCAAAGCGCTGAGGGGAGAGTAGCATGAGTGAGAAGGGTTTCTTCCACCCTGGAGAAGATAATGAGCCAGCGGGGAAGACAGATATGAAAGAGCCGCTAATCTTCTGGGCAGGAGGAACACCTGCTGAGTTGATGCTTAGGGTAATGTGAGCACAAAAGGAGCCAGTGGTTCGGATCAGAGACAACCGGGCAATGCTTCATGGAGGGAGTGGTCTTTGAGCTGGGTCTTGGAGCCCAACTCTGTTGAAATAAGAGTTCAACAGACAGATGAGAAAGGCAAAGGGCACCAGCATCCCAGGCTACGGGAGCCACATGAGCCATGTGAAGCATGGAAGTACGTGGACGTGTTTAGAACTTAGAGAGGAATGGAGTGGAAGATAAAGCTGGAAAACAATTGTGGATGATATTAGTATATAATAAAATATAGTAACTGATGATACATTATGTTCAATGTATCCTACCTAACAAACTAGAATCTTAAAAGTGGTACTCTCTCCTCTTTTTGTCTGATTGTTGTGAGAGCTAGAAAAACAGAGTCCGGGATGTTCATGGGATGCTATAAATGAAGGGAGTGTAGACATTTCCTGGTCCAAACGCTTCCACTGATGGACGTGCATAGCAAGCCCCAGGGAGAAGGAGCAATTGGCCCCCAATGCCATAGCAAACATGTGGCAGAGACAGGTTACAGAGACTGGGCAGGTGCAGGCAGGTCTGAGGAGCCCAGGATGGGAGGAAATGGTATAAGCTGATAGGTCTTTGACACAATCTGACCCAGGTTGCCTACAAGTCCCAGGTGTTACTCAGAAACCTAGACTGGTACCAGCATGGCTTCTACCGCAGAACCCTCTCCCCAAGAGAATGGAGAGAGGAGGGGCAGGAAGAAGGAGACCCAGGCTGCCCTCTGGGCTTCAGGGCCTCCCCACTGATAGGTGCCCTGGTCCCATACATAATGGGTGCAACAAGAAAGTGCTAGCCTTGAGACATGAGTCCTGGTCCCCCCTCACTCACTGTGTGACCTTGGACAACACCCTTCCTACTCTCTAAGCCTCAGTTTCCTCATATATAACACAAGAAGGTTGGGCCAGATGATCTCTAAAGGTCCTTTCAGTATTGAAGTGCTGTGAGAAAAAGCTTCATCATGATTAATAATACATGCCCTGCCCCTAAAGACAGCTTTTTCCTGTTTCCAAAGCTCTTTCACTCATAATATCACCTTTCATCAGTACAGCTGTCTGGCCCGGCAGTTACAAGCAAGCAGAACCTGGACACAGCCTTTTCACCTTGAAAGCCTGGTCTAGCAAGCCACTTGCTCATCTAGGCAAGCTTTAGGGGAATTGGCTTCTGGGATAATTGTTTCCAGGAGCCAATATGTCAGAAAGGCACAGAACCTAACTTGTACTTTCACCTCTGAGAAGCCGGGAAAGGCAGCACTTTCCCTCCGGGGAGCCAGAAGATGCAAAGGGAAAAAGCTTGCAATAGGCTGAGTTCCTGGTCAAAGGGCAAGACCAGAAGGTTTGTGCCTGCAAAGAAACAAAGATCTTCCTTTGAAGGGAGAGGGGGAACATGGTGCTGTAAATGTAGGACCCTCCCATCGGGCTGTGGTTCAGAAACCAGAAGTCATTAGAGAGCTTGATATCATCTGATTTGCACACATGTGTTCTTCTTTGATCTCTCAAAACAAATGGTTAAAGGGGTGGGTAGAGCTAATATTATTATCCATTCTGCTTTACAAATTGAAAAATTAGAGACTCAAAGAGTCATGGCAAAGAGCATGGGCTTAAGATGGATGCAGACAGACTGAAGCCTCTTCCCAGCTGAGTGAAATTCAGTGATTCTCTACCTTGCCTTTAGCCTCAGTTTCCCCATCTATAAAATAGGCATGACCATATCTACCTTTCAGGGTTGAGGCAAGGACTAGAAATGATGACTGCCTGACACACAGCAGATGCTTAATAAATACTTGTTGAAGGAAGGAATGAGTTGGCAGCACTTCTGGGGTGTCATTAAAGAAGGAGGGTAGTGTCCAGCAGTGACGGGTCAGCCCAACCCTTGGGCAGATAGTGCTCCGGCTTCCGGCTGACTGCCTCCTGAGTCTGCTTGCAGACAGGGGCCTTGGTGTCTCTTCCACATCTCTGTGCATGGCCCATGCCAGGGTCCTGTGAAGGACTTTTTAACCCTCCTTGGCACTGAGATTTACATTCCAATCATTCTGCTCACTCAGCCCATCCAAGTCTGCAGTTGTTTGGAGCTGGGCAAGGCCTGTGGGATCATCTGCTACGACACCTCGTTGAAGAGATAAGGAAACGAGGCTCTGAGAGGGGCAGTGATGTCTGAGTTTCTGCTGCTCTTCTCACCTCACACGATAGCCACCATGTTGACAAATGAAGCAACTGAGGCATGGGGAACCCCCTCCTGCCTGGTTCCCCCCCACTCTGCCAGTGAGCCTCCTGCTGTGGGCCCCACTTGCCTAGTTCCAGCAGCTTCAAGGTGGTGGCAGGTGCTATCTCTGACAGCCCAACCTAAGCCCAGCCTGGCGCACGGGTACAGGACAGGAGCTATGGGAGTCAGGACAGCCTGGAAGCCCCTGGGAGCAAAGCAGGAGGCCTAGACTCCCAGCCTGTGCCTTCTCAGCCAGTTCCAAGAGCTGTGCTGACCTGGCGAGGCCCACATTGCCTGAGGACAGGGCTTTCCCTTGGGTGTCAGCTCATGTGTGCCCAGGTCCACAGCTGGGCCCTGCCTGCTTCCAAGACAGCCAGAGCCTGGCCCAAGGGAGGAAGGAGTGTGGCCTGGGAGGAAGGAACGCTTGGCTGAGTCCCAGTGCTGTCACGAACTCACACTGCGTGCCCATGCGTGTCACTTGAACTCTCTCGGCCTCCGTTTCCTCATCCGTAGGCTAAGGGCAGGACAGCGAGGCCCCAGGTGCCTCCAGGCTGCAATATGCTGTGATGAGGGTGGTGGGTGGGTGCGGAGGGGATCGCTCTGCCTTCCTTGCCTTTCTGTTTCTGTGTCATTAGTTTATCTTCAGCAATCCAGGCCTCTCTGTCTCGGTCTGTTGCTCTCTCTGTTTCCATCTTTTGCTCTGTATTTTTCTGCCCGCCTCTCTTCTTTTTCTGTCTGAGTGCACCTCTGATTTTATCTCCTCCTCTGTCACACAGCCCCCTCCCTCAGTCCTACACTGCCTTTCTCCCGTCCTCCGTAGTTATCAGCGTTTCGCTGTCTAGTTTTCTCTGTCTCTTGGGCTCTCTCTCTCTCTCTCTCTCTTTCTTTCTCTCTCTCTCTCTCTCTCTCTCTCTCTCTCTCTCTCTCTCTCTCT
>NW_022436984.1:384352-447850 GCF_009761245.1 Sapajus apella
TCTCTCTCTCTCTCTCTCTCTCTCTCTCTCTCTCTCTCTCTCTCTCTGTCCTGCCCGGGCTTCCCGCGGCCGCCCCTCCCGTCCCCTCCGCCAGCCCCCCTCCTCCCTCCTCGGCGCGTCTCCCAGTCCTTATTTGGCTGGGCGGGAGGGCTGGCGGGAGGAGGAGGCCTGCGGGCGGGGGGCGGGGGGCGGGCGCGGGGCCGGGCGGAGGAGGTTGGTGGGTGGTGCTGAAGGGACAGCTCCGCGGCGGCGGCAGTGGCGGCTGCGGCCCCGGGCGCGGAGCGAGTGCCCGGCGCGGAGAGCTGCGAGCGCAGCCATGCCCCAGGCCGCCTCTGGGGCAGCAGCAGCGGCGGCCGGGGCCGGGGGCGCCGGGGGGCCGGCGGCGGCCCGGGCGGGACGATGAAGCGGCAGAACGTGCGCACGCTGGCGCTCATCGTGTGCACCTTCACCTACCTGCTGGTGGGCGCCGCGGTCTTCGACGCGCTGGAGTCGGAGCCAGAGCTGATCGAGCGGCAGCGGCTGGAGCTGCGGCAGCAGGAGCTGCGGGAGCGCTACAACCTCAGCCAGGGCGGCTACGAGGAGCTGGAGCGCGTCGTGCTGCGCCTCAAGCCGCACAAGGCCGGCGTGCAGTGGCGCTTCGCCGGCTCCTTCTACTTCGCCATCACCGTCATCACCACCATCGGTAACCGCTCGCCGGGCGCGGTGCGGGGGGCGGGAACCCGGGGCTGGGCGCGGGGCTCCCAGGGTCGTCCCGGGAGGGCTGGGGCTGGGGGCGGGGGTTCCCCCGTGCGGGACTGCGCGCCGAACCCCGCGCTCGCAGAAACCCGAGTTCAGCCTGGCGCGTCTGCTCCGCGGAGACGGGACTCGGGGAGGCGTCGATTCCTGGCTCCGGACCTGACTATCCGGCCGGGCCAGCCCTAACTTGGCCCTGCCAGGTTGCGGAGGCCCCCCAGGGACTCCGGAGTGTGTGAGAGGGGCAGGGACGGCGGCAGAGGCTCGGGCGGGAGGGGTGTGGCCGGGCCAGGCCCTGGAGCAGGGCGCTGAGTGTGAGCGGCGGGAGCGCGCCACTGCTCCGTTTCCCTGCGGATCAGCTTCCACAGCCTAGCGGGTCTACACCTGCTGGACTCCGGGGAGGCATGAGGATGCCGGAATGCGGCACTTCGGGGCACCCGGGGCCACCCTATAACGGCGGCTGCGAGTGTGCATGTGTCTGCGTGTTCCAGCTCCAGGAGTTTGCTCGCCACCAGTCAGTGCCTGTGATTTTCTCAGGGCGGCGGAACTGGTGCGGGAAGCCAGATCCGGCCTTGTCAGCCTTCTTCTCTTCTGTCCCAGCAAAACAATCACCTCACAGGCATGACCCCAGTTCTCCTCTCCAGGCCAGGGTGGATCACCATGTAGGAGGCCACAGGTACACCCAGACTATCCACAACACAGTCATAGGCACACATGCACACAGGTACACACAGGCACTCACAGGGCACGCCAGGTGGGCACACACACACAAACAGAGAGAAAGAGACAGAGGGAGAGGGAGAGAGAGAGAGAGAGAGAGAGAGAGAGAGAGAGAGAGAGAGAGAACGCACACAAACGATGTCCAGGAAAGGAATCTCTAGCCAGGCCCTTGGTGGTGCTATTCGAAACTGTCCAGACAGGAGTAACACCTCACACATCCCCAATACCCTATGATTCTGGCTCAGCTCCATCACTACTGTGCTATATGACCTTGGGCAAGTCCCTTCCCCCTCCTGGGTCTCAGGCTCACCTCCAGACAAGGAGGGTTGGCCGAAATGATCTCAAGAGCTCCTCCCCAGCCCCGATGTGCTTGGATTCTGAGATGAAACCCACCTTCCCCCAAAGCCCATTGAGATGCCTCCAGAGCAGTTTCCTCCATCTTTCCCGTTCCCTCTCCTCTTCCTAGCCCCCTTCCCTGCCTTGGCCAGGCGCCCAGGTGCTCACTGCCACTTAGCGAAGCCCATGAAGACGGCATTGTTTTCCTGGGGGTCAACAGGAGCTGAGGGAGTAAAAGGCAGGACTAGACACTGTCCACTGCAGGACACTGTTCCAAGAACCTACTGCTCCCTGGGGACCATGGGGAGCTATGCTGTGTCGTTTCTGGATTCTTCTCTTGGAAGAGGGAGGAAATGACCCTGGGAGTGGATGTGGCCCAGCTGGGGCACCTCTGGGTCCTGCTGACCCTGTGAGTTTAGCGTAGGATGATCAGACTTAGGCCTGCCCAAAGAGGAGCCCACTTCCTGAAAACGACCAGCCCAGGTTTGGTCTGCAGTCTCCTCCACTCTCACACCCCGCTACCGCTTGCTAGGGTTTCAGTAGCTGTTTAGCTGTCTGAAGAATCAGACAAATCAGACTGAGCATCCTCGGACCCTCCCTATCCTTCTTTTCCACACATCAAGCCTTCGCATGTGTGTCCCCTTTCCTTCTCAGGCCCATGGTCCCCAGCTCCACAGTAACCTCCCAACTGACCTCCCTGCCTACCGCGCAACAAGCCATGCTCCCCTGGACAATGTTGCCAGAAAGAAAATCTCAGCTGTCACCAAACCAATTCCCTTCTTGGAAGCCCTCAGGGCTCTCCACTGCCCCTGGAATCTGGTCTATGCTCCTCTCAAATTTTGAGGATCTCCATATCTAGCTCCAACCTCCATGTCTGACTTCACTTCTCACTTCTTACGTGATCCCTCTTAACAGCTGCCAACCTGTCCTCTGAGAATATCATAAGTATACCTGTCTGTCATGCTTTTTTCTCTGTCCTTTTTCTTTTCTTTTCCTTTCTTTTCTTCTTTCTTTCTTTGAGAGACAGGGTCTTACTCTGTCTCACCCAGGCTGGAGTGCAGTGGTGTAATCACAGTTCAGTACAACCTCAAATCCCTGGGCTCAAGTGATCTCACCATGGCCTCCCAAAGTGCAGGGATTACAGGTGAGAGCCACTGCACCCAGTTCCACCTTCCGTGTATCTTGTCCATGCTAAACTTCCAGGTCCAGCTCAAATTCCACCTCCTCCTCAAAGCCTCCCAGGCCACTGCTCTGCACAATTGCAGGTCTCACTGTCAGGATGATCTGGTGACACACTGTGGGCTCTTCTGAGTGGTTATTTACATTATAGGGGAAGTGTTTTGTCTCTTTGGTCACACTGTACTTAACCACCACATGAGCAGGACCCTGCAGTTCCTATCTTTGTGCTCCAAGTGCCAGCATTGTACCCAGAGGCTGTGAGCACACGCAGAACGCTATTGATGGGTTTAACGTGTGCAGAAATGAAAGGGCAGCGTCCTTCCCTTCATCCCTGCTGTTTCCCAAAGTCCTTGCAGTCCTCACAAAGAGAGATGCTAAAAGCTATGGGGGGAGAGGCAGACAAAGTGCGGTTCCAGTGATTATTTATTTATAATGTGCTGGGCAAGAGGAAAGACAACATCAGACCACCACCCTGGTTCTGTGGGGGCCGCAGCCAAGCACTGCTCCTTCCCTGCCCCACCCAGCCATCCTGGCTTTATGTTGCCTTCCACTGCTGCTATGCAACCTTGCTGGAAGTTGTCCACAGGGGCTCTGCTTTAAGAAAAACGTAACTGGACTGTGATCAGATGAGTGGAAGGGGCCCTAGGTTAGGCTGATTCTAGCCCCAAACCCAAGGATAACAGCCTGTGCTCACCTGACTCCTCTGAAAACATGAATGCGTCTCCTTCTGAGATGCCGGACGTCCCATCAGGATGGAATAATGACAGCACCTCCCATCATTTTGTACCTTAGTGATCACAATGCACTTGCATCTCATGTCATGATTCTCAGTCTTCACCACCTGGTGAAGTTGCTGGGCAGGTATTATTGGCTCTGCTGCACGGATGAAGGCGTGAAGGCTCAGGGAGGGGAAGCAGCTCCCCCAGAGTCACCCAGCTGGTGAACAGCAGAGTCAGAGTGGGAAGCTGGGTCTTCTGACTCCAAGCCCAGTGCTCTTTCCCTGCTGGTCTCTTGGCTGCTTCCTTTCCCTCCATATGCTGTGAAGCTCAGACCCAGCCAGGCCTGACACAGCCAAGCCGTGCTCAGTGATGCCAGCTCATAGGGCACTCATGGGCAGCCCTGATTGGCTGGAGGTCGGCAAGGCCTGACTTAGTCATTCACCTGGTTAGTCACAGTCTCCACTGGCCGGAAGTATTCCTCTAGCTCCCTCTCCCTGGTCTCCCAGCCAGGAAACTCTTCCTTCACTGGTGCCCTAAGTTCACCCAACACTAATTGAAAGTGATTTCTTGGGAAGCCTTAACCTCTTTAGCTGTTGAGTCATTAAACTCCTCCAGGGCCCCAGCCCCATCTATTCACAGCTCAGAGGCTGTCAGAGCAGGAAGGGCTTCAGAGATCAGCTGGTACCAGCCCCTGCTCTTACAGATAAGGAGCCAGAGAAGTGACAGAATTCACACAGACGGTAGCAAAAACCTGACCCCCAGTCCCCCACACCTAACTTGTTCAGGATATTTATGTATTATTTTTATTAACAACAGCAGCAGCAACAACAATAACAATGGCAACCATTTATTATTTACTCTTTGGCAGGCTCTATACTAGATGCTTCATTTGTACCCCCTCATTTAATTCTCTCACCAACATCTTTAGATGGGCATTATTACCCCCATTTTTTAGCTGAGGAATCTAAGGCTCTGAGGGTAGATGACTCACCTACGGCCTCAGAGCCAGGGTGGATCGCCATGTAGGAGGCCACAGGTACACCCAGACTATCCACAACACAGTCATAGGCACACATGCACACAGGTACACACAGGCACTCACAGGGCACGCCGGGTGGGCACACACACACAAACAGAGAGAAAGAGACAGAGAGAGAGAGAGAGCGCACACAAACGATGTCCAGGAAAGGAATCTCTAGCCAGGCCCTTGGTGGTGCTATAGGAAACTGTCCAGACAGGGGTAACACCTCACACATCCCCAATACCCTATGATTCTGGCTCAGCTCCATCACTACTGTGCTATATGACCTTGGGCAAGTCCCTTCCCCCTCCTGGGTCTCAGGCTCACCTCCAGACAAGGAGGGTTGGCCGAAATGATCTCAAGAGCTCCTCCCCAGCCCCGATGTGCTTGGATTCTGAGATGAAACCCACCTTCCCCCAAAGCCCATTGAGATGCCTCCAGAGCAGTTTCCTCCATCTTTCCCGTTCCCTCTCCTCTTCCTAGCCCCCTTCCCTGCCTTGGCCAGGCGCCCAGGTGCTCACTGCCACTTAGCGAAGCCCATGAAAATGGCATTGTTTTCCTGGGGGTCAACAGCAGCTGAGGGAGTAAAAGGCAGGACTGGACGCTGTCCCTGCAGTCTACACTGCACGCCTTGGAATCATGGCACTTGCCCAGATTCGATTGGACCTCTCTGACTCTCATGCCCTGGATTTTTCACCAATTCTTTCTCCATTTTAAGAGCCCATTCCACACCGGGTGTGGTGGCTCACACCTGTAATCCCAGCACTTTGGGAGGCAGAAGTAGACAGATCACTTGAGGCCAGGAGGTCAAGACCAGCCTGGCCAACATGGCAAAACCGAGTCTCTACTGAAAATACAAAAATTAGCCAGTCATGGTGGTTCATGCCTATAGTCCCAGCTACTCAGGAGGCTGAGGCATGAGAATCACTTGAAGCCAGGAGGTAGAGGCTGCAGTGAGCAGAGATCGCACCACCGCACTCTAGCCTAGGGCACCTAGAAGCCAAGGCTTGCCTTTACCCTGGCAAAGGCCTCCCCGGAAGCAGGGAGCCTCTTGTTCCAGCACACTCCAATCAGGCCTGCTGCTCCCTGCACGCTGGCCCCTGATCAAACCAGATGACTTGTCACAGCTGTGCCCAGAACCTGCCATGGGCACCTGCCACAGGCTCACAGGTGCCCATTCTCCCACTGCATGTCCTGGGAATCCTTTTGGCTCTAAGGCAACAGGAAAGAGACCAGGTAATTGATTCACTGATGGAGCTGGGGCAGAAACCTTCTGTTTGGCTCTTTCCCCAGCTTCCAGCCTGTGCTCAGCTGAGCACTGCCTCCCGTCACCCTCCACGTGGCCTGAAAACCCTTAGACTGTTAATTCAATCAGGTGATTCATGAGGAAATCTATACTTTTTACATGTTTTCAAGAAGGAAGGTACAGATGTGACTTGCCACCTCCAAAATCCCAGAAGTCCTAAAATAAGAGTGAGAGGAGACAATCTTCCAAACACCCAGAGAGGTGAGCGGCTTGTCCACACTCACACAGGGAGTTGAGAGTATGACCCTGATTAGAAGCCAGGCCTTCCGGTGCCCACACTGGAAGTGCCCACACTCTCCAACCTCCAGTCTGTTCCCCCATGCCCTGCCCTCTCTCCCAGCACTCAGGCCTCTGGCAGCTCATCACTCCACTGTTCAAGACCTCTTTCGACTTTCCATGGTAAAAGGAGGGCAGCTCAGCCTAGAAAAGTCCCAGCACCCACCTCAGTCAGCATTTCCTTCCTGCCCACAGGCTAGCCCTTCTGCTTCCAGCCCCAATTTCTGCAGACCAGTGGAGGAGCATAGGCACTGACTTGGAAACCAGAGTGCCTGGGTTAATCTCAATCCACCCTACCCCCACTCCCCTACCCCCACCAGCTGTATGTCCTTGGACATGTTATCTAATCTCTCTGAGCTTGTTTTGTCATTTACAAAATGAGGGTGATAATATCTGCCTGCCAGGATTAAATGGGATCATGAAAAGAAAGTGCCTGGTACGGAGAAGGCACTTAATAATCTACCATTATTATTGTTATTAATACTATTGTTTGTGTATTACTACTTGACCTACCAAAGAACTGCTTTGTCTCCCAAGGGTTACCATGACTACGGCTACCTCCACTGCTTCCTAACAGGTGGGGACAGTGGGGTTGGGGGCCAGAAGACTGCCACATCCCTTCCCCTTATCTTCCCAATCCCACTATCCAACCCTCATTTCCACCTCCTAAGCCATGCCTGGAGTCTCCCTAACTGTTCAGGCTCCTACCCCTACTCTGAGCAGGCAGACCCTGCAGAAAGCTAGCCAGGGGTCGGGCACAGTGGCTCACACCTGTAATCCCAACACTTGGGGAGGCCAAGGTGGGCAGATCGCCTGAGGTCAGGAGTTTGACCAGCCTGGCTAACATGGTGAAACCCTGTCTCTACTAAAAATACAAAAATTAACTGGGCATGGTGGCACACATCTGTGATCCCAGCTACTCAGGTGGCTGAGGCAGGAGAATCACTTGAATCTGGGAGGTGGAGGTTGCAGTGAGCTGAGATAGCGCCACTGCACTCCAGCCTGGGCAACAGAGCGAGACTCTCTCTCAAAAAAAAAAAAAGAAAGCTAGCGAGGGAGAGAGGTACACGGTGGTAGGAGAACCTACAAAGTGTGTTTGGCCGGAGATCTTTCTGATTCTGCCAGTGCTCCTGTCTGCGGGTCCCGTTTCCACCATCACCGTTAGGGTCTGGAGGCACAGAGAGAGTGGGGGTGAGAACAGGACAAAAATAGCACGCACACGCCTGGCCACAGTGGGGACAGGACAAACACAATAAGTATTTTCAAAGCAAACATAAACAAGCACAGATGAATGTAGTGCAAATCACCACTATAAACAGCTTTCAGCTGGCTGCACAAACGGTGAATCTGTGAGTTGATTTTGTAATAAAAAAAAATGTAGAAATGATTTCCCTGCAATCAGCCAGCAGCAAGTGGAGAGACCAAGCTCTAACTGAGACCACAGTGGGTCCAGGCTAAACTGAGCGGGGACCCAGGACGGGCACTCCCTCCTCCACTCCTGCTCCACCTTGGACACAGGAACAGACAAGTGTCTATAACAGGCCAGGTGCTGTCCACATGTCCTGTCACCAGCATCCCCACACCACTCCAGGAAGGCAGGTGGTGCCATACTGCACTGTCAAGGAAAAGAACCCTCAGAGAGGGTCAGATCTATGTAGGACCCTACAAATATAAAATGACAGCTCTAGGACTTGCACCCAGGTCTGCAGGGAGTATTTCTTCATGGAGTCATGCAACCCCCACTCCCCATGGAGCCTCTGTGATTCCTTCTATGTGAACGCAGCTAGAATGGCAGATGGATACCAGGGTCTATGCAGGGTGCTCAGTTGTGGGCTCAGCTTCAGGGTCTGTTGCCCTAAGAACTATGGATAGAGCATTTAGCCCAAAGACAGAACAGAATTTTATCTCCAATTCTCTCAGTTCACAGTGTAGACTGAGAGATCACGCTCACAGCTCTCATCAGAGCTCGCTTAGAGCCCTGTTTCCTGACCCCTCTGCCAGCCTCTGTCCTCAGAGAGCCACATGACAAATGTCTTTCATGGCAGCACAGAGAGCAGTTGACCATCCAGCTAATGCCACTGCCTGCCTGTCTGTCCACACTCTCTCATTGTCCAGAAACTGCCCACGCTACAGCAGCTCCCACATGGCTCCCAGCTGGGGCCAGTATCCCCAAGCTACTGCCACAAGTCACACTTTCACTTTCCCATTTGCTAGAGCCAGCCTCAACTGCTGCCTGAAGCCGCAGCTCCAGTTCTCCTGGGCTGGTGGCCTCTCTGGCTGGGTCTAACATCCCATCCTCATCCTTCACAAAAGCAAGTTCCTTACTACCCCTCCTTCCTCCAGTGACACAGGAAAGATCCCTTAGTGAAGGGGGCACATGGCTGCCAGGAATGTGGGGAAGGAGGCTGGCTTTGGTGCTAGAGAGGTCTTAGACAAATTGTTTCCTGCTGCTGCTGCTGTTGTTTCTGCTTCTTCTTCATCATCATCACCATCATCACCATCACCATCATCATCATCACCATCATCACCATCACCATCATCACCATCATCATCATCATCATCACCATCATCACCATCACCATCATCAACACCATCATCACCATCATCATCATCATCACCATCATCATCACCATCATCATCATCATCACCATCACCATCACCATTATCATCATCATCACCATCACCATCACCATTATCACTATCATTATCACCATCACCATTACCATCATCACCGTCACCACCACCATCACCATCAACACCATCACCAACATCATCATCATCACCCTCATCATCATCATCACCATCACCATTATCACTATCATTATCACCATCACCATCATCATCATCACCATCACCATCACCAACACCATCACCATCACCATCATCATCATCATCACCATCACCATCATCATCACCATCATCATCATCAGCACCATCATCATCATCACCATCACCATCACCATCATCAACACCATTATCACCCCCATCATCATCACCATCATCATCATCACCATCACCACCATCACCATCACCATCACCATCATCACTATCACCATCACCATCATCATTATCATCATCATCATCATCATTCCCATCATCATTATCCTTCTCTCTCTCTCTCTCTCTCTCTCTCTTTCTCTCTCTCTTTCTCTCCCTTTCTCTTTCTCTGGTGTCTCTGTGATCACTGAAGAAACAGACACTTCCCTGATGTACTTCAGTCCTCCCATCTGTTTAGAGGAGGCAGTCCACAGAGGTAACTGAGGAAGCCAGCTCAGCAATGCAGAGTTCTACTTCACAAACTATAATGTACAGGGAATAACCTGATTGATTTGGTGTAAATGCAGGCTCTGAATCAGCAGGTCTGGGGCAGAGCCTGAGATTCTGCATTTCTAAAAAGCCCCCAAGTGACACTGACACTGTGGATCGGATCCATGGTCCACATTTTGAGTAGCAAGGATCTAAGGAAGCTAGAGGCCTGGCTTCTGGAAATAGCCATGAGGTGTGGACCATGGTTTTAAGAAAAAGAACGTTTACAGCTGGAAAAGCTCTTGGAAATCTGATGGTAAAATGTCAGAGCTGAGGGTCCAGGAGCTGTGGCCTCTTCCCTGAGGCTGGAGCAATGCTGTGTCTTGCCCCATAGGAGCCAACTACAGGGCCTGGGTGGAGCCACGTGCTGTGGCTCACACTGTGGGATAGAAGAAAGGGAAGTGGAGAGGGTGGATGGAAAAAGGGAAGGGAGAAGTGGAGAAGGGCTTTCCCCATGAGGAAGCTGGGGAGCAGGAGACCACTGGTCCTCAGCTGTTGCCATTCCCCCCAACCCCCATCTGCTCGGAAAGCGCCTTAGATCAATGGGAGAACCAGCACCCCAGAGATTAAACATCAAAGTGGGGAACTGGCTCCTCCCTCATGCCATCAGCCTGTCTTAGTCTGGGCTGCTATCATAAATTACTGTAGACTGGGGGGCTTGAACAATGCACATTTTTAAAAAACTTTTATTTTGCCAGGTGCAGTGGCTCTTGCCACCTAACACTTTGGGAGGCCAAGGCGGGAGGATCACTTGAGGTCAAAAGTCTGAGACCATCCTGGCCAACCTGGTGAAACCTGTCTTTACTAAAAATACAAAAATTAGCTGGGCATGGTGGTACATGCCTGTAATCCTAGCTACTCAGGGGCTGAGGCAGGAGAATCACTTGAACCTGGAAGGCAGAGGTTGTGGTGAGCTGAGAAAGCGCCATCTCACTCCAGCCTGGGCAACAGAGACCCTGTCTCAATCAATCAATCAATAAAAACTTTTAAGTTCAGGGATACACATGCAGGTTTGTTATACAATTAAACCTGTGACATGGGAGTTAGTCATACAGGTTAATTTCATCACCAGGTATTAAGCCCATTAGTTATTTTTCCTGATCCTCTCCCTCCCCCCACCATTCACCCTCTAGTGGGCCCCAGTGTGTGTGGATCCAGTGTCTGTGAGAGTTGGCTTCCTGGTTTATAGATAGCCATCTTCTTACTGTGTCCTCACATCCTCACATGACAGAGAGAGAGAGAGAGAGAGAGAGAGCTACCAGACACTCACCCTGCTGCAGGCTACAGTGTGGAATGCAGATAGTAGCACAGACCTGTTTTCTTCTGGAACCCTCGGGCCATGTGTGTATGCAAACTTTAGGAGGGACATCAACAACTGGGGGACTGTCAGCGGAGGGGAGCAGCAGGTCAAATGAGGGACACTTGGCGGGGCGGGCATGGACAGCATGAGTACCAACTTCAAATATCTGCTGGGCTATTGTGAGGTTAAAGGACCAACCTGGTTCTGAGTGTGTCCAAGGGGTTGAAGTAGCACCAGGGGGGTAAAGTTCATAGAAAGACTTGATTAGTTCACTGTAAAGCAGAACTTGTTAAAATCGAAGCTGACCAAAGATGAATTGCACTGCCTCAAGAGTTAGTGAGCTTCCCATCACAGGAAGCATACAAGCAGACACTTGGATAGATGTACTGCAAAGGCCACTTGTATTAGCCAGGGTTCCACCAGAGAGGCAGAACCAATAGGTGATGTGTATTGGGAGATGTATTGTAAGGAATCAGCATATAGGCTGGTAGGGGATGGCTTGGCAAGTTTGAGATCCACTGGGCAGGCCATCAAGAAGGGCAGGCCAGGCCAGTCATGGTGGCTCATGTCTGTAGTCCTAGCACTTTGGGAGGCCGAGGCAGGTGGATTACCTGAGGTTGGGAGTTTGAGTACAGCCTGGCCAACGTGGCGAAACCCCATCTCTACTAAAAATACAAAAATTAGCCAGGTGTGGTGGTGGACACTTATAATCCCAGCTACTCGGGAAGCTGAGGCCCGAGAATTGCTTGAACCTGGGAGGCAGAGGTTGCAGTGAGCTAAAATTGCACCACTGCACTCCAGCTAGGTGACAGAGTGACACTCTTGTCTAAAAAAAAAAAAAAAAAAAAAAAAAAAATGCTGGCCAGAGCTCTCTTCAGTATGTGCAAACGCTACTATCCACAGCTTCTTCTTCATGGGAGCTTCAGCTCTACTCTTAAGGTTTTCAACTGATTAGTATTAGGACCTCCCAGAATACCTAGGATTATCTCCCAAACTTAAAGACAACTGATCGTGGACTTTAATCACATCTACAGAATGTCTTCACAGCAACCCTAGGTTCCTGTTGGATTGAACAACTAGGGGCTTTAGCCTAGCCAAGATGACACATCAAAAAGACCATCACACCACCCATATATCCCACTAAGGGTCACAACAAATGGCATTTAAGATTCTTCCCAACTCTGAGATGCTTTGATTTCTTGATCTTCAAAGGGGCAGCCTGGAGAGTTAGAGCACCCAGAGTGGGACTCAGGAGTGTCCTTGAGGCCCTCAGACCCGCTGGGTCCGCTTCCAAATAGAATTGGCTTTAGCCTTCCCTTCATTCAGTTAACCAAAGATCATTTGAGATGTCCCAAGATCCTGCATGCCAGGCACTATGTGAGGCATCAGGAGAACAGAAAACTAAGACCTAGAGCCTTCCCCAAGGAGCCTTGGGTCTGAAAAGCATCAGTTGCATGGTGTACATGTTAAATCCAAGTAGAGTGACTCAAAGAGGGGTCTGAGAAGGTGTCCTGGGACAGGCTTGAACTGTGAGTGAGGACTTTAGGGGGTGAAGATCGGCAGCCAGAGGTTTCAGGGTGAGCATGACACAGGCAGGGACTGAGCGCGCCCAAGGAAAGTGCTCGTGAGCAGACCCTGGAGGGCTCCGGACTCTGGTGGGCGGCCTTGAGTGGACAAGCACTGAAGACAGAGGTGACAGGCCCGATCTGTGTGCCCCCGCCTGGGTTCTGACCAGTGAATGGCCCATGATCCCAGTTGAAGCAGTGGGTGTCCTGTGATTCCAGTTGAACCCAAAGGTAATAGTGACCTGAATCCTGATTGCCTCACTTGCTGCTCACCCTGCTCACCCAGAAGGCCTCAGTCAGTCCCCAGGGAGTTTTTGACTCCCCCACCCCATTTCCTTTTCTGAGCCAGAGGTCCACTCTGGAGCTCAGACAAAGTGCAGTTTTATTGACGGTTTGCAGGAGCACCGGGACAGCACTGAGCTGAAGGTGACGCTGTCACCCAACACTGAGTGCATAGCTTCTGCATGGAAAGCCCCAGGCCCCTGCTCTCAGACCCCTTTTCTCTCCCACACGCCCTTCCACAAGTCCACATTTCTGGATCCTAAGCGTATCCTCCTTGATTTCTGCTCCGGGCTCCAAAGCTTGGCATGGACTCAGTGTCCCTCATCAGGAATGCGCAGGGCCTCTCCTAACCACAGCTCCAATTCAGAAATAACCATCTTGGAAACATCCTGAGAGTCACATTCCAGCCCGCCAGTCATAGGACCATGTGAGGGGCTTTCTCCAAGGAAGCAAACTGTCAGGGCCCAGTGGCGCAGCCTGGAGAGCTCAGCATAGGCACTCAGACAGGGGCGGCCACTCCTCCAGGACGAGGTCTAGTCCCCCTGCCCAGGCAGAGGACCTTCTTTGGGGCTTTGGGGGCAGGCACGGTACAGACAGTTCCAGGCAGAGGGAGCCTCCCCAATAAATGCAACAGATGGATCTGCCCTGGGCTGTTCCACACAGATCAGTGGAGCAGCCACTCCTCAGGGAGGCTGCCTCAGTTTCCACAGTCATGAACTAAGGCTGACATTCACTAGGAGGTCACTCTGGGCTGAGCCCTTTATAGACATTACCTCATCCAATCCTCACGGCTCCCCTAGGAGGGAGACACAATTTTTTCTTTTTCTTTTTTCTTTTTTTCTTTTTGAGGCAGTGTCTCACTGTGTCTCCCAGACTGGAGTGCAGCCACGATTGTGGATCACTGGCAGCCTCGACCTCCCTGGCGCAAATGATCCTCCCACCTCAGCCTCCCAAGTAGTTGGGACCACAGGCATATGCCACCACACCCAGCTAATTTTTTAATTTTAAGTAGAGACACAGTCTCTCTATGTTGTCCAGGCTGGTCTCAAATTCCTGGGCTCAAGCAATCCTCCTATCTTGGCCTCCAAAAGTTCTGGGATTACAGGCGTGAGCCTCTGCATGTGGCCTGGAGGCAGTATTATAATCCCCATTTTACAGACGAGAACACTGAGGCTCACAGGGCCGGAGGATGTGTCCAAAGTCATGCAGCTGGCAGGTGGCAGAGCAGGGATATGTTAAGCACTCGGTCACTGAGTGTCTCTTCTGAGCCTCATGTCAACCCCAAGGTGTAGGCATCATTATTCCTACTTTGCCAACAAAGAAACTGGACTTGAGAGATAAGGTCACTTCCTGCAATTGAGGGCCAGTGAACGCAGGAGCCAGAGTCCAGCCCAGACTTCCCAACCTTAATACCGAGCTTCTCCCCAACCCACCCCCAACCACAAGTGCCCTTGCCCCTTTGACAGTGGCAGAAAATGGGTCGTTCCTGTGGTAGGGATGTTAGAGACGTCACGGAGGTTTTTGTCAGCCTATGAAGGGCAAAAAGGCAGTGTCGGGGGCAGGGGCAGTTGTCACAGAATGGCCTTGGTTCCCAACCTTTGTCCACACCATCCCACTGAATAGGATGAGAATCTGAGACTAGAATGGGGACAGAGTGACAGTTCTTTATTTTTTTTAATTTATTTTATTGCATTTTAGGTTTGGGGGTACATGTGAAGGACATGCAAGATTGTTGCATAGGTACACACATGGCAGTGTGATTTGCTGCCTTCCTCCCCATCACCCATATTTGGCATTTCTCCCCATGCTATCTCTCCCCAACTCCCCACCCCCCACTGTCCCTCCCCTATTTCCCCCCAACAGACCCCAGTGTGTAGTGCTCCCCTCCCTGTGTCCATGTGTTCTCATTGTTCAACACCCGCCTATGAGTGAGAACATGCGGTGTTTGATCTTCTGCTCTTCTGGAACCAACCCAAATGCCCATCGATGATAGACTGGACAGGGAAAATGTGGCACACATA
Source organism: Sapajus apella (assembly GCF_009761245.1). Classification (NCBI taxonomy): domain Eukaryota; kingdom Metazoa; phylum Chordata; class Mammalia; order Primates; family Cebidae; genus Sapajus; species Sapajus apella. The sequence goes on from NW_022436984.1 coordinate 399,116, forward strand.
CATCATGGAATATTATGCAGTCATCAAAAACGATGAGTTTGTGTCCTCTGTAGGGACATGGATGAACCCGGAAACCATCATTCTCAGCAAACTGACATTTCTTAAGAGTGGCCACTGGGCGGAGAGGGGACCTTGTTGCGGGTGACTTGGGCAACTCACCTGCTCCCTCGTACAGAGGTTGGGGGACAGGTCAGATGGCCCTTGTGTGCTGAGCAGGGAGGTGGTGCTGGTAGCAGTGGTTGTTGGAGCCAGAGTCATGGGTGTGAGGACCCTGCCCATGGGAGCTGATTCATTAGGGCTGGGGTAAGCCCAGGAGGCTTCAAGTCTGAAGGACCCCTCAGGCAATTGGAATCTGAGCCTGGATTGGGGATGACGGAGAAGAGAGTTTGTTGGGATCTTTATTCCATACTTGGGAGGCTAGGCCACTCACCAGCTGCTAGAATTTTCTTTCTGGCTGTCCTTGGCGTTTCAGAAACATGCAAAGGTGGCTGAGGAAGATCTCTGGTCATTCTCAAGCCAAAGCTCCTGGGGTGAGCCAGGTGGCCAAGACATCAGGAGTCAGTGGGTGGCCCCGGGAGAAGGTCATTTCCCCTCCCCCTAGGGGAGAAGGAGACGGAGAGGGCCTCAGTAGGAGTCCCAGGGACAGGCTGTGTCTTTCCCGTCATGGTATTAGCTCCCACTGCCTATTCTCAAACAACCCCAAGGAAGGGGGTCAGCCCAGGGGAGGCCCCCTGCACTGGGAACAAATCCAGAATTTCGGCCAGGCTGAGCCAATGTGGCCCCCCTTCAGTGTGACTCTGAGTCATGGATTTTCCACTGTGAGGGTCAGGCAGGGTAAGATCCTCCAGGGCTTCCTGGGGCTCTGGAGCATGGGCCCCTCTTGTCCTTGGTCCACCAGGAGGGGCCGGAGAGAGAAAACCTGGAACCAAACTCAGTGGCAGCCCTCCTCTTGCAGTGCCCCGAGTCCTGAGCACTCATCTGGCTGGGCTCCAAAGAGGCCCTGCTGTCCCCTGCCTGCTCCCAGGGGATGAGCCAGTGGATTCTAGAGGCAGGCGTCTTGTCCTTTCTCAGAGCTGTGACTGGGCCAAGGAAAGTAGGGATCCAGCCCCCTCCACTGCTCCTCTGCTCCCACCTGGCTGTGAAACCTGGGGCAAGTCGCACCTGCCCCTGACCTTGGCTGTGAGGGACCGGGCTGGTGGCACCTAATGCCCTTCCAGTTAGGGCTGTCTCTGTTGCACCTGCCCCGGCTTCCCCTCCTGCTCTCCTGAGAAGCATGCTACCCAGGATTACACTCCTGTCCCCGCTTCACCCCATGCTGTCCCAGCCCTGGAGGGACTTCCTCTGGATTCAGTCCCAAGAATAGAGCTCTGTCGAGGACCTCCATGTCACCCTTTCTGGAAAGAGAGCATTTCTGAGTGTGGCTGAGGTCCCGCTTATCAGCCCATCGAGTCCACTGCCCCAGCCCCTGGGGCTGCTGGAATGCAGGAGCCTCCCACCCAGACAGGGTCAGCTACTCGCGGCTCCCACAGTAGTCCCTAGAATGGAGTGCAGAAGTGAGCGCTGGTGCTGAGGGCAGGCTGATCCCAGCCACTGCCTTCGGTTGGGGAGTGGCCAGGAGCCAGGCTGCAGACACAGCTTTGCTGCACCGGAGCTGACCTAGGATGAGTGCCCTGGAGGCCAGTTCCACCATCCAGGCCCTGGGCTTGCTCCAAGGCTCCCAGGGTCCCCGGAACTGTGTTCTGCTCATGCATCAACCTTCAACATCTCACCTTGACCGGAAACCCGCTGGATCTCCTCGGGGCCAGGGCTTAGCCCTGGGAGTCCCCACTGTGGCTTGATCACTCAGAATGTTTATGGGGCAAGGTGTGATTCCCTGCTGCAGAGCCTCCACGGACATGTACTAAACCTTTGGCCAGGATGGGGTGAGTTCAGGGTGCTGCTGTTGGCCTGCCCCTGCAGAGAAGGGGCTCGTGTGGACAGCAGATAGCATTCCGGCAATTCCCGGAGTCCTGCAGATGCTTCAGATTCTTTTTATTTTTTCTTTTATTATTTATTATTTATTTATTTATTTATTTTTCTTTTGAGACGGAGTTTCGCTCTTGTTACCCAGGCTGGAGTGCAATGGCAGGATCTCCGCTCACCGCAACCTCCGCTTCCTGGGTTCAGGCAATTCTCCTGCCTCAGCCTCCTGAGTAGCTGGGATTACAGGCACGCGCCACCAGGCCCAGCTAATTTTTTGTATTTTTTTTTTAGTAGAGACGGGTTTTCACCATGTTGACCATGATGGTCTCGATCTCTTGACCTCGTGATCCACCCGTCTCGGCCTCCCAAAGTGCTGGGATTACAGGCGTGAGCTACCGCGCCCGGCGATGCTTCAGATTCTTTGAGAACCACTGAGGCGGCCCAAACCTTCTCTCTTCCAGATGAGAGGATGAGACACAAGGCAGGGCACAGGGGAGATGGGCAGCGGCGTGTCCCCACTACACAGCAGCCCGGTGACAAAGCAGTCCTCAACTCAGGCCCCTGACTCTTTCCACTCCCCTCAGGCACCCACGCAGTCATTCCTCCATTCACTCGGCCTCTCTGAGTATCTTCCCTGTGTCAGGTCCCATTCTGGGCCCCAGGGACTTAGCAGGGGAAAAAAAGCAGCCCCTGTTCTCATGGGGCCTTCATTTTAAAGGAAGTAGAGAGTCAACAAACTAAACTATGTTGTAAAAAATAAACAACATCATCTCAATGGTAATATGTGCCAGCGAGACAAGAAAGCCAGGGGATGAGAGAGACAGGGAAAGCTGCCTTCCAGGAGGGGCCTATAGAAGGCGGAGGTGGGGGAACAGACTTCTGGGCAGGGGAAGAGCAGATGCAAAGGCCGTAAGTAGGCCAGTGCCGGGTGGAACCGGATCAGTGTGCCTATGGCATGCTGAGCGAACTGGGGAAAAGAGGCAGAAATCTGTAAGGGCTGGACCCTGCACGGCCATGGAGACCATGGTCAACAGTTTGGATTTTTGGCTGGGCACCGTGGCTCACACCTATAATGGCAGCACTTTGGGAGGCTGAGGCGGGAGGATCAGGAGTTCGAAACCAGCTTGGCCAATGTGATGAAACCCTGTCTCTACTAAAAGAAATACAAAAAAATTAGCCGGGCATAGTGGTGTGTACCTGTAATCCTAGCTACTCAGGAGGCTGAGGCACAAGGATCTCTTGAACCTGGGAGGCGGAGGTTGTAGTGAGCTGAAATTGTGCCATTGCACTCCAGCCTGGGCAACAAGAGCAAAAACTCCATCTCAAAAATTAAAAAAATAAAAATAAATGAGTTTGGATTTTTAGGTATGATAGAAGTCACTGGAAAGTTCTAAGTGGGTTGTGATGTGACAGGACTTAAATTTTTACAAGATCACTCTGGCTGCTCTGCAGAGATCGGATGGTGGCAGTGCAAAGTGAAAGCAGGGACACCACCAGGCCACAGGTCACCAGGCCACCCACAAGTCAACCCCTCCAAAGAGAGGACGGTGGCAGACTGGACCAGGCTGATGGCAGTGGAGACACAGCTCGTGGGTGGACTGAGCTATGTTTGAGAGGCAGGGGAGATAGGACTTGCTGATGGGTAGGATACATATGTTGAGGGAGAGGTCTGTAGGAGTCGGGGGAAGAGAACACTCAAGAATGATCCTCAGCCTTTGACCTGAGCAAGCAAGTGGAGGATGTACATTGACTAGATGGAAAAGAACATCCAGAGACTAGCAGGTTTGGTAGATTCCAGACTTCCGTTTTTGATACCCAGGTTAATTTCGAGATGCTCATTTCAAATCCAGGAAGCCAGTCAGACAGATAAGTCTGCAGCTCGAGGGAGAAGTCAAAGCTGACATATAAACTAAGGAGTTATCAGATAGAAATAATATTGAAAGTCATGAGCCAGATGAGATCAGCTGGGAAGGGGGTAGAGCTGGCCAGAAGGGCAGAGCGCCCAGCGCTTCCTTCAGTGCTAGGAGGTCGAGCAAGGAAGGGCACCTGCCAGGAGACAGATTGGAGACCTGGGCACTGTGGCAGCCCAGGGGCTGAGGGAGTGTTTCTGGAGAGGGAACAGTCAACCAAGCCAGCCACTGCTGGGAGATGAAATAGGATGAAAACCACCAGTAGATCTGCAGCATGGAGGTCACTGGAGACACTGGCCATGGACACAGTGCAACATTCAACAGCTTGCTCCAGGAGCGAGGGAAGGGGAGCGTGGTGGGAGTCCGCCCGCAGTGGAACAGAGAGGCCAGATTCCAGGAGAGGTGGGAACAGAGCAGACCATACCACAGTCGCCCTATGTTCAGGCCTTTCCACCAATGCTTCCCACCCTCCCCCTGCAGAGACCCAAGGAGTTAGCCTTATACCCCTCAAGCAAATGAGGCCTGAGGCCCAGCAAGGCGATGGCCCCAGGGCCACTGCAAGGAAGCTGAGTCCCAGCCAGTCTGACTCCAAAGCCCCTGCTCTTCCCCAGCAGCCCCTCGCCCCAGCCCCACCAGCTCCGTCCGCCTTCCCCCACCGCTGCCTTCCACATTCCCTCCCACCTCATCCATCCTTGTCCTTTGATCATTTCTGTCAGCTTCCAGCAGTCTTGGCCTCTGCCTCAGTCCTCCGGGAAAGCTCTGCTTTTTCTCTTTGATCCTGCGCGCCTGTCCTCTGCTGCGTCCTCAGCTGGGCCCCATGCCCCTCCCGCCCTGTCCCTGCAAGATGTTCCCGCACCCTCTGCCAAGGGTCAGGGCCTGAAGAGTAACCAAGAGCCTTGCAAGGAACCTGGGCCTGCAAGACAGGAGTGTGGTCCCTGCCCTCCAACTGCTCTTTGGGAAAGAGCCTGGGTTTCTTTGGGCCTGGCTGGGCAAGTGCGCAGTCCATCGAGGCCTCCAGAGGCAGCCAGGAGCAAGCAGCCAGCAGGGCCATGCCTCCTTACCCTGGTGGGTCAAGAAAGGCCTCAGTGATTCTCGAGAGAAGGGCACAGATGAAGAGCAGTGGGCCAGAGTATCACTCTGTATATAAACAAACACCCAGGGAGTAAGTAGGAAGTGGTAGCCAGCAGCACCCTCCAGTGCCGGCTGCCACCACCACACAGGCTTCAGAGAAGAGGGGAGGGGCTCGGGACCTCAAAGTCCCTTTTGGAGCCAGGGTGACTCCAAAAGGAGGAGACACCCAGAGACAGTGTAGGGGAAGAGGGAAGCCCTGGCAGGAGCTGGGGCCTGCACGGCCTGGCTACCCTACCCTGGTCTCTGGGATAAAGGAGGCTGTCTGGGAGGCCCGGAGCAGCCTCCAGCTCTGACCCTTGGGATTCTGAGGCCTTGCTAACCCCCAGCTGCTCTGGGAGGGGCTGGCAGCCGATTTCCAACTGGAAGAGATGAGTAGAGCAGAACCAACACCCAGACGCCACGGAGGCCCAGCCACTCTCCCCAAAGCTTGACGGGGGCTGCAGTAGTAATTAGCTCCCCACATATCCCCAGGGTTATTTTTGTCTCGTTCTCCCCTGGTTTATTTTTAAAGTAATACTGGCACGTGGCTGGCCGGCTGCCCTTCCCAGGTGCCTGTGCCAATTTGGGCCAGGAATGGAGCAGGGCAAGATGTGCCCCCTCCCTCACGGTCCTGCCCGGAGTGCCGGAGCTACCCGGCCCCTCACTGGCTGGCTCCCGGGGGGTTCTTGCTGCACTGAAGTCCGGGGACCAGCCTGGGGTGAGCATGTAGGCCGGCAGCCGAAGACCCCTGGGGAAGACCCCTGGGAAATGCCCACGTCTCCGTCATGCCGCTGAGACATGTTGCATGACCTTTACCGAGTCACCTCACCTGTCTCAGCATTGCCTCCTCATTTCTCAGTGTGATGAGTGAAAGTGACATTGCCCTTCACACCGTCAAAACACTCTGAAGTGTGCAATAAACTGAATCGGTGCTCAGACATCAAGGAACAGCGTGATTAACTCCCATATAAGCATGCTGCCCCGCGCTCTCCCACTAAGTCCCCTCCAAGGCACATCTTTCTCCCTAGCAAAGTGACTCCCAGCCTGGAAGGCTCCTCTCCCATTTCTCCCTTTCCCACCTGCCCTGAGACCTGCCCTCCATATTTTCTGTCTGGCTGAACCCTAATCCAGGCTGGCTGGGGTGAAGGGAGCCAGTATAGGGGAGACAGTATAAGGCAGAGCCTAGCTCTGCATTTACTTGCTGTGTGATCTTGAGCAATGACTTGACCTCTCTGTGGCTCCGTTCCTGCATCTTCGAATGGGGATAATAACAATACCTACCGATGGGGTCGTTTGAAGATTATACAACGGACGTGTATTAGCTGGCTTACAGCAGTGCCTGGCACGTAGGAAGCGCTCTATAAATGTTAGCTAGTATTGTTTTGAATTGGAGAGGAGGATCAGTGACAGCGGTATTTAATCATTCGAACAAAGTCAATTGCAGGGAAAGCCAGCTTGCCCAGATTCCATATCGAGGCTAGGGGGAGGGGAGCAGGGTAGCACTGTAAGCAGCAGCTGGGGGGAGCTGGGTCCTGGGGACACTGCCTGGGTCCTGGGGAGGCTGCCCAGCTTGGAACTCTTGGCACCATAAAAAGCAAGCTCAGGACACCAGTGCATAAACAGGCAGCCTCTATAGACCACAGGAGCCAGGAAGTCACTCCTCTTATACCTTATCCTGGCTGATCTCTTGCCGATTCTGCGCTGTGAACAGTGGGTGCAAACAGAGAAGCTGGAGGGCTTCAGGGTGGCCGAGGCCACCAGAGAGGCTGGAAAATCAGAGGTCAGAAGAGAGCAGCAAGCCTGGGGCGAGTCAGGTCTCAGAAACAGGCTGGGATGGGCAGCTGCCTCCCTGTCTTCATGTAAAGGGCAGTGTCCCTGAGGATGAGGACAGCTGTTTTCTGTCTCCACGGAGGACAGACTGAGTCAAGCAGCTGAAGCCTTGTTCACTTCATTCTGCAGAATGAGCATTTCTGATAGCATGCAGGGTTGAGAGTTTGTTTCTATGGAGAGTGGTAGAATTGTAGCCTCCCAGAAGAGTCTGTGTCCCCTTGGCTGGGGAGAAGGGGAGGCTGATTCAGGGCCTTCTTTAGACTCCTAAGGGCCTGGTGCTTGTGAGAACAGCAGGAGAAGTGGGAGGCCCAGAGGCCAGGTCCTGTGGGGTGCTTCCTCTCCTTTGTTGAGTTGCAGAAGTCCCCCTTCCCTGGGTCTCTCCATCCTGTAACCTATCTGGATGGTAGCCCAGAGGCCACAGTGGGGGAGAGGCTGGGTGTTGTACTCTGTGTGTGTGTGTGTATGTGTGTATAAGACTGCACACACACATGTGAATGTTGGGGGTGGGGACCCCATGTCTACAGGCTGGCTCTGAGGGAGAGAAGGTCCCAGCAGCTGCCTCCAGGCTGAAGTCCCTGTTGCCTGGAGTCCCTCTCTTCCTGGGCACGCTGCCAACCTACACCATCTGAGCTCCTGGGCCCTGGGGAGGGTGCTGAGCCTAAGAAAAGCCTCCTTTCACATCTCCTGGCATCTGCTTCCAAATTCCCTGCCAGCCCAGAGCTGTCTGGGCCATGACCAGAGAGAAGAGTGAGGAACAGAAGATGGAGATGGAGCCACACACGCCCCAAGCTCCCTCCACCACACCCAAACCATTCATCAAGACTAGCTCTTCATGCAGCTGCATTTTCCACTGTGGGTACTGGGCAAGGCAGAGCAGCCGGAGAGGGGCCATCTCCATGCAAAACCTAATACCTGGCAGACGGAGGTAAGGGCAGAAGAAGATGCCATTCCCCGGGGAGACAGCAGAGAGGAGGCAGCCCTGGGGCTTTCCGTGGAGCCCAGAAGAGATGAGGGAGAGAAGTCAGGGCAGCAGCCACTCCATGCGGAAGTGCTCAGAGTGGAGACGGGGATAGATGGGACCAGAAATGGTGAGGGACTCAGGAGAGGGCCAGCAGGGCGGGATCAGGTGGTGGATGGAGAGTTCACTTGCTGGCCAGGAAACCCCAGACTGTATTGTGTGGACTCAGGGAACTAAAGAAGTTTTCTGAGTGGTGAATGGCAACACAGAGCTGGTCTTAGAAACATGTATGCGGGCTGGACATGGTGGCTCACGCCTATAATCCCAGCACTTTGGGAGACCAAAGTAGGCAGATCACTTGAGGTCAGGGGTTCGAGACCAGCCTGGCCAACATGATGAAACCCCATCTCTACTAAAAAATACAAAAGAAATAGCCAGGTGTGGTGGTTCATGCCTGTAATCCCAACTACTCAGGAGGCTGAGGCAGGAGAATTGCTTGAACCCGGAGACAGAGGTTGCAGTGAGCTGAGATCGCACCACCAGCCTGGGTAAGAGAGTGGGAATCCATCTCAAAAAAAAAAAAAAACAGGAGAGGGGAGCTGGGCACAGTGGCTCACGCCTGTAATGCCAGCACTTTGGGAGGCCGAAGTGGGCGGATCACTTGACCTCAGGAGTTTGAGACCAGCCTGGCCAATATGGTGAAACCCCATCTCTACTAATAATACAAAAGTTAGCCGGATGTGGTGGCACACCTGTAATCCCAGCTACTCCGGAGGCTTAGGCAGGAGAATCGCTTGAACCCAGCCTGAGCAACAGCGCAAAACTCTGTCTCAAATAAAAAAGAAAAAGAAAGAAACATGCATTTGTTAATAACAGCTCCTACTTTGCGAAACCCTCCACATGCCAGGCCTTGTACTGGACATTTTATTTTACATGCTGTCTTCTAACCCCAAGGTCACCTAGCCACCTAGCAAGAGATGGGCCCAGCGAGGCAGTGTGGGTAGGGAGAGAAGCAGCAGGCCTGGAAGCAAGAGGCTGAGGTCCCAGGTCCAGCTCAGGAGTTCCAACTGTGAGCGACACACCCAATCTCTCCAGGCTTCGGTGTCCCCAGCTGTGGAATGGACACCACCCTGCCCAGTGAGCCACAGGGATTCAACAGGAAAGGGCCTGCACTGCTCACTATGCTGGGGACCCCTGGGATGCAGTGCTTGGGAACTGATACCCTCCGTCTACAGCGGCTGGGGCATAGACAGGGCACAGTACCCCTTTGGACCAGGCAAGTAAAGGGGACTTCTGAAGGGAAACAGTGCCACACAGCCAATGTCAGAGGCCAGCAGGCAGAAGCCCAGCCCTCTCCCTCCCATCTCTCAGGCTGCGTTGTTCCTGTCTCTGCCTTGCTCCGCCATTCTTGGGCTTCTCTTCCCCTGTAACTGACCTGCATGTGGCTTTGGCTCACCCTTGTCCCAGCTAGGACTCACCTCTTTCTTTCTTTTTCTTTTTTTTCTTTTTTTTTTTTTTTTTTTTTTTTTGAGACAAGTTCTCACTCAGTTACCCAGGCTGGAGTGCGGTGGCGCGATCTCAGCTCACCGCAACCTCCACCTCCTAGGTTCAAGCACTTCTCTGCCTTAGCCTCCTGAGTAGCTGGGATTACAGGCACCCACCACCATGCCCGCCTAAATTTTTTTATATTTTTAGTAGAGGTGGGGTTTTGCCATATTGGCCAGGCTGGTCTTGAACTCCTGACCTCATGATCCACCCAGCTTGGCCTCCCAAAGTTCTGAGATTACAGGTGCGAGCCACCACACCCAGCTGGATTCACATTTTTCTAACCCTGAAGCTCAACCCTGTACAGCTGACCCAGCCCCTCCGCCTCTTATCACAATTCCCGGGGCCCAGGAATTGCTCAGTCCAGCCCAGTCCTCTCAGCCCCAGTGTCCAACCCTGGTCCAATCTGCTCTGGTGCCAGGGTGACATGGTACAAAGGGGCCGCCTAGGTCCCCCCTTGATTAGGGTTGTTGCAGGACAGACAGTTCCAAAGAGGTAGAAGTGGGCAGGCCCCCAACCATGCCCACCACAGACAGCCTCCCTCGGGCCCTGAGCCCTGCACTCCAGCTTCCCTCTCTCACCTCCTGCTCTGTCTGGCTCAGGGCCACACTGACGCATCCCTAGGACAGAAAGCCCTGGCTACCCAACCTCAGGGTGCATCTGCCTCCAGAAAGCAGGGTGGGGCAAGGCTCAGGAGAGAGGGTCTTTGGCTAGGAAGGCCTCCCTCACCCTCACAGAGTTAGAGCACCTGCTATATGCAGGGCACCGAGACCGCAAGGCCAGGTTCTGCTTTGAGCGGCGTACAGCGGTCTTGGGATGTTGGCCTGTTAGACATGCTTTCTATGCGCTTTGACAAAGGGAGTGGCCCTGGGGATATCTAAGGGGGTCAGACAAGGTTGAATCCTACCTTTGCCAATTTTCATCTGTGCAACTTTGGGCCATCAATGTCTAACCTTCCTGAGCCTTAGTCTCTCCATCAAAAAGGAGCAGATCATGGCCACCTTGAGGGTCATGGGGAACATTAGGGATAACAAGCCTGAGGGCGTCCAGGTTCCCTGCCACCATTGCCACTGTTCACAGAGGCTCCCACAGCACAGGCTCCGCTCTGGCGTGTGAATGCCTCCCTTTCTCACCCTTACTTCCTACGCTCCATCCTCTGCATTCCCGCCTGCAGCCCCAGACTCAGCTGCACAGAGGGGAGGCCAGCAGGAGAGCACCCACCCAGGGGTCCAGGCCTGAGTCCTGACCACCTCCCAAAAGGCTTGTCCAGTGCCCAGCACCCCTCCGTGTGAGCCAGCCCTCGTCCCCCGTGCTGTGTAGGCAGACTTGACTAAAAGGAGCTTTGCTCATAGAAGCACCGCTGTGCATAAGGAGATGGGTAAATAGGCCAGCCAGTGCCTGCCAAGAGAGGCCCACTGAGTGGCAGAGATGGGTGTCACGTGGGGAGAGCAGAGGAGGCTCCTGGGGCCACAGCAGGAAGGAGGCTTCCTGGGGGAAGGCAAGGTGCGGGGGGAGGAACAGCAGCCAGCAATGCATCAACGTAGGAGAGGTGCTGAGTGTTGAGAAAGGAAGGGAGGTCTTTGCTCTAACTCTGTAAATCTAAAGCTGTTCTAAAATATAGAAGTTGGTTTTAAAAAAATAGTAAATTGCAAACAAACCAGAAAACAAAGAAGGAAGGAGGAAAAGAGAGTGGCCTCCAACGCTGACCTTGATCCAATCTGCAGTGACAACCAGCGTCAAGCAGTTCTGCACACCAGCCAGGTGTTCACACCGACCCTGAACAACGTTTCCAGGTGTCCAGGGTCATCTTTGGAGGCTGCGAGAAGCGGAAAATGCCATGCTCCCAGCTGCAGGAGCGCTGGCAAGACTCCCAGGCCTTCTGACTCCCTTTCCAGGTTCCTGGGTCCTGCCTTCACCCAATGGGCCCCTCTTGCATAGATCTGGCATATCCTGGGGCAAATCTTGACTTAGAGCCATTTCCCACCTGCCTGCTGGCAATTGTTTTAGAGCAGTTTCAGATTTCCACAGTTAGGGCAAAGACCTCCCTTCCTTTCTCAACAAGCCTCTGTTCCCAGAGGGCAAGATCCAGCCGGCCTGTCTCTGCATCCTCTCCCACACTTAGCCTAGTGCCTGGCACAGAGTAGTAGGTGCTTAAGAAATGTTTGCTCAATTAATTAATTAAGACAAGCTAAGAGGGAATAAAGCCATTTTCGCCTTGATGATTTTCCAAACGATATTTTTGAGACCAGCCAAGTGCCGCAGCCTCCCTGGGGACCCTGCTTCCCCCTCAACCTCCCCAGATGCCACAGCTCCCTCTGCCAGAGGCAGGGTGTCTTCTTCCAGGGCTGGCCATGAGCCCCCACAGCCTGTGGCCAGCCTTGGCCTACAGCCTCCTGCCATTTGGCTCAGGCCAGTGGATGCTACTGGGGAGGGGTTGGGCAGGAAGGAGCAGGATGCCATGCTGGAGAGCGCACCAACCTGCCTGCCCTCCCCAGGCCATCACTGTCCAGAACAACCTTAAGAGGAGGCACGCAGGCAGGGCGCAGTGGCTTATGCCTGTAATGCCAGCACTTTGGGAGGCCGGGGCTGGCGGATCAATTGAGGTCAGGAGTTCAAGACTAGCCTGGTCAACATGGCGAAAGCCCATCTCTACTATAAATACAAAAATTAGCCAGGACTGGTGGCACACACCTGTAGTCCCAGCTACTCAGGAGGCTGAAGCAGGAGAATCACTTGAACCTGGGAGGTGGAGGTTGAGGTGAGCTGAGAGCACGCCATTGCACCCCAGCTTGAGTGACAGAGCGAGACTCCATCTCAAAAAAACAAAAAAGGAGGGATGCATCAAGACCCCACTCAGATGGGCCATGGACCCTGATCCGCAGGCCCCAGCCTAGAGGCCCTGGAGGCCACATACCTGTGTGGCTTTGTCCAAATCGCCAGCCACTCACTCAGCCCAGTCTCCTTAACTGAAAAACCAGGGCACCTGCCTTCCAGAATTCAGCATCCATTCAACTAACATTAGACTGGACAAGGTGACCGGCCTGATCTTGTCCCCTGACTCAGACATTCACTAGCTGTGTGGGCTTGAATGAATCATGGAAACTGTCTGTGCCTTAGTCTTCTCACCTGCAAAGTGGACATAATACTCATCTTACATTTCTGTGAAGACTAAAAATAATACGCAACAAGCGCTTAGCAGAGTGTATGGTGTGCATCGTGTCTGGCATACAAGTGCTTGATAAACGTGAGTTTTGTTATGATCACTACTGCTGCCGTTGCTGTTACCACCACCACCATCCTGCTGTGTGCCAGGCACGGCGCCACTGAAAAGCACAAGGCAGGACCTCTGCCCTCCACAGCCTCTGCGTCCAGACTCAAAGGACAAAATGAGACCCAAAATAAAGAATAGCAGCAGCTAAATTAATGAAAGAAAGCAAAGGCTCAAGCCTCCGGGAACCTAGTCTCCAGCGTGAGATGAGTGGCAGGGAGCAGGGGAGAAGCTGGGGACCAACAAGATTCCCAAATGCTCTGGCTTGTCTTGGCATGGGAGACTCAGGCAGGGACACGTGGCCATCTCCTCCCTGACTCTATGTGCCCCCAAGGGTCAGGAAGCTGTATGGGGTGGGTGGCGGATTTTCCACCTGGCTCTGTCTGCCCCTCCTCTTCAGCTGGGGAATGTTACAATCAGAGCTGGGCTGGCCAGGCCGGCCCCAGGGACCTCACTCTCTCCACAGCATCTGATCAGTGCCCACCAGGACCGTGGGGCTGACATACACCCAAATGCCCAGTGTCATTGCTTGGGGCAGCTGACATTCCCAGTGGCCTTTGCCTGACTGAGACTACCGCTGTCTCCACTGTTTGTTGGGGAGAGATCGTGGCCCTCCGAAAGCCCACAATCCTAGAATACTGACGGGCCTCAAGAACATCTTCTAATTTCTTCATTTCCCAAAGGAAGTGCTCAAGGACCAGAGAGGGGCAGTGTCTTGCCTGGGATCACACAGCAGCACAACTAGAACCACACCCCAGGTCTTCTGACTTCCATCTTGGTGTGAAGAGTCCTGGGGCAGCCAAGTACAGCAGAAAAAACTGCCTTTGAATGCCAAGTTTGATTCTAGCATTTATGGCCTGAGATAAAACACTGTCTCTCTGAGCCTCAGGTTCCACATCTGTAAAATAAGAATAACAATAACACCTCCTTTATAGGATAGCAATGCACGCTCAAACAATAGAATGGATAGAGATTGCTTTGTAAATGATAAAGTCCTGCGCAAATGAAATACAAGGAATTATTATTCTGGAACTTGGAGCACAGCACCTATTAAGGATTCAAAAACATCTGCTGGTTGAGTGGAGGAATGTGTGAAGGATAATGAGTAATGAACAAAGAGCCCAGAGCACTGATTTGTTTAGGTGGGTGGGATCAAGGAAGGCTTCAGAGACGGGGTGACTTTTGAAATGGGCTTCGATGGAGGAATAGAAGCCCGAAAGGGAGAACAAAGAGCACCAGCAGTGTCCGGAAATGTGGAAGGGGCTCCCCTAAGAGCTGCTGATACCCTATCCACAGCCAGGTTGAGGCACCAGATGCTGCTCAGAACGTACCCCTCTCCTCAGGGCCTCTGCACGGCACATGGAACAGGAGGAACTAGCAATTTATTCAATGCTAAAATATAACTTTTTAGGGAGAAAGAGACATTAGGGATCTTCTAATCTAACTTCTCTTTTGAAGTTAAGAAAACCAAGATAAGAAAACTCGCTCAGATAAGTCTCAGGGAGCTGGTTCGCCTTAACAAATACCCTGCAGTAGGCTTAGCAAACTAGGACCCATGGGCTGAATCTGGCCCACCACCTGTTGCTGTCAATAAAGTTTTATTGGAACACTAATTGCCATGCCCATCTTCACATAGTATCCATGGCTGCTTTCTTGGTTCCATGGCAGAGTCAAGTAGTTGCAAGAGACCATAGATTTATAAAGCCTAAAATATTTACTATCTGGCTCTTTACAGGAAACAATTCAGTGACCCCTGTCCTACAGCAGAGCTAGGATGGGAGCCAGGCCTCCTGACTCCTAGTGCTTTGTAATTCCTATCATCCTCTGGGCTCTGCCTTGCCCCCAAAACACTGCCCACAGGGTGAGATTTCAGGCAGCCAGGCTCTGAGCCCACACCTAGGCTGGCCTCCGCCGCTCCTCAGACCCAACAGGGCTTCCAGCTGGGAGCAATTCATTCCCTTTTGGGGATTGTGGCAAGGAGATGTCAACGCACCCCGGCTTCTCCTCAGTAGGCTCAACAGGAAAGCCAGGGAGTGGAAGTGTGTAAGACTCGGGCCAGCCAGATGCCAGTGTCATGGACAGGGCCTTGAAAAAAGCATGTGGGGGAGAACCGGCACCTCAGCCATCCATGGAGAGGGCCAAGTCCACGTTAAATTGTGCTGTGGAATTCCTTCCGCAATGCCAGGCTGTTTCTGGTGGATTCATTTAATTAAAACCCCACCAGATCCAATCTGTTAGAAGCTCTGAGCTCACAGATGCCCTGTCCAGCTGGTCATGAGGACGCAGACAGGCCACAGGCCTGGGCCATGGCAACTGGCTCAGTGGCTGGCTTAGAACAGACCCCACTGGCCCCGGTCAGGGCCCTGCCCAGGACTCCCTGGATCACCGGCTGGTGATGTGCCACTGCCCCCCTTAAGCCTCACTCTCTGCTTATCCCCTGTGTCTCCATTCTGTTCACACCTCAGGCTCATCTCTGATGCTTCCCTCTCCCTAAGTCATTCATTCAACAGAAATTGATGAAGCGGCAGCTCGGTGCCAAGCCCCCTTCCAGGTGTGGGGGATTGACTAGCAAACAGAAGAGATGAGAACCCCTGTCCTCATGAGGTTTACCGTTTCACCCAAGAATGCAGACCATCTCGCACTCCATGCATCCACTCTCCTCCCCTCACCTCTTCCTCTCCTCTTCCTTCTCAGCCCCTCGTCCCTACCTCCTCCTCTCAGCCCGAACTCTTGGATCTTCTGCTTTGCTCTAGCTCAGGCCTGAGCACTTGACAACTAGACCATGCAGAGGCCCCCAGTGGAGCCTCCTGCCTCCATCTCCCACAGCCACCCCCCTGCCCAGGGATGCCAGGCGTTCAGCTCAATATTTCTCTCAGCACAGCGCTTCCCTGACCAAGAGCCATCTGTGGCTCCTCATTGCCTTAATATGAAGACTTCATTCCTGAACCCGCCCTTCAAAGCTCCTCAAATGTTGGCCCCTTTCCACCTTGCCAATCTTCACTTTTCAACTGTACTTCCGGCTCCAACAACACCAGAAGCATTTGTGCTGTTGTCAGGTTTCTAATATTCATCATTTTCTACTTACAAAAGTAATAGTTTTTTGTAGTATAGAATTTATAAGAAGAAAATTAAAATTAATCATGAGCCCATTATTCCCGGATAAGCCATGTGAGCTTTAGAATATTTCCTTACAGGGCCGGGCGCGGTGGCTCACGCCTGTAATCCCAGCACTTTGGGAGGCCAAGGCGGGTAGATCACGAGGTCTAGAGATCGAGACCATCCTGGTCAACATGGTGAAACCCCGTCTCTACTAAAAATACAAAAAATCAGCTGGGTATGGTGGCGCGTGCCTGTAATCCCAGCTACTCAGGAGGCTGAGGCAGGAGAATTGCCTGAACCCAGGAGGCGGAGGTTGCGGTGAGCCGAGATCGCGCCATTGCACTCCAGCCTGGGTAACGTGAGTGAAACCCTTTTTTCCGTCTCAAAGAAAAAAAAAAAAATATTTCCTTACAGCTGTATATGCGTGTACACATACAAAATGTATATGTGTCTATACATTATTTTTTCGGAACAGCTCTCCCTTTGTCACCCAGGCTGGAGTGTAGTGGTGCAATCACAGCTCACTGCATCCTCCACCTCCCAGGCTCAAGTGATCCTCCCACCCACCTCAGCCTCTCCAGTAGCTGGGACTACACCTGCATGCCACCATGCTAGCTAATTTTTTGGTTTCTTTCTAAGGATGGGTCTCACTGTGTTGCCCAGGTTGGTCTTGAATTCCCGGGCTCAAACGATCCTCACGCCTGAGCCTCCCCAAATGCTGGGTTTACGGGAAAGAACTGCGTGCCCAGCCACATCTTTCATATTTTCATGTTAGCATGGGATCCCACAGTATAGAAAGCATTGTCTCCTGCTCTTTTAATTTAACATGATGTGGTAGTTTTCTACGTAATCAAGAGACTTCTCAAGAGCGGCACTTTAATGGCTGCACAATATTCCACCACATAAATACAGCTTAATATGTTTAACCACCCTATTGGTGGACATTTGGATTGTTTACAATTTTTCACAATGAAAATGCTGCTATAAACATCCTTGTTCATAAATCTTTGTTCTGATCTCTGGTTATTTTCCGAGCAGAGATTCCTAGAAGTGGCACTGCAGGGCCAGCGGGCAGACAGTTTTAAGGTTCTCGATGTGTATCATGCAGCTGCCTTTCTGAGAGAGTCTGCCAGCCCCCACCCATCCCCATTTGGGAGCACACCCAGCAGTCCCACGCAGGTGTATTTTCTCTGGCCTTAACACATCATGTGTCATCCTAACACCGTATCCTTGCCTCAGTAGCTCCGCTCATCAGAACCCTGCGTTTCCCATCCACCCTTCAGAGCTCAGAGCAAATGCCACCTCTTCCATGAAGCCCTCCCTGATACCCCAACTAAAGTTCCCTATCTCCAGCCCTCCTTCAGCCTCTGTCTTAAATCCCTCCTAAAACACTCCCCACTTTTGCCTCACATTTTAATAATTCATGTAATAATAACCTCTGCTTTATATGGGGCACTGAAATTTTCAAAGTGCTTCCACTGAGAGGTTTCATTTGATTCAATCACAGATGGAAAGGTTTTGAGGTCAGGGACCTCATCAATAGAACATCTAGGTCTGTTTCTCCTGGCCACATCACCAGCTCAAGTCTAGCGCAACCTCAGGCTAGCCCTTATATAACAGAAGTGTTTAAACAGCCTTTGTTATTCCTTGGCCTATGAGAACAGACTTCAGGACGCTTCCGTCTGCAGCATGGGGCAGTAAAAGACGACATGAGGGCCCTGGATTCCAGTCCCAGCTGTGTCACTGAGCTGCTGTGACCTCGGGCTAGTCCCTGCACCTCTCTTAGCTTCAGTTTACCCATCTATAAAATGAGTGAGGGCTGGGCGTAGTGGCTCACACCTGTAATCCCAGCACTTTGGGAGGCTGGGGGGGGGTGTGGATCACGAGGTCAGGAGTTCAAGACCAGCCTGGCCAACATAGTGAAACCCTGCCTCTACTAAAAATGCAAAAATTAGCTGGGCATGGTGGTGCACGCACCTGTAGTCCCAGCTACTCGGAGGCTGAGGCAGAAGAATTGCTTTAACCTGGGAGGCAGAGGTTGCAGTGAGCCAAGATCACACCACTGCACTCCAGACTGGGCAACAGAGTAAGAGTCCGTCTCAAAAAAAAAAAAAAAAAAAAAAACGTGGGTTGAGCTACATAAGTTGTCACACCAGGACTGATAGCTCCTAAGGTCCCTATCCCCAGGCACCCAGAGCAGCCCTGGGGTGCCTCTGAGGGCCCCTGCACAAAGCCGGCCTCTGGGATGGGCCAGAGGGAGCTGGCCAGGGAGGCAGGCCTGGCTCTAGGCCAGGCTGTGTCTGCAAACACTGACCTTGGCTGCCGCAGGGATTTTCCATGACACCAGCACCCTCCCTCTGAGCTCCCTGCCTCGCATATAGGCCTGGGGAGGGTGGGGGATGGGGGCTTTGAGGGTTTGTCCTGCATCAGAGGCCCCTAAATCAGTACTAGGGCCACCTATGGATGGGAGGCAGATCAAGGTGAGAGAGGAGACAGCAGTGGGCCCAGGAGTGGGGAGTCTGGGAGGAAGGATGGGTCAGGGAGAAAAACTGCTGTGGGTATTTGGGGGAAGAGCTGGGAGAGGAGACGGGATGATGAGAGGCCTCGGGAAGGGGCAGAGCAGAAGAAGCGGATGGGTACTCTGCTTCAGAGCTGTTCTTCCCAGGAGCTCTGGCCTGAAGGGAAACAAACTCCAGACCCCGTTCTGTACACCGGCCCCACCCCCACCCCAGCTCCATGAAACCCTGTGGTTCCCAGCCCTAACTAGGGGCTTGGCCAGGCCCAGCACAGGGGGATTCCTTCTAAGCCTTGCAGCTGACCTTATTTTGAAGCAGCTAGGGTCCATAGTGAGGGCAGGAGCGACAAGTCACCCAAAGCCCTCCTGCCAAGGGCTACCTCCCATCCTCATCCTGGGTGTCTAAGGGATGGTTTCTCATCACCATCCCAGACCTCAGAGTCCTTCAGAAATGGGGCCTCTGGGTTCTGCAGCCCTTGCTGGGCAGCTGCCCCCACGCTAGCCTGTGCTGGACACTGAGAGAACAAGCCAGCCCTGCAGGACTCCTCTGCAGACCTGAGTGCCCAAATATGGGGTGGGGGACTGAAAGGAGCAGAGGGAAGAGAGGCCCCTCCAGTGCCCAGAGAAAGTTCCCAGAAGGTTCTTGGGAAAGGCGGTGTCTGCGCTGCATCTCACAGGACGAAGGAGAGCACCTGCCCTCCTCCCATCTCCACCAAGCTGCAGCTCCTCCCTCCCCTAGGACCTGGGCACACAGCAGAGGCTCCTTCTGCCTCATCTCTTTTAACACGCCAATTAGGCTCCTTGGAGCCTGCAGTCCCACTTCCTGGTTCCACACTGCTGCCATCCCCACACCGAGGGACGGCTCCCTGTCTGTGCCTCAGGCCCCTGAGGGGCTGGTTCCTCCTGGGCCCTCCCCTAGGTGCCCTCTGAGCCCAGCTGCCCTCTGCCATCCAGCAGGGGAGCCCGGCCTTCCTCAGGGCCCTCCCTGTTTCTTGCAGCCCCCAGAGCTGCCTCTATCTCCACCAAGCCCACATCCTCTCTGGTGGCCACACCAGGCCCAAGACACACTGAGGTCACCCATGCACCCATGCACTTCAGCATCAGCCCGGAGTTCATGGCCTTTGGGCGCCTCAGGCCACAAGTCCCTCATCCATCTTTCCTCAGGACAAACATTAGCCCAGCCATTGCCTAT
This sequence comes from Sapajus apella, assembly GCF_009761245.1. Taxonomy (NCBI): domain Eukaryota; kingdom Metazoa; phylum Chordata; class Mammalia; order Primates; family Cebidae; genus Sapajus; species Sapajus apella. Next base: position 418,505 of record NW_022436984.1, read on the forward strand.
TTACATTAGATAACTGGGTCAGCCTGGAGACAGGCACAGCTGGCATTGCCAAGGGCTGTGGTTTCTAATCTACAGAAGGGCTGGGCCACCCAGAGAAGGAGATCAAAGAATCATAACATCAGAGACCTGGGGGAAGGACCTTAGAGGCTCCTGATGCTGCACGGGAGCGATTCCCAAACGGTGCTCCCAGGAACACTTGCTTGGTGATGCGCGCTATGAGAAAAGTGCCCTAAGGTCAAGGAAGTGGGAAGACAGGCACCTTTTCCTGACTGCGATTGACGTTGCACATGAACATATGCATAGCCCTGAGAAAGCCTATGCTCAAATCAAACGACAGTGACTCCTGTTAAATTCAGCATTTTCCCAGTTTCATTGAACCAAGCCGCTCTTCTCATCCAACAGTTGTTAACATTCCATGGAGTTGGCATTTCAGAAAAACAACTTGAGTCAACACTGATCACAGAATGTTGGCACTGAAAGGAACTTTAAAGATCATCGAATCTTGGTGCTCCCCAAAATATTCATATTATAATTAATATTTATTGATCTCCTAAGCACTTTAAGTCTAATAACGCACTCAAGTCCCCACACCAAGTCTATGAAGTGAGTACTTCTTTATTGCCATTTAACAGGTGAGAAAACTGAGGCACAGTGGATTAAGCAATGTGGCCAAAGATGAAGTTGTTTGGCTTCAGAGCCTGTGATCTTCCCTACTCCACTAAACTACAGAGATCCTCTCCCTGTGTTCAGTATTTCAAACATATAACAATAACTTAATTCCATCTCAAAGAGTCAATTCTCTCAGGCTAATCAGACGTTCTGACTGGCAGATGTGTTCTTAATTAATTTTGATGGAGAAAGAAATTAATTATGACTCTAACAATGATTTATTCAGTGCCTGCTCTAGAGAGTATCCACGCTGCACTGATCACCACGTCAAACTTCATAAATAAAATCTTTCAAAATTTTGACTCTATGAACGGGTGAGTAAACAGAGAAAATAGTAAAAGGTAGTGGGAAAAGGTGGGAGCCTCATCTCTTGCCCCATCTTCCATGTCACAGATGAGGAAACCTGAAGCCCAGAAGGAACTTGCCAAGACACAAAGCTGTCTTTGAACAGGGTCAGGTCAGACCCCAGGTCTCCTGCCTCCTAGCTCCATGCTCTTTCCTCTGCCCAAGGCTGTGGCCAGCTAGGCCAGGGGTAGGAGGTCAGGTTAGCAGGCTAGCAGGCATAGGAGGCCAGTGGGGAACACACAGCCAAGCCCAGTCCGGTCAAGGCCATGACCAAGGGCTCAGAGTGGCTGCTTATGCTTCAACTAGAAGGAAATAAACTACATGGAGAGAAAGACCAGTAAAAGGGAGGGCCAGTCCCAACCCCACTCCCACACCCCCATCCCCACCTCCACACCCCCATCCCCACCCCGCATCACCCTGGAAGACAGCTTCAGCCAGTTTCTGACCTCCTTGGTGATTCTGGGAGGAAAACAGAGGAACTGAGGTGGTCCAGGGATTGCATCCGATCTCTCGGTTTTCCTGCTGCCCTAAAATATTTACACTAATAATTAATTTTTATGTCCAGCCACCTGGCTTCCTTAGGTGGATTCTGTGCCTCCAGCCAGGTTCCCAGGCCATCTCTTAGCTGAGTTGCTCCCAAATAGGAGCCACTGGACCATGGTTGAATGAAGAGGCATAATTGTGGTCATACCTGAGCCAGGGCAGTGGACAGAGCATTGATTTTAGAACCAAGTATCCTGGGTTGTAGTCCTGGTTCTGCCGTTCACAAGCTTCGTGACCTTGAACAGATTGCTTTCCTTCTGTGGGCCTCCATTTCCTCATCTGTGCGAAGACTGGACCAAATGATGGCTAAGGGTATTTCTGGCTCTAAAAATCTTTAAACCTATGTTGGATTCAGGGAAGGGAGGCTGGGAGAGGAGGTATAGACAGTCCCGGTCATTTTCTGAGAAGCAGTGGCTGGAGTCTCCTGGTCGGAACACATGCTCTGGCTGAGTCCAGCAGGTACTACAAGAGAGAGTCCCCAGAGAGTCAGCCCCAGAGAAGCCTCTGTGTGCATGGATGCCATGTAAGGACAGACACAGCCCCTCACCCAGAGACTCGAAGGGCTGGACAGAGAAGAGAAGATAGAGAACATCTTTTACCCCCTCCCTTGTAAAGCCAAGCCTGACATGGGCAAGGACCAGGCAGACAGCGGGCCTCTTGGCAGCCAGATGGGTCTTGCCAAACTCCCACTTACTTCCCAGAAGCTCCAGGGTCCCCTGGGAGTGGCTCCACCCAGCTGGCACCCCTCCGAGTTGGGCACCCACGTCAGCAGGTCCTCACACTCCCTTGTCCTTTCACCCAGTGACAATAGGACAGGAGATGGGGGGGCACCCTAGGCCCAATACTTGGAGAAGCGTCTGTCTGCCTGAGCATGGCCCTTCTGTTACCACCTCTGCTGCATCCAGCGCAGGGCAATGCCTGAGGCCGATGCCCAAGTGAAACGCTCTCCTCCCAAGGCCTCCCTGCCTGATCACCCTTTCTGGGTGATGCATTGGCTCCCGTGTACCGGAATGAATGCTGAGTCAGAAAGGCCCAGTGGCCTTGGCCAACCCACAAGGCCTCTCTGGACTTCGTGACCCCAACTGTAATATAGAGACAGTCATAATAGTGATCTTGTAAGAAGTTTTTGAGAATTAAGTTAAAAATACATCTGAAGGGTAAGAACTTATTCTTGCCAGGCCCGGTGGCTCACACCTGTAATCCCAGCACTTTGGGAGGCCGAGGCAGGCAGATCATGAGGTCAGGAGATTGAGCCATCCCGGCTAACATGGTGGAACCCTGTCTCTACTAAAAATATAAAAAATTAGCTGGGTGCCATGGCGCGTGCCTGTAAGCCGAGCTACTTGGGAGGCTGAGGCAGGAGAATCGCTTGAACCCGGGAGGTGGAGGTTGCAGTGAGCCAAGATCACACCATTGCACTCCAGCCTGGGCGACAGAGCAAGACTCCATCCAAAAAAGAAAACAAAAAACAAAAACAAAAAAAACACCCTTATTCTTAAGCCTCAGCCTGCAGTAGGAAGTGAGATTGAGCCCTGGGGGCATCTGACCCCAAAGATGAGTCACATCTAGGCCACGGCTGCTCCAGAGAGGGCAATGGCTGTGGTGGGGCACGAGGCTCTGCCTGCCATAAGAGCCTCTGGTTAAGCCTGGGAAGGGGTCATCCCTTACAGCTGAAGCTAGGTCCTTGCAGGCTGGGGTAGGAGAGGTGGAGGAGGGCCACGAGGCAGTGTGGGAGGCGCTGTGTAGAGGAGGGGCTGGTTTGGCTGGGTATGGGGTGAGGACAGGTCTCTGGGGTGGCTGCAGGGTACAGCAAGAGAAGGGCAAGGAAGGGATGTGTGGCTGCTTGAAGCGGGGGGTGGGGGTTTGTGAGCACAGTCACGGTGAGCAGTGAGGCTGCCAGATAGGCGGGCACTGGCTTTTCCTAAGAGATGATGGGCCCTGGGAAGCCACAGGCTATGACAAACACGGGACAAGGGAACAGCGGAGAGGGGGTGAGGGCCCCTGGGGGTGGTACATGGCTGTCTGACCCCATGGAGATGGCCCTGCCCCAAGGCCCACACTCTCAGGTCACCCTTCCCCTGTGAGATCCCACCACCACTGCTTCCATCTCGCAAGCCACAGGTTCCAAAGAACTCTCACGCCCAGTGTCTTCTGTGCTGCTGCAGACAGCTCTGGTGCGCAGCAAGGGTGGGAATTAATAGCTCTAGCTCAGTCCTCCAGCGTGCAGGCAAGGCAAGTAAGACCAGAGAAGGCTAGGGATTTGCCCAAGGTCACACAGCTATCACGTGGTCAAGCTGGGGCTATGTCCACACTACCTACTCCCTGTTGAGCCCCATCCATGATGCCATGCTCTCCCCCCTCCACCAAGTAGTGCTGGCCTGGGGGACAGGGAAGTACTGGGTGAGAAGCAGCTCTGGCTCAGGGCCTGCCTAGCTGTCGAGGTGAGTTGTGGTCTGGCTGCCGTGGCCGAGCTGGCGGGCACAATCTGTTCTCACCCTGCTGGGGCGCAGACGTCCCAAGCACAGCGGCTCAACAGCTCAGCTGTCCGGGTCCCTGGCAAACGGTGACACAGTCACTGGCCTGACGCTGTTGAGGTGGACAGGGGAGCCAGTTCTAAGGGCAGCCCAAGCAGCTGTCCCCAGAGCTCCCTGAGCTTTAAGATCCGAATGACCCTGGGTTGACAGAGGTGCCAGCTTTACTGGAACTGAGCTGCCCCCAAGCCTGGCTGCTCTCTTGGAAACATGAGAGTAATCTGGCACTTCTCTCATTATTAATCACAGGGAGCCATTACTGAGCACTTGATATGTACCAGGCTCTGGGCTAAGTGATCACACACATCATCTTACTTATTCCTCCCCAAAGCTCTGTGAGGCAAGTGCATTATTAACCCATTTTACAGATGTAGAAACTAAGGCTCAGAGATCTCTCTCTCTCTCTCTATCTATCTCTCTCTCTCTCTCTCTCTCTCACACACACACACACACACACAGAGAGAGAGAGAGAGAGCACAAGTCTAGAACAGAGTCACACAGTATCTTGCCCTGAAATTTAATCATCAAACGTCTTCTGGGCCTCCATAGGTTGGCTGGCAATGTGGAATTGGAAGCTAGAGAGCAATGTGACAAGGCCCATCAGTGCCATCCCTTCCCCCGAGCTAGCATTTGCTCTCTGTAGTTGGGGATCCTGGAGGACAGAGGGTGGTGGAAATATTGGCCCTGTAGTTAAAAGCTGAACATTTTCAGTGCCACTCAAATAAGGCAGAGATCACTTTTAGCTGTGAGGAATCCAGGAGGACTGCATGGAAGAAGAAACATTTGGTTAAGATTTGATAAGACTTAGAAAGGAGGGAAATGTCAGCATTGTTTTATTATTGTGATTCTATTAATAAACATAGTAAATATCTCAACAATGAAAGAAGCAGGCCAGCACCAGTAAATACACTTTACAAATGAAGAAACATGCTCAGAGAGGGGGATTAATTTGCCCAAGGTCACACAGCCACTAGGTCCCTGCCACTAGGGATGACTTCCCATCCAGGGCCATTCTCCCTCCGGGTAGCCAGGTAGAATTCTTAACTTAGGCCTTTGGATGTCTGGTGCAGAGGGAAGCTTTGCCTCTGTCCTGATCCTGGCTCAGGGAGGGCCGGGGTGGGGGTGGGGCACAGAGAGGTTGTCTGGCTAATGATAGTAACACATCTGGAAGGACGCCCAGGGCTCCTGCTTTGCCAAGGGTTATGCCACCTCCCCAGGAGGACACACCCTGCATCAAAACAAGCACAGAGGAAGACCCCAGGGCCTCTGACTGGAGACTGATGAGGACCCTGGAGCACTCATTCATCCAGCTGTTGCAGGGAGGGGCAGGCAGTCTCCTTTATCCCCTGGCACAGTGGGCCAGCTGCCCCCAGGAGACTGGAGGGCCCCTGTTGCCAACCAACCCCCTGTAAGCTTTGATTGGCAGTAGGGAAACCATCAAGAAGCCACCCTGCCTCAGTCTCCCTTCCTGTACACTGGATCACAGGATGTCAGAGCCATTCAGGGCAACCACCTCCCCTTGTAGTCAAGGAAACTGAGACATGGAAAGGACAAGGAGCATGCTGGCAGCCCAGGACACTGAGCTAGAATCCAGCTCTCCCAGCTGACCTGTGCCCTTCCACGCTCCCTGTGCCGCTGGATGAGTTCTCAGTAGCACCAAGGCCAGCCCTTCTCCAGGCATACAAAACAGTCCAGTCCTTGAGGTCAAACAGGCTCAAGTTCAAACACGGGTTGCTCTGCTTCCAAGCCATGTGACCTTGGAAGTCACTTAGCCCCCTCTATCTCTTCCTTCCTACATACCTTCTGCAGGAGTCACAAGAGCACAGGAGAAAGCATGAGCAAGGGCCAAGGCCAGTGCATGGGGACAAGGAGCACCCGTCACTGTGGGCCCAGACCCGCAGGGTGGCGAGGCGGCGGGGCAAGGGGGAGGCAGAGGAGGGTTTCTGGAAGAGCAGCTCCATAGCATGTGCTTTCTCTCCTCTGCCACGCCTTCCCTCAGGCTACGGGCACGCGGCGCCCAGCACAGATGGCGGCAAGGTGTTCTGCATGTTCTACGCGCTGCTGGGCATCCCGCTCACGCTCGTCATGTTCCAGAGCCTGGGCGAGCGCATCAACACCTTGGTGAGGTACCTGCTGCACCGTGCCAAGAAGGGGCTGGGCATGCGGCGCGCAGACGTGTCCATGGCCAACATGGTGCTCATCGGCTTCTTCTCGTGCATCAGCACGCTGTGCATCGGCGCCGCCGCCTTCTCCCACTACGAGCACTGGACCTTCTTCCAGGCCTACTACTACTGCTTCATCACGCTCACCACCATCGGCTTCGGCGACTACGTGGCGCTGCAGAAGGACCAGGCCCTGCAGACGCAGCCGCAGTACGTGGCCTTCAGCTTCGTCTACATCCTCACGGGCCTCACGGTCATAGGCGCCTTCCTCAACCTCGTGGTGCTGCGCTTCATGACCATGAACGCCGAGGACGAGAAGCGCGACGCCGAGCACCGCGCGCTGCTCACCCGCAACGGGCAGGCGGGCTGCGGCGGCGGCGGCGGCAGCGCGCACACCACGGATACCGCCTCGTCCATGGCAGCGGCGGGCAGCGGCGGCTTCCGCAACGTCTACGCGGAGGTGCTGCACTTCCAGTCCATGTGCTCGTGCCTGTGGTACAAGAGCCGCGAGAAGCTGCAGTACTCCATCCCCATGATCATCCCGCGGGACCTCTCCACGTCCGACACGTGCGTGGAGCAGAGCCACTCTTCGCCGGGAGGGGGCGGCCGCTACAGCGACACGCCCTCGCGACGCTGCCTGTGCAGCGGGGCGCCGCGCTCCGCCATCAGCTCGGTGTCCACGGGCCTGCACAGCCTGTCCACCTTCCGCGGCCTCATGAAGCGCAGGAGCTCCGTGTGACCGCCCCGGGGGGCCTGGAGCGCCTGGGGGCGCGGGCTGGGGACCCCTGCCGGGCGGACCTGCTGCTGTCGGCCAGGAGACTGCCCCCGCCGCCTTCTGCCCAGTGGGACCCCCCACAACATCCCTCACCACTCTCCCCCAGTGCCCCCATCTCCGACTGTGCCTGCTTGCACCAGCCGGCAGGAGGCCGGGCTCTGAGGACCCCTGGGGCCCCCATCCGAGCCCTGCAAATTCCGAGAAATGTGAAACTTGGTGGAGTCAAGGAGGGAAGGCAAAAGCTGGGAGCCTCCCTTCCCTTTGAAAATCTAAGAAGCTCCCAGTCCTCAGAGACCCTGCTGGTACCCAGACCCCCACCTCCGGAGGGGACTCCATGTTCCGTGTACGTTTGCATCTCTATTTATACCTCTGTCCTGCTAGCTCTCCCACCTTTCCTTGGTTCCAAAAGCCAGCGTGTCTTTGTCCAAGTCACCCCCACTCAGTCCCACTCCCCCACTCCGTCCCCAGCTGTGTCTCCCAACCTCCCGCTCTCTTCGTGTTGTTTTGCATGGCTTTGCAGTTATGGAGAAAGTGGAAACCCAGCAGTCCCTAAAGCTAGTCCCCCGAGAGCAGGTCAGAAAGAAGGGACCGGCAGGCAGCAGGAGGGGTGAGCCAGGAGGCTTGCCAGTCTGCAGAATGGTCACACTGGAGGTTCAAGTTAACTGACCTCTAGCCACATTCTCATAGCAGGTCGGACTTCAGCCTTCCAGACACTGCCCTTAGAATCTGGAACAGAAAACTTCGCCATCCCCAGCCACTGTTAATAATTACCAACTCTCAAATTTGTGGAGTGATTTTTAGCTTCTGAGAACTCTGTGCTGGCCACTGATTCCTTTGAGTCTCACAACACCCTACTTAGGTCATGAAGGCAGGAGTTCTGACCCCCGTTTTACAGATGAGAACACTGAAGCCTGGACAGGTGAAGTGACCAGATAGCAAAAGGCAAAGGGGTGGGGGGCTGCATGCAGTGGCTCATGCCTGTATTCCCAACACTTTTGGAGGCTGAGGTGGGAGAATTGCTTGAGCCCAAGAATTCAAGACCAGCCTGGGCAATACAGTGAAACCCCATCTCTACAAAAAATAAAAAATTAGCCAGGTATATTGGCACACGCCTGGGAGTCCCAGCTACTTGGGAGGCTGCAGTGAGCCCTGATCCACTGTACTCCAGCCTGGGTGACAGGGCAAGACCCTGTCTCAAAAAAAAAAAAAAAAAAAAAGGCAAAGGGAGACCAGAGCCCAGCGTACTTGTTCCTAGCTGAAGTGTTCTTTCCTTCCAGCTTGGCCTGTTCTTGAAAGCAAAGTTCCTGCAGTGTACATCTTGGCATTGTGTGGCTAGCCAGGGCTTAAACCAGAATTAGAAGTCCCGGGACAGAGGGCACTGCTGCAGCCCAGCCTCTTTTCTTGGCCAGGAGGCAATGGCTCTGAATGGGCCCCTGAGGCAGCACAGGGGCCTTTGTCACTGGGCTGCATGCTTACAAACAGTGTAGTTCGTAGGACTGAGGTAACCAGGACTGGGTCTCATGGCAGAAAGGCCAAGATATGGGGCTCTAGGACTTTGGAAATTGGGCAGAGCTGCCAAGAAAGCTGGCAGGCATATCCTATGGGACATTATCCCTGGCACCATTGTCGTTGTTGGTGCCTGTGTCCCAAGTACCTAATGATAAGCTGAGGCTGCAGCAGGAAACACCCTTCCCAGGTGGCAGGGTTTGGACCAGAGGTGCCCTCTGTCCCCAACCCAGAAGCCCAGATGGAATGCAGCTGCCGAAGGTGATGCCCAAGGCTCACTGCTGGGGCCCCACAGCTGGAGCTGGTACAGTGACCGGGACAGCATCAAGGGGCGGATGAGGGGCCTCTCCTCCCGCAGCACTGCCTTCCCATGCTGTTCCCCCTGCCAACTCCTTAACACTGCCGACCAAGTCCAGCCCTGGCATTCAGGGAAGCTGGACGGCAGCACCCACAAGGTTGCCAGCCTCAGGCCCCACCCCAGCCACGTCCTCTAGTCTCTGAGGAACCTGGAGGGGAAGAAGTCCACCCAGCTTGTGAGTCCCATCTCGGTGTTGAGGAACTGGCTGCCCACATGCCAGGAAAGCAGGGCCCAGGCCCTGGAGGTGCCCTGTATGTTTATGTTGGGGGTGGGAGGGCAGCACTGGCTGCCTCTGTCCTGTGTGTGACCCTGCCCTCGAAGGGTCCTGTCCTGTCAGTTCCGAGGGAGCCACAACCAAAGCTGCGGAGAAAAGGTGGGGAAGGGCGCAGAAGGCCGTGGGGCACAGCGTGGCAGACTGTCCGGTCTCTGCTGGGTCTTTCCTAGGGACCTGGAAGGCCAGTGTTGCTTCCCCCTCACCCCCTTTCACTGCAGGCAGCCTCTCTGCTTCCCCAATGCCTTATGCCTGGGCATACTGCCACAGAATATGCAATATGTGTGGGTGACGTGCCCTCACGCCCACACCCGTACCCCGGGCAGCCCCTGGACTCCAAAGGCAGTGGCCGCCACAGCCTCCCCTCAGCTCTTCCTGCCTATCTGTCTTCACACTGAGAATGGCGCCTAATAAATGCTATCCACGGAGACCAGGCTCAGGCTCCAGCTGCCTCTGTCATCGTTTGCCCTTGCTGCTGCCAGGGAGGGGCCATCTCCCACCCACTTCCCTGCCAGGGTCTACAAACATACCTAGCTGCCGGGCGCTGTGCCTCACGCCTGAAATCCCAGCACTTTGGGAGGCCGAGGTGGGCGGATCACCTGAGGTCAGGACTTCAAGACCAGCCTGGCCAACACGGTAAAACCCCGTCTCTACAAAAAACACAAAAATTAGCTGAGCGTGGTGGCCCACACCTGTGATCCTGCTACTTGGCTACTCAGGATGCTGATGCACGAGAATCACTTGAACCCGGGAGGCGGAAGTTGCAGTGAGCTGAGATTGCACCACTTCACTCCAGACTGAGTGACAGAGTGATACCCTGTCTAAAATAATAATAATAATAATAAAATAAAATAACATACCTAGCTGACTCACTGTGGGCTCACTGGACCCTGCTCCAGGGGCCTTGGGGAGAAGCCTGTGGGTGACACTGGCTTCCCTTTTGGGATTTCCCAGAAGATCCAGATTTTCTTAATGTCCTACTAGAACAGACTAAGAGAGAAACACATTAGAAATCACCTGGTCCTATGAGGAACTGATGCCCAAAGAGAACAAATCACCTGCCCTGAGGCACAGCAGTAAGTGGCAGACCTGGGCTGGGAACCAGAACTGGGACTCCTATTCCAGTGCTCCCCCTCCTCACACAACCTGCAGAGTCCACCTGGACATACTGCAGCTGGTGGTGCCTCCCAGTCAGCCAGGAGTAGGGATGCCCTTCTCCTGCAGGAGGGGCCCCTGGCTGAGTGGCCTGATTGACTAAAACATGACTCTTTGAAAGAGAGTGCATCACAAGCACCTTTCTTTGGGGTACATTATTCTCTGGTCTAGAGGAACACCTCAGGCTTGGGACTGGGCCTCAGAACCCAGGACAGACTCTGAGAGCAGATCCACCTTGCCCATCTGGTGCCAGCTCCCCGGGTCAACTACAGTGACCCCCAAACTTCAGCCACAGCACACAGCTCCGTACCTATCTAGCTCTATGCCTACCTATCTGTTGACCTTTCACAAAATCATACTTAGCAACCCTGCTACAGCCAATGACTCTAATACTTTCTATTCTATTTCACGTTATAAAATGCTGGTCACGACCCACTGAATGCTGTCTCTACCCGCAGGTTTAATACCTGCAGATTGAAATATGCTGGAGAAACAAAGGATTTGGAAGATGGAGACTTTCTCCCAGTCCCCACCCACCGCCTTACCCATGTGGGTCAATTGGAAGGTACAGAGAGGGATCCATTGAGGGGGGTTCAGAGTTCAAAGAAAGAAATGATGGCACCTGCACTCCCTGCCCCCAGAGGCAGGACACAGCCAGCCCTCCTGTGACATTGTTCCTGGTAGCTCCTTGTTGGCCTGCAACCCTCAGGGGGCTTCGCTGCCATTGGCTCACTCACTCCTAAGGCCACCACTTCAAACTCTGAGGCGTACTTACTGCCTTGGCCCACCTGCCTTTGTCTTTCTTAGAACCACTAAATGCAACAACAGCAGAAATAACTTGCTTTTGAGGTCGGCAGTGACCAGTTCAAGGTGACTCTTATTTTCTTAAGCAGTGCTTGGAGGACATAAATGTGCTGACACTTGCCCTCCTTTCTTCATCGCCCGCGACAGAATTCGCAAACAGACCTTGAATGGGTCCCCTAAGGGGCTGCATTTATCCCAGTCTCCCTAGGGATGATCAGCATTATGGCAGCTGGGCAGAGCAGTGAGGAACTGCACCCATGTCCCTGCTCACAGCTCCCAAGATCTCAGAACTGCCTGAGATTCCAGCGTGGGCTCTTTCTCTCCAGATGATGCCATCCCCACCCCCCTCATTGCTACACAGCATCTGAGGCATCCTGCACTAAAAGATATATGTACAGCAAAACAAAAATAGAAAACCAGCACAGCAGAGTGGAGGTGGGGTATAAATATACTCAGATCCCCGCTGATTTGGTTACTCGGGGTGAGCATCAGATGGAAATAGAAGTTTCCGGGGGCCAAGAGAGAAAGAGGGATGTAACGACAATTCCAAAACGTGTCCCATGGTATGCCTCGTGGAAAAAGGGTTCGTTGGTCAAATGAATTTGAGAAAATTCTGTCAACAGCACCCACTCATGGAGCTTCGCAAGGCATCTTAGCTTAATAGAGGTTATGAAATGTCTTGCAGCAAAGATGCTGTTTACCGCTGCTTAACCGGGCACCGCCCAAACGCATTTCAATACCAGAGCCTCTGACTGCATGACATCTCCCCACGTCCTGTATGTCACAGCACATGCTTTGGGAAATGCTGATCTATCGAAATCTCACTGATGAAGAGTGAAGCCTGATCCTTCCTCCTGGCCCCACACTAAATTATAAAAGAAGTTTAGCTTGCAAGTCTTTCTGTAAGTGAAGACCACAACAACATAAAATACATATGTTATTCTCAATTATGTGCCAGATTCAACCAAGGCTCAAAGCAGCCCGCTTGCTCAATATCAGGCAGTAAATTGATGGCAAAGCGGGGATTTGAACCCGGGCCAATGGCTTCGAGGCATATGCTCTGGCCCACCTGTTGTGTACTGTCCCATGATAGTCCACATCTTCAGCAAAGGTTTGGCAGAAGTTCAGAACTATTTACAATGTGGTCATTTCTTATTCAGAACCTCGGTGACAGAGAAAACTGTAATTTAAAGATGTCATCCTTCAAAGATGGCAGATTCTATTGGAGCTAAGAAATCCTATTCCGGCCAGGCATGGTGGCTCATGCCTGTAATCCCAGCATTTTGGGAGGCTGAAGCAGGCAGATCACCTGAGATCAGGAGTTCAAGACCAGCCTGGCCAACATGGCAAAACCCCACCTCTACTAAAAATACAAAACTTAGCCAGGCGTGGTGCCAGGCACCTGTAATCCCAGCTACTTGGGAGGCTGAGTCAGGAGCATCACTTGAACCTGGGAGGTGGAGGTTGCAGTGAGCCGAGATTACGCCACTGCACTCCAGCCTGGGCAACAAACCGAGACTTCATCTCAGAAAAAAAAAAAAAAAGAAATCCTATTCCACCTCAGGCCCTCCCACATTTAGGACCATTTAGCTCCTTCTGCAGGATCAGCATTGCCCCCTGCTGCCAAGCCCAATAGCCTTCCCACAACTTATCTCAGGAAGCTAGAGGCAGAGAGGCTGTCCAGGACCAGGGAAGGATGTGTATAGGACAGACATGTTACCAGAAGAAAGACACACTGCCCACAGTGACCAAGCCACGCTCCCTCCCTTGCGGCTCACATCACCATCTCCACTGAGCAGCATGAAGTTGTGGCCCCTCTCAATCCCAAAGCTGGGTTCAGGTAAGAAGGGTGAATGACTCTGTTTCCCAGGTAACCCCTGAAAAGTTCAATCAGTTACGGACTCAGTACATTCCTCTTGCCCAGCAGGGTAGGAGGCTTGACGCTGGAACAACGGCGTCTTTTTATTACTATTATTGTTTGAGATGGAGTCTCACTGTGTTACCCAGGCTGGAGTGCAGTGGCGTGATCTCGGCTCACTGCAACCTCCGCCTCCCAGGTTCAAGCAATTCTCCTGCCTCAGCCTCCCAAGTAGCTGGGATTATAGACGCCCACCACCATACCTGGCTAATATTTGTATTTTTAGTGGAGATGGGGTTTCACCATGTTGGCCAGGCTGGTCTTGAACTCCTGATCTCAAGTAGTACCCACTTCAGCCTCCCAAAGTGCTGGAATTATAGGTGTAAGCCACCATGCCCGGCCACCGTTACCTTTTCTCAAAGGTTGCAAAGATACACACACAAACACACACACACACACTCTCTCTCTCCCTCTCTCTTAGATAATTGTTCTAGCTCCTCTGTTTCAGAGGAAGGGATTTGAGTTCAGGGTGGAAGTGACATATTCAAGGTCATGAAGCAAGATACTGGTGTAGCCAGAATTAGTATCCACATAGCCTAACTTTCCAACACACACACACACACACACACACACACACACACACCCACCCCAGTTAAGGGCCCAGCCTTCTCTGACTCTGATTTCAGATGAAAACTGCTAATCTCTGAGGTTGAGTCATTCTGATGCTGGAAATTTACCACATCCACATCTGGACAAACACAGAGACTCACACCCCTGCCTCTCAGTCTCCCAGCTGCAGGGGAGGGCCTCGTGGGTGGTGCCCGCCCCTTAGGGCAAGGACTGTGACGGAACCGACCTCCGGGACCCTCTCTGGCCAGTGAACCGCACCCCCTCAAGAATCTATATTAACAGCATTTTGCATTTGCAGAGCTCTCACGTCACTCTCTCATTGGATCATCAGATCATCAGAACAACACTGTGGTTTCAGTCAGGATTAACACCACTGTTTTACAGATTACAAAACTACAGCGTAGAAAGACTTGAGGTCCTGCCAGCAGGGACTGTTCCACATTCACCCTGTCTGGGAGGCACTGGGCAGAGCCACAGACGTTTCCACGGTGATGGATGTGCTGTGCCAGCGCTGCAGCCTGGTGGCAATAGCTCTGGGCCAGCAGTGTCCCGCTGTTCACCAGGCTCCCAGCTCACTGGGTGTGTTCCCATGGGTTGAGGAGCCCCCAGGTGGACATGGTTCACACAACCCAGTAGCCAAAGGAGACAGGAGTTAGGAACACTTCACCCACTTCACCACGTGTCCTGAGCAAACCCTACCCAAAGCCTAGACTCGGGACCAGGGGCAGCAAAATGTTCAGCCATTGACCTCTGCTCTTTGGCTGGAGGAGACCAAGGTTCCTGGGGAAAAGGTCATGACTTTGACCAGGCTGACTCCCCAGATCAACACTCTCCCACAGTTCTTGTTCCCTGGAAGAGGAAACACGTGACTAGGTCACCACTGACTATGGTATACATGCTGGACAATGGGAGTGAGACGGCCCCCAGGGACCCTTGCCACCTCTCCCCATGCTCTTTGCCATTGTTCGAACAGGCACTAGGAGCAGAGCAATGAGCTCATTTCAAAGTAGACATTCAACCTTCTCCCCTTCCTACAGTTTCTATGAGTGTCCCTGGGAGCCCGCAGCCCCAACTTGGCTAGGCTTTCTCCCCGAGGCTGACAACCCACAACTACAGGGATCCTCCTTCCTCTCTTTTAGTTATCCAGGCTGGGGAGAACTGAGAGCATCTCTTTGTCCTTGGCTGTGTATTCAGTTGGCAAATTCCAAGACAAGAGAAAAAGTCAGTGCCTGTTATGTTCTTTTTTTTTTTTATTGTTTTTATTTTTTATTTTTGAGATAGAGTCTTGCTCTGTGGTCTAGGCTGGAGTGCAGTGGTGCAATCTCAACTCACTGCAACCTCCGCCTCCCAGGTTCAAGCAATTTTCTTGCCTCAGCCCCTTGAGTAACTGGGATCACAAGCACCTGCCACCAGGCCTGACTAATTTTTGTATGTTTAGTAGAGACGGGGCTTCACCATGTTGGTCAGGCTGGTTTCAAACTCCTGACCTCAGGTGATCCGTCCACCTCTGCCTCCCAAAGTGCTGGGATTGCAGGTGTGAGCCACCACGCCCGACCTGTTACTCACCTTTTGAACCAGGCCTCTCCTGTGCTAAAGCTGAGCAGTTGCCCTTTTCAATGTCAATGCCAGACTACAGCTTAGTGCCACTGGGCAGCTCCAGGCTTTTGATGATGCTCCAGGTGTTGAAGCCTGGCTCCACATTAAATCTCTTCCTGATCTCTCCTAGCCACACATCACCCACTAATTTGGTAATCCAGCCTTCTGTGCCATTTCTCAAGCCTTTGATGAAAATATCAGCGGACAGAATCAGATAAGGGACCCTTAATTCAGGGTGACATTAATTCCAGCGTGTTCTTGGTGAACTCTTGCTGGCTCTGGCTATTCATCACTCCTTTTATCTGTTCTTGAAAATTATCTGTTTAATCAAAGCCAGCAGGTGGCTGGGCTCCTGTGATATCAGCACAGTTCCCTAGTCCCTAGATGTCAGTGACCTGGGCTGGGCATTTGAACTTGCTAAAGATAGAAGGTACTTCCTAGCCAGGCACGGCTCACACCTGTAATCCCAGCAGTTTGGGAGGCCAAGGCAAGTGGATCACAAGGTCCGGAGTTCGGGACCAGCCTGACCAACATGTTGAAACCCCATCTCTACCAAAAATACAAAAATTCGTCAGGCATGGTGGGGTGTGTCAGTAATCCCAGCTACTCAGGAGGCTGAGGCAGGAGAATTGCTTAAACCCAGGATGTGGAGGGGTTGCAGTGAGCTGAGATTGTGCTACTGCACTCCAGTCTGGGAGACAGAGCGAGTCTCCATCTCAAAAAAAAAAAAAAAAGGTGTTTCCTTGCCTGATTAAGCCTTCACCCTTTCTCCCCCAGCCACCACTTTATCTGGGCTTCTTCATTTAGCCAAGCTCTGCCCTACCCAAACCCCATCCCTAGCTCCTGACCTGGGCATGGCCCTTCCCAGCCCCCTCCCAGCTCAGACTTAAGCCCATTCCTCTTTCAGGCACCTGTTCTGTCCTTGAAGAGAGGGAGCAGGAGAGTTATCCCTTAGCACTCAGGACAGCCTCCAAGGGCTGAGATCTGCCACAGGAAACTTGGTGGCCAGGGCCCTCAGATCAGCTGGGGCTGAGGTGTGTGGGGGAAACCGTAGATATGAAGCATGTGCCGGGAGCTGGGCTGAGAGTGCTGCCCAATTCTCCCAACACCCCTGCAGAGGGAGGCACAATGATCTCTATCCAGGGGTGAGGGGACTGGGGCTCAGGGAGGTCATCTTACTTATCCAAGGTCACCCAAGTGGCAGAACCAGGTTTCGAACCCGAGGCCAAACAGCTCCACCTTCCACATCCACCCAGCTGCCACACCCTCCGGCCCTGGGGGCTGCATTGTCTTCTTGCCTTCCCAGGTGTGCCTCCCAACCCCATCCCCACCCCTGAGCAACTGGGACCCCAGATGCTTCTTCAGACAGAGTAAACCAGAGCCCATCCTTTCCTGATCCTCCCTTCCTAGAGGGAGCATCAGGTTGGTGGGGTGACATCAGGCTGTGGGGAAGCCACTTCGTTGTTCCTGAGACCCGAGTGATTTGGAGTTAATCTCGAAATCTGGCGCCACTGACACAATAGGAGCCCACTGCCACCGCCCCCTCCAGCCTCATCACAGTGAACAGATGGGCAGACCCCTCTCCGGGGTCTAAGTAGGGCACTGCCGAGGTTGCTGGGAGGCAGGGAGGGAGGCCAGCCAGCTATGGCGGGGGAGGGGTGCAGTGGAGAGAGTAGGGATGGGGACAGACCCAGCTCCACCCCACCCTGCACTAGCCCCCCAGGGTTGGTGGGATTCAAGGGTCAGCGTTCTGCCGCCACGGTGGGCTGGCTCCAGCAGATTCTCAACACACATTTCAGGGGACTCATGCAGCCATCGGGCGACCATACAGACAATATTTCAGGTCCTTCCTGGCTCCAGTTCTGTAGCCTAAGCTCACCAGAGCTGAGGGGCCACACACCTCCCACTTGAGTTCCAGAATGAGGTTTGGGCAGTGCAGAACCCAGAACCCCCAGGTCCTGAGCAGGCCCAGCCTCTGCCATTGGCCCTCACTGTCACAGGAGCACAGCAATAACAGAGAAAAATGAAGGAAGCCACCTGTTAAAGCCGAGTGGCCCTTAGGAACTATGAGTTCAACACTTCATGTTTCGGAAGAGAACAGTAAGACAAAGAGGGGAGGAAATGGGCCTCTGGGCTCCCTGGCTAGCATGCTCTCCATCTGCACCAGCTGCAAAACTCTATCTGTAACAGGCCAAAACTGGAAACAGCCCGTGTGTCCATCCACAGGGAAATGGATATATTAGCTGGATATATGTGTGCCGAGGAATACTACACAGCCATGCAAAGGAAGAAGCCAGACAAACGGGCACATATGGGAGGATTCCATTACTCTAAAGCTCTGGAAAACAGAAGCAGATGAACAGTTACCCTGGTCCAGGGGAGGGGGCGGGGATTAAAAAGTGGAGCAGCCAGGCGAAGTGGCTCACACCTGTAATCCCAGCACTTTAGGAGGCCAAGGCAGGTGGAGTCCTTTAGCCCAGGAGTTCAAGACCAATCGGGCAACATGATGAGACCTGGTCTCTACTAAATAATCAAAAAAATTAGCCAGGTATGGTGGCACGCGCCTATAGTTCCAGCTACTCAGGAGGCTGAGGCAAGAGGATCACTTGAGCCCGGGAAGTCTAGGCAGCAGTGAGCTGTGATTGTACCTGCACTCCAGCCTGGGTGATAGAGTGAGACACTGTCTCAAAAAAAATAAAAAATAAAAAAAGCAGGGGGCGAGGGGCAGGTGGGGAGCAAGGGAAGATTTGGGGCAAAGGATGCATTTGCTCTCTGTGATGGCTTCACAGGTATATACATCTGTCAACTTACCAAATTCCACATTTTAAATACATGTAGTTTTTTGTATGTCAATTTTATCTCAAAGAAGCTGTTTAGGAAAAGACAAAGCACGGAGGCTTTGTGCACGGCCCACCAGATGAGCTAAGCACTCCCACCCACACTCGTTTTGTCCTGATGGCCACGGGAGGGGGTGTAAGTCCCCCATGCCTCTTTATGAGAGGGTCAGCGGGGAGGCCACCAATGCTTCTGGTCAACTTATGCCCATCCCAGACCAGGCTAGCTGTCACCACAGGTGTCATCAGTGTCACTTGAAGCTGGACACATATAGTATATGGATGTTACAAGCAACCATGAGATCCCCATGGGGTGTTGCTGGCACAAGCCAGACATCCAGCAAAGGTCAATGGGGCAGGAGCTAACCTAAAACATTATGCCTCTGCCTAGGGAAACAAGGTCTCTCAGGCCCTACCAGGCTGAGGGTAAATGGAAAATCCCCAGAATCCTTGAAACTGCATTTCTTTGGCTCTTTCTTCACCTATTAAAATTACCCTTGGGCTGGGTGTGGTGGCTCACACCTGTAATCCCAACACTTAGGGAGGCCGAGGTGGGCGGATCACCTGAGGTTGGGAGTTGAAGACCAGCCCGACCAACATGGAGAATCCCATCTCTACTAAAAATACAAAATTAGCTGGGCATGGTGGTGAATGCCTATAATCCCAGCTACTCAGGAGGCTAAAGCAGGAGAATCACTTGAACCTGGGAGGCGGAGGTTGCAGTGAGCCAAGTTCGTGCCATTGCACTCCAGCCTGGGTGGCAAGAGCAAAACTCCAACTCCAAAAAAAAAAAAAATTACCCTCCCATCTTTTTCCAGGAGTCCCAAAGGGCCTCATCCCATCTAAACCACTATGGGGTGACTTCCTCAGCTCCTAGGCCGGCACGAACACCAGGGTGAGGGACAAGGCGCCATGCGACCCAGTCATTCTGCTACCTGCCGCTTGGGGCTGGAGCTGCTCAAAGAGCCAGGGTCCTCCTCTCCTACAGCAGTTGGGACAGGTGGGCTATCCTGCTGCTCAGGCTGCAGAGTCTGCCTCAATGAGCACAGAACCCAAACCCCACCTACCTACTGTGACACTCCATTCTGCAACTTCAGAGCATGGTGTCTGGTGCCCCAAACTTTCATGGTGGGTTTAGTGAAAACACTTTGGATTTTTAGTCACAGCCCCCTCTGTGAATTAGCCCTCTCTCCTGAGTGCATGAGGACTTGGCTGAGCGGTGGGAACCAATGCTTATGAGCTGTCTGCTTCACTTCAGATGAGGCTGGCCAAGAAGCACCACAGATCCTGATGCAAAATTGCCCCTAAATCCCTTCCGCCCGGTCAGGCAGGTCTGCATTCCTGGATGAGTCCAATGCTGGTCCCATGGGGACCCGCCACCCTCCTCCAGTACTAGCAACTGGGCCCCAGGGACAGACCTGGATAGGACCCACTCCTGCCTGCCACCGTGAGTGCGGGCACAGGGCTCACGGAGCTTTGCAGAGAGAAATGAAGGTCAGGGCAAAGGTGTGTGGGCTGAGTACCAAGTGAGACACAGAGGGCTCCAAGGCTGGGGAGGCAAGGACACGGGGCCAGGCTGGCCCTGACTGAGCCTGGAAGGAACGGTGGAATCTGGCACATGGCAACAGCATTTCAGATGCAGGAAATTGAGCACAGGCCCCACAGGGGAATGGCCCCAGAGGTCTGGAGAACAATGAGAAGAGCCCAGGGTCTCCTTAGGAAGGGGAGGAAGTGGGGCTCCATGAGTCCAGGGCTGTGTCCATCTCTTTTGTGGTTTTATCTCGGAAGCCTCGTGCCATTCCTACACATCAACAATGGTTGTGAAGGTGTGGGAAGGAGGGATGGAGGAAGGGAAGGCAGGGCAGAATGGAAGCGAGACATTGGAGGCATCCACCAAACAGGATGTTCAGCCCTTAGCTCTGTTACAGGCAACAGGGAGCCAGCAAAAGTTTCAGAGTGGAGGAAAAATACATGAATTTAGAGTTTCTAGAAGATTCACCTGGCATCACTCACTCCTGACGGATGTTCCTAGCCCAGCACCTGCTATCCCTAAGAGCACTCTCTCTATGCCAGCCCAGGCAGGGACACGGCAGGAGGGCACATAGCAGCCCTTCTCTGTGGGCTGGGAGGGCCTGGGATGCCCCAGCTGGTGCTTTCAGAGCTGAGAACAAGCTACTCCCC
The DNA here is from genome assembly GCF_009761245.1 of Sapajus apella. Taxonomy (NCBI): domain Eukaryota; kingdom Metazoa; phylum Chordata; class Mammalia; order Primates; family Cebidae; genus Sapajus; species Sapajus apella. The sequence goes on from NW_022436984.1 coordinate 438,723, forward strand.
TGCCTGGCAGGGAGGCCAAGGACAGCCTGTGGCACAGCCAAGGGAGAAGATTGTCAAAACACTGTAATGGAATCTTCCAGGCTCTCCTCAGCCTCACATCTGCACAGCAGCCTCCAGCTTAAGAATCAGATGTCCATCAGCCATGCCAGTGGCCTTGGTGGCCCCAGCAGTCCTGCCTTCAGGGCAGGGAGCAGAAGCTGTAACAGGCAGGGGTGTACTGAGGCTTGGGACAGGCCGGTACCACCTGTCCACCGGGCTCCCTCACCACCTAGCAGCTCAGGAGCCTCAGAAGGCCCAGGTCCCTCCCCTAGGACGCCACCTCCTGTGGGGTCAGCCCTTGGCTGGGGGTGGTGGGGGGAACGCTGAGGGGCTCCAGGATGCTGAGGACAGACTGCTGCCAGAGCCAGGCTGCTGTCAGGCCATGCCAGTCCAAGCATCAAAAGTGAACAGCAGGCCGGGCACAGTGACTCACAGCTATAATCCTAGCACTTTGTGAGGCCAAGGTGGGTGGATCACCTGAGGTCAGGAGTTTGAGACAGCCTGACGACATGGAGAAACCCGGTCTCCACTACATATACAAAATTAGCCGGGCATTGTAGAGAGTGCTTGTAATCCCAGAAGCTAAGACAGGCAAATCGCTTGAACCTGGGAGGCAGAGGTTGCAGTGAGCTGAGATCATGCCATTGCACTCCAGCCTGGGCAGCAAGAGCAAAACTCTGTCCCAAAAAAAAAAAAAAAAAAAAAATGAACAGCAGTTCCCACGTCCTCCCGCTCAAGGCTGCAAAAATGGGCCTCGTAATCTTCCATGCCCGGCACAGCACTTTCTAGTGGACCCTTCTGTTCACTCCCTGCACCTGTGAAGCAGGCAGGGCAGTCAAATTGTGCCCACTCTACGAATGTGGGCTTCATGCTTCCACTAGGCCAGAGGACCTGTCTAAACCCCATGGCTAACGTGCTTAGGAAGAGGCGCTTCGGCTTCCCAGCCAGCCTCAGCAAGGAGGATGGATGTGCAGCAGGAATGTACAGTCTCACAGTGGGAACACGCGCGTCTGCCTTCACAGAAAGCCCCTTCAGGGACCAACTCTTCCTACCCCTCCATTTGCTAATGAGGAGGCTCCATGCAGAAAGCTCAGACAAGCTCAGAGTCACACCAGAAAAGTAACAGAGCCAGGCTACAGCCAAAAGCCACTCTGATTTGAGCAATCATGAAGAGGACCTCTCCCTTCCTTCTGGTTGGCTCACGGTGAAAAATTTGACCACTGCTTTCAGACAAAGCCTCATGTCCGTGAGGACACTCTGAGAGCAGTCAGGAAGTCAGCCAAGATCCCCAGGTGACACCCGCAGCAGGGCCACAAGGGATGACAAGGCTTCCCTTCCCTGCCTCAGTCAGCACAGAGCAGAACAAATCCTCATGCATTATTCAGCCAGAGCTGGAAGGCATCTCAACCTGCCTCATTTCACCCCTAGAGAAACTGAGGCCTGATAAGGACCCAGGAGGCAGTCATGACCATCTGTACTTTCGGTTGCCGTAAGAGACCAAGAATCCGGGAGCGACTGGGACAGGTGAGCCAAGGAGGTCTACAGCAGGGGCAGGGGTACGTGTGGGTACTGTTATAAAGGGCACAGGCCTAGCTCACTGCCTCCCCTACCTCACAGCACGAGAGACACTCTGAGACCTGTTCGCCCAGGGGACTGCAGGCCAAGTTCAAAAGATCTAAAGCAAGGAAGAGAACTACTACCTCTGTTGAGTTTCTATCTGATGCCAGTCAGGAATCACCATGCCCTTCTTACAACAAGTGAGGTCCAAGTGGCTGAGTGACTTTCCTGAGGTCACCCACGTGGTAAGGAGCAGAGCTTGGACTGCAAATGCACTGTTCTTCCAATCCGCCTCCTTCCCCTCAGTCCTAGCTGCTGTCCTGCTATCTGCTTTGGGGTGGAATTGCCCTACCCGCCTGCTCAGCCGGCACCCCTGAGGTCAGGCCCTGTGGCCCCTGAGCCGGCTCCCTCCGATCCATGCTCTGGGGTCTCCCCATGTCCCTGTCATCCCCCAGCCCCTGCTGGAGGGCTGAGGCAGTTGGAACTGCTTCTCCCCACCAGGCCTGCCAGGACCAAGTCACCAGACCTACCCCCTCAAGAATCACTGTGTAATGGCCACTGGGAATCTGCAGTTTAACAGGAAGGTCCTGGAAGCATTGTTTTGGAGAAATAAAGACTGTGATCTTCTGCTCTCAGGAAAGACTTCGGTTCTGTTTTTGAGGAAGGAAGACCAATTCCCACTCCATTCCACCAGGACCAAAGCCAGCTGATATGCCCCCTTGGTGGAATTAACAAGGATACCCTTCCAGGAGGTACAACTTCACGTGGTGAGCAAACAGCCCCCATCCGTGGAAAAAAAAAAAAAAAGATATCCCTTCCTCTAAGCACATGGCTCCAAGATTCCTTCAGCTGAGAAAGAGAAGAAGAAGTACAGAAGCCTCAGGCAGAAGCTCCTCCCACCGGGTCACTTTCACTCAGAAGAGTGTCCTGCTGCCGCATTTATCCTGCCGGCACCCCTTCCGACTAACGCCAGTCTCTGCTCTGGAGAAAAGGTCACTTTGCCCGGAGTCGCTAAAAATTACACATTAACAGCCCTAGTGGTTTCCAGCAGTTTCAAATGCTGGCTTCAGTCAGAAATGTCTTTAAAAGGCCACCGCTCTTTTTAATCCATAGCATTTATATTTTATAACCTTTAAGCAGAACCATTTTAAAGCAAAGATACACAGGACTTTCCTCACATGTCCCCATAAAATGGAAAACCTGGGAGATATCTATTAACTTGGTGCAAAAGTGATTGCAGTTTTTGCCATACATTAGACAACTAGGGAATTCCTTCTGAGCCCAGCAATGATCAGCTCCTACAGGGTACCACTGCCTCACACGGGGGATCTCCCTCCTCCGAGAAGCTTTGATGCCTACCCTCTGGTCTAGGAGCCCCAAGAGAAAGTGTCCTCTGTAGAGACAGCTTCCCTGTTACATGTAAGCATAAGAGCTACATTTACTGAGTTTTCTAATGTTTCAAGAACAAACATTATTAAAGGAATGACAATCAATATCACAGTTGACAGATTAACCCCATTTTACAGATGGGAACAGTCTCAGAGAGGTCAAGAGATCTGCCCATCCCTGATTCCACGGCCCAGGCACTTCACAGCTCTCTGCCCTAGCCAAGGCCTCCCCAGCTCACAGGGAGGCCGAAACCTCCTGCCAGCCTGCAGTCTCGCCAGCCTCACACTAGGCCACCCTGCCCTCCTGGTTGAGGGCACTTGACTGTGTCCTCCACCATCTGACTCCTGGAGAAAGTCAGCCCTCGGCACCTCTTTTTGTTTTTCTGCAGCTCCCTGAATCACACCCTATTTGATGCTTTCTTTTTTTTTTAATAGAGATGGGGATGCCGTGCAGGGTGGGTGGTTCACGCCTGTAATTCCAGAACTTTGGCCGAGGTGGGTGGATCACTTGAGGTCAGGAGTTGAGTTCGAGACCAGCCTGGCCAACATGGTGAAACCCCATCTCTACTAAAAATACAAAAAAAAAAAAAAAATAGCCGGGCGTGGTGGCACATGCCTGTTATCCCAGCTACTCAAGAAGCTGAGACAGGAGAATCACTTGAACCCGGGAGGCGGAGGTTGCAGTGAGCTGCGATTGTGCCACAGCACTTCAGCCTGGGCCACAAGACTTCGTCTCTAAATAAGTAAATAGAGATGAGAGTCTTGCTATATCACCCAGGCTTGTCTCGAAGTCCTGGGCCCAAGCAATCCTCCTGCCTCAGCCTCCCAAAGTTCTGGGATTACAGAAGTGACCTTTTTGAGACTTTCGATATTAAAATTCCCTCTGGTGACACCCATCATTTGTAAAAGCTGGATGGGCCCAGCAGCATCTCCCTTTAGCAGCAGGGTCAGTGCGCCATCTGGTGGCTGTCTAGTGAGCCTTGCATTTAGCGGAGCCACAGGGGCAGAGCCTGGGACCGGTGAGACCCCTAGGAGTCAGGTGTTCCAGCAGAGGTTCAGAGATGGGAAGTGAGGGGCCTTAAGGCACACAGCAAGTTAGAATCCATCTCCAGGACCATAATCCAGCCCTTGGGTCGCAAGACTGTGCTTCTCAAATGTCCCTGGTGTTTTGGAGAAGCTGCATATCTGGAACCATATCTGATAGTTGTGAAGTGAAGGCAGAGTCCTATTCTCAGGATGCACCATTTTCCTGGCACGGCCTCCTCTATTCTGTTTATCATTTTGAATAGGTCAATTTACACATGGTATAAAATTCAAAAGGCACAAAAAGGATATGCAGTGAAAAGTGAGTCTCCTGGCCAGGCGAAGTGGCTCACGCCTATAATCCCAGCACTTTGGGAGGCCAAGGTGGGCGGATCACAAAGTCAGGCATTCAAGACCAGACTGGCCAACATGGCAAAACCCTGTCTCTACTAAAAATACAAAAATTAGCCGGGCATGGTGGCACACACCTGTAGTCCCAGCTACTCAGGAGGCTGAGGCAGGAGAATTGCTTGAACCTGGGAGGCAGAGGGTGCAGTGAGCCAAGATCATGCCATTGCACTCCAGCCTGGTGAAAAGAGCAAGACTCTGTCTCAAAAAAAGAAAAAAAACTGAGTCTCTCCCACCTAGCCCTCCACCACGCAATTATCAGTTTCCACACCTCCACCCAGAGATTTTCTCGGTATTTACAAGTATAATATATACATGTATTTTAGCTTTTTACATAAATGGTAATATATCATACACAGAGCTTTTTTTTTTTTTTTTTTTTTTTTTTTTTTTTAACAGGATCTCACTCTATAGCCCAGGCAGGAGGGCAGTGTAGTGGTGCAATCTTGGCTCACTGCAACCTCCACCTCACTGGCTCGAGCAATCCTCCCACCTCAGCCTCCCGAGTCGCTGGGACTACAGGTGCATACCACTACACTTGGCTAAATTTTTGTATTTTTCTTAGAGACAGGATCTTGCCACGTTGCCCAGGCTGGTCTCCAGCTCCTGAATTCAAGCAATCTGCCCACCTTGACCTCCCAAAGAGCTGGGATTACAGGCGTGAGCCACTGTGCCCAACCATACATGGGGCTCTTAACAACACATCCTGGAGATCTTTGTACATTGCACATAAAGAGCATCCTCATTTCTCTGTAAAGCAACACTGTATTCCCTGTGTGATGGTATATGGAGGCGCCATAATGTTGTTTTGTTTTTTATTTGTTTGTTTTCTTTGAAACGGAGTTTCACTCTTGTTGCCCAGGTTGGAGTGCAATGGCACTATCTTGGCTCACCGCAACCTCTGCCTCCCAGTTTCAAGCAATTCTCCTGCCTCAGCCTCCTGAGTAGCTGGGATTACAGACATCTGCCACCACACCTGGCTAATTTTCGTATTTTTAGTAGAGACAGGGTTTCACCATGTTGATCAGGCTGGTCTTGAACTCCTGACCTCAGGTGATCCACCCACCTGGGCCTCCCAAAGTGCTGGGATTATAGGCGTGAGCCACCGTGCCAGGCTTCATAATGTATTTAACTACTCTTTTTAAGATAGAAATTTGGGTGGTTCCCAATTCATTGCTTTGAAAAGCACATAGGGAAAACACGTTAGAATAAATTCCTGGAAGTGGAATTGCTACAATTGTCAGTTTTCATTTTGGTCTCATAGACCAGAAAACCCAACATAAGAGTTTAATTATGTGAGGCCTCGTTGTCTTATAGCAAACAAGCCCAGAAGAAGATAGTTCAGGGGCACATGGCAGCTCCAGGCTGGGACAAAGGGTGTGAATATGTTAATTTTATGGATATTACCAAATTGCCCTTTTCAGAGGCTGAACTGTCTTGATTTCCACCATCAGTGTACAGTGTTTCCTTACAGCCTGACCAATAGCACATTATCTTACTTTGTTTGAAATTTCCCAACTGAACAGGTGAAAATGATACTTATTGTACTCTTACACCACTTTTGCAGGCTCCAGCAAATCTCCCAACCTCAGCCTCCCAAGTAGCTGGAACCACAGATATGTGCCACCACACCCAGCTAATTTTGTTGGTTTTTTGTAGAGATACTCTTCTCACTTTGTTGCTCAAACTGGTCTCCTGGGCTCAAGCAATCCTCCCATCTAAGCCTCCCAAAGTGCTAGGATTACAGGCATGAGCCACCATGCTCAGTCTTTATTTCTCTCTCTCTTTTTTTTCTTTTTGACACAGGGTTTCGCTCTCTCGCCCTGGCTGTAGTGCATTGGCACAATCTCAGCTCCCTGCAGCCTCTGCCTCCTGGGTTCTTATGATTTTCTTGCCTTAGCTTCCCGAATAACTGGGACTACAGGTGCGCGCCACCACACCTGGCTAATGTACTTCTCTTATTATGAGCACGGTTGAACATCTTTCATGGGCCTAAGAGGTACTTCTTTTCCCATGGATTGTCTGTTATAGTCATTGTTCATTTTCCTTTTGTGTTTTTGGCCTTGTTTATATTAATTTTTTGTTCGCAGCTTTATTAAGATACAGTCCACATACTGTAAAATTCACCTATATGAAATGTACAATTCAGTGGTTTTAATATATATACAGGGCTGTGCAACTGTCACCACAGTCTAATTTTAGAACATTTTGTCTCTCCGTGAAAAGAAACCCAGTACCCATTAGCAATTGCCCCCCCATGCATATACCATACACCTCCGTGCCCCCCACCAAACACACCACCCCAAAGCAACCACTAATCTACTCTCTATCTCCAGAGTTTCGCCTATTCTGGATATTTCATATAAATGGAATTATACAATATGTGGTCATTTGTGGCTGGGTTCTTTCACTTCACATAATGGCTTCAAGGTTCATCTGGGCAGGTATGGTGGCTCGCACCTGTAATCCTAGTAATTTGGGAGGTCGAGGTGGGCTTATTACCTGAGGTCAGGAGTTAACAGCCTAGGCAACATGGTGAAAACTCCGTCTCTACTAAAATGCAAAAAATTAGCCAGGCTCGGCAGCATGCGACTGTAATCCCAGCTACTCGGGAGGCTGAGGCAGGAGAATTGCTTGAACCCCGGAGTTTGCAATGAACTGAGATCAAGCCACTGCACTACAGCCTGGGCAACAGAGCAAGACTCCATCTCCAAAAAAGAAAACAGGTTCATCTGTGCCACTTCATTCCTTTTTCACTGTTGCATGAGGTACTATTGAATGGATATGCCATACAGACCTCTCTATATGTCAAAGAAATTCAACCTGTGTCTGTGGTATGAACTGCAAATATTTTTCACAGATTGTCATATACCTTTTATATTATTTACGTTTTTTTCCCCATGCAAGATTTTGTATCACACTCAGAAAGTCTTTCCTACTCCAGAACCACTACAATGCCTTCAAAATGACTCTTCTATGTTCCTTTCTAAAGATTTTACAATTTATTTTTTTTCTTCCAGTCACATCTTTTATCTGGCTGGAATTTATTTCAGTGCAAGGTAAAAGGTGGGAATCCAGACTTATTTTTTACAGATACCTACCCAGTTGTTCCAATAACATTTAAATAATCCCTACTGATTTGACATGCCACATTTGTACTGTATTTACTAAATTTCTGCATGTGTTAGGGTGCATTTCTGGACTTCCTATTCTTTCACAGTTACTCATCTATCCATGGACCAATACCACAGTGTAAAGATCTATAATGCTTAACTTTTTATAATAGAAAATGTCAAATATGCAAAAAATTGGAGGAAATAGTACAATAAGCCTCTATATACACATAACTCAGCTTTAACAATCACCGACTGGGCATGGTGGCTCATGCCTGTCATCTCAGCACTTTGAGCCAAGGCAGGCAGATCACCTGAGGTCAGGAGTTCGAGACCAGCCTGGCCAACATGGCGAAACCCATCTCTACTAAAAATACAAAATTAGCTGGGTGGAGTGGCACATGCCTGTAATCCTAGCTACTTGGGAGGCTGAGCCAGGAGAATCACTTAAACCCAGGAGGTGGAGGTTGCAGTAAGCCAAGCTTGCCTCTGCACTCCAGCCTGGGCAACGGAGCGAGGATCTGTCTCAAAACAAAAACACCAATCATCCACTTTCTGCCATTCCTGTCTTCTAAGTGTTTTTTCCACACCTCTCTCTTTTCTTTTTTTTTTTTTTTCTGTCTTTTTTTCTTTTTTTTTTAGAGATGGGGTTTTGCCATTGCCCAGGCTAGTCTGGAACTCCTGGACTCAAGCAATCTTTCCACCTCCTAAAGTACTAGGATTGTAGACATGAGCTACTGTGCCTGGCCTAGAAGATTTTAAAGCAAGTAATTTCACCTATAATCAGTTCACTCTGTAACAGCTAAGGACTTTTTTTTTTTTTTAATGTAATCATGATACCTCTTATCACAACTGTGGTAGGAAGAATCACGGCCTCCCAAAAATGCCGATGCCCTAATTCCCCAAGCCTGGGAATAAGTTGCCTAATGTGACAAAAGGGACTTTGCAGATATAGATCTTAAGATGGGCAGAGTATTCTGGATAACCCAGGTAGTGCCAGTGTAATCACAAAGGTCCTGTGAAGGCAAGACGGTGAGAGTCAGAGATGTGACTGTAGAAGCAACGGTCAGAGTGATGTGGGGCCAGCAGCCAAGAAATGCACGTGGGTTCTTGAACCTGGAAAAGGCAGGGAAATGGATGCTTCCCCTAAGGCCTCCAGAAGGAGCACAGTTCGGCCGATACATTGATTTTAGTCCAGTGACGGAATTTCAGACTTCTGTCCACCAGAAATGTATGATGTAAGTTTCTGTTGTTTTAAGCCACTCACTGTTTGCAGTAATTATAGCAGCAACAGGAAGCTAATATAACACTAAATTAGCAAGAACTCATTCGATAGACCATGTTTACTTTCTCCCAAATCTTCCAAAAATACCTTTTGTTTTTTTTATTTTTGAGATGGGGGGGATCTCACTTTACTGCCCAGGCTGGAGTGTAGCGGCATGATCATGGCTCACTGCAGCCTCAGCCTCCTCGGGCTCAGGTGATCCTCCCACCTCAGCCTCCCAAGCAACTGGGACTATAAGGCATGTGCCACCACACCCTGCTAATTTGTGTGTGTGTGTGTGTGTGTGTGTGTGTGTGTGTGTGTGTGTGTGTGTGT
>NW_022436984.1:447860-475488 GCF_009761245.1 Sapajus apella
TGTGTGTGTGTGTGTGTGTGTGTGTGTGTGTGTGTGTGTGTGTGTGTAGAGATGGTGTTTCACCATGTTACCTAGGCTGGTTTGGGACTCCTGGACTCAGGTGATCCTCCTGCCTCCGCCTCCCAAATTGTTAGTATTACAGGCCACCGTGCCTGGCCAAAAATATCTTTTTCCAGTTCATTTTTTCACAGTTTGTATTACTTTAAATGTAATTTGTAGGGCCTGTGTGTTTTTTTTATTATCAGGTTTAAACTAGTTCATAAAAATTGAATCCAAGTAAATAAACACATGGAGTTGACCGGCTCACAGCCATTTGCTATTGACCTGAGCAAGTCACCTTCTTTCTGGGCCTGGGTTTTCTACTCCGAAAAGCAAGGGGTTGGATAAGAAGTTATCCCAGGGGCAACCCATGCCTGGGCTTCATGAGATCTGGGAATACCCTGAAACTATGCGAAGGAGGAAAGTGTGCTCAATCTGTCTGTGCTCAGAATTTTCTGGATGCCCAGCCCCAGACTACTGGAGTTGATCTGTGTCAGTAGGGTGTTAAATACAGGGCCAGGACCAGGCACAGTGGCTCATGCCTGTAATCCCAATATTTTGGGAGGCCGAGGCGGGTGATCACGAGGTCGGGAGATTGAGATCATCCTGGGCAACATGGTGAAGCCCCATTTCTACTAAAATACAAAAAAAAAAAAAAATTAGTCGGGCGTGGTGGTGCAGGCCTGTAGTCCCAGCTACGCGGGAAGCTGAGGCAGGGAATTGCTTGAACCCAGGTGGCGGAGGTTGCAGTGAGCTGAGATGACTCCACTGTACTCCAGTCTGGCAACAGAGCGAGACTCTCTCAAAAAAATACAGGGCCAGTTGTGGTGGCTCGTGCCTATAATCCCAGCACTTTTCGAGGCCAAAGGATGAAGATCATTTGAGCTCAGAGTTTGAGACCAGCCTGGGCAACATAGCAAGACCCTGTCTCTCTCTTTTTTTTTTTTAATTAACATATTTTTTAAAATTTTTTTTAAAAAGAGAAGGGTGTTAAATACAGGAACCTAGACTTCCCTAGGGTGAAGGCCATGTCCAAGGAGGCTGGTATCAATTTAGATATATAACTGAGTCCTCAGGAGAAACAGCACATTAGAAAGGAAAATGTACCTGAGATGCATCAATTCAATTTAGCCGCTGTCATGGCCACCGTCTCTGAGCAAGGGCACTGAGCTGGATGCCAGACCAACGGGGTGCCAGACTGAGAAATGAAATGCAGGATGCATATCTACTTTGAATTTTAGATAAATAAATGAATCATTTTTTACTCTAAGCGTAACTGTAATAGATTTGTTGCCTGACACTCCTGTCAAATCAATACACACACACGCAGGGTTGCAACAGAGAAAAAGGTTTCATACAGGGCCGACTGAATGAGAACACAGGAGGGAAACCTCAAATCTATCTCCCCAAGGAGTTGGGGGCTAGGGTTTTTGTTTATTTGTTTGTTTGTTTTTGGTGTTTGTTTGTTTTTGAGACAGGGTCTCTTTCTGTTACCCAGGCTGCAGTGCAGTGGTGCAAAAATGGCTCACTGGAGCTTGACATCCTGGGCTCAAACAATCCTCTGCCTCAGCCTCCCATACAGCTAGTATCACAGGCATGTGCCCATGCCCGGCTAAATTTTTTGATTTTTTTATAGAGACAGGGTCTTACTTTGTTGCCTTGACTGATCTTCTGGGCTCAAGCAATTCTCCCACCTTGACCTCCCAAAGTGCTAGGATTTCAGGTGTAAGCCACCTCACCTGGCCTGGGGCTAGGGTTTTTAAGGGTTTTGGAGAGGCCTGAAGTGTGGAGATCATTGATTAGGCAAAGAGTGCATGAAGTCATGGGACAAGGAGTTGAAGAAACTATTCTTTTGTCGCTTTCGTTCATCTTTGAGGGTCTTCAAACTGGCTGGCATCAGCTGTGTCACTGGAATTCAGGGATCTGAAAAACATCTTAAGCAATTCTTAAACAAAAGCCTTACGATTCTTTTCTTTTCTTTTTTGAGACAGGGTCTCACTATGTTGCCCAGGCTGGAGTGTAGTAACACAATCATGGCTCACTGCAGCCTCAACCTCCCCAGCCTCAGGTGATCCTCCCACCTTAGCCTCCCAAGTAGCTGGGACTATGGGCACAAATCCACCACACCTGGCTAATTTTTGTAGAGACAGGGATTTGCCATGTTGGCCAGGCTGGTCACTGAGTTCAAACAATCCACAGGCCTCGACCTCCCAAAGTGCTGGGATTACAGGCCCAGCCAAGCCCTATGATTCTAAGATCTATAGGAACAATGGGGATGCAAATGGTCAGTATCTAGTGCTATGTGACTTTCCGTTACAAGGAAGTGGGTAAAAGTGCAGCCTCATTAATTCTTAATTACAACTGTATTTCTGTCCAGAATGTTCGTTAACCTTGTGAGGACAGCTTCACAAGTCTGTCCTAAACACTAGGGACATATTCATACTACAAAGTGGCTCATTGCTTATCTGAAATCAAATTTAACTGGGAGTCTCTGTTTTATCTGAATCCAACTTGATCCTGCTCCTAGAGGACCAAGCTTCCAGAAGCCAATGACCACCTCAAGATTAGTGATCAGGGCTGGGCGTGGTGGCTCACACCTGTAATCCCAGCACTTTGGGAGGCCAAGGCGGGTGGATCACCTGAGGTCAGGGGTTTGAGACCAGCCTGGCCAACATGGTGAAACTGTGTCTCTACTAAAAATACAAAAGTTAGCCTGGCATGGTGGCGGGCATCTATAATCCCAGCTACTCAGGAGGCTGAGGCAGGAGAATCGCTTGAACCTGGGAGGCAGAGGTTGCAGTGAGCTGAGATTGTGCCACTGCACTCCAGCCTGGGTAACTGAGTGAGACCTTGTCTCAAAAAAAAAAAAAAAAAGATTAGTGATCAGCACTGATGGGAACGAGAGGTGGGAGAGGGGAAGTGGGTAGAGACCAAACAAGGTGATAAGAAAGGAAAGAGAGGCCAGGTGTGGTGGCTCATGCCTGTAATTCCAGCACTTTGAGAGGCCAAGGAGAGCAAATCAATTGAGATAAGGAGTTTGAGACCAGCCTGGTCAGCATGATGAAACCCTGTTTCTACTATAAATCCAAAAATTAGACAGGCTTGGTGGTGCACACCCGTAATCCCAGCTACTTGGGAGGCTGAGACAGGAGAATTGCTTGAACCCAGAAAGTGGAGGTTGCAGTGAGTTGAGATCGCACCAGTGTATTCCAGCCTGGGTGACAGAGCAAGACTCCATCTCAAAAAAAAAAAAAAAAAAAAAGGAATTTAAAAAAGAAAGAATAAAAGAGAAGGTTTGTGAATGACCTTAGGAGGACCTGCAGCTAGAAGGAACAAATGAGTTATAATCTGATCATCTCTGGTCACCATAGAAACCAGCTATAAATTCAGCCAGAATGAGCTGATGAGCTCCAATATCCACACCTCTCTGCCAGTGTAGACAGTCCACACTCCCTTCCCCCAAGACCTACTCTTGTCAGACCTGCTTCCAGGTGAGGACCTACCCCAGTCCTCTGCCTCCCAAGCCCCTTGTATCTCTTTCTAGCCACAGCTTCAGGCAGCTGCCCATCAATACCGACCCCGCTCGGAGAGACAGGCAGCAAGACACCCAGTCCTTGCCCAGGAGGAACTCACATTCCAGCCAGGGAGTAGACTACACCAGAGGGAACCTGCCCAAGGATACACAGCGAAAGCTTGTTTAAAGACAAAAACAAAAGCAGGTCTGACCTGGCTTGTCTGCCCACATCTTTCTGTCCTTTCCAGGATAAAGCAACTCTCTCTTAATCCAGATTGTAATTACACTGATGGGGAAATGTTCAGTCTCTCAGACAAGCCACACAGACTGGAAGTAAGCACTGAATACAAATGCAGGGTTTTCAGTGACTGGAAATTAGAGGCTGCTTGCAGGTAGCATGCAAATGTGTTCAAAATGTCCCCGACTTTGGGAGAAAAGGCTGGAAGCCTGGATCAAACTCATATGCAAACCTTGAGGAGTGCTTTTGAAGGCACAGCAGGCTAAGGGCTTTCTCCATACCTCCTATTAGGTGGACTCTGGTCTTACAGTAGCTGTAGTAATTCTCCCCAGGGGCTTGCACTGCACTTCCACATCTGTCCTCTCTACACAAGCTATGAATGTCATTCCCATTTTACAGATAGGAAAGTGGGGCTCAGTGACCCAAACATGGTCACTTTGCTTAAAGTGGCAAACCCAGCCAGAAGCCCTCCTCTGATTTTTCCCTAGTTAGGGACAACTTGCATAGGCGTCCTTGCATGTCTGAAGATTCTGCATTCTTAGGGATACATGAAGAAACTCCTATGTCCTCCCACCACCCCATCCACACTTGAGGATCCTGTGACAGAGGCACCCTTAACAGTAAAATTCCTTCCTTTGCTAGAAATTTGCTGAATTCATGGCTGGATGTGGTGGCTCACGCCCATAATCCCAGCACTTTGGGAGGCCGAGGCAGGCAGGTCACCTGAGGTGGGCAGTTCAAGACCAGCCTGACCAACATGGAGAAACTCGTCTCCACTAAAAATAAAAATAAATTAGTCAGGTGTGTTGGTACATGCCTGTAATCTCAGCTACTTGGAAGGCTAAGGCAGGAGAATTGCTTGAACCTGGGAGGCAGAAGTTGTGGTGGGCCAAGATTGTGTCACTACACTCCAGCCTTGGCAACAAAAGCGAAACTCTAAAAAAAAAAAAAAAGTCTAGAAAAAAAAAAAAGAAATTTGCTGAATTCCATCCCTTTCATGATCTGTAACTTTATATAAGCTGTTGTCTTTTATCAGCTTTAACAAATCAAATTGAGCAATTAGGAGACAATTGTTGTTCTGACAGCTGACCTCACTGGAGAAGGAAGGCTGGCTGAACTTTCACTTTCTAAAGACTCAGAAAAGGAAGGAGAAACCTGTCCCACCTCACCCTAGCCCTTGTCTTCATTGATTGCAGGCCACAGCCACCAACTGGCTGCTCTGGGCTGTGACCTCAGGGATACCAGGAATGCAGAAGGGTGGTGATCCAGGCTAAGTGTTAACATTTGTGCTGGTTTGCAGATATATTTTACCCAGGAAATCAGGGTTTCCAAAAATATTAGGCAAATTTTTATCCAATGTACAGATTAAGTTCTCTCCCTGAAGTCCATCAAATAATAATCTGACGTGTGAAAATAAGTAATTCAAAGTTTAAGCTGTTGGAACTTTAAAATATATTGAGCCTTAAGGGAATGTGACTGTGAGGCCTGGGTCACATGACAGGCAGCTGTAACCTAGGGACTATAACCTCTGTTTCTCTGATTAGATTAGCTTCTTTCTTTGCCTACATTGTTTTATAAAATATAAATGACTAAAGGGTGACAAGGAAGACCCCTTTGCTTCACTATTGATCTTCATTACAGATTAACTTTTTTGAGGAGGGGACAGAGTCTCACTCTGTTGCCCAGGCTGGAGTGCAGTGGCTCGATCTCAGTTCACTGAAACCTCCGCCTCCTGAGTTCAAGCAGTTCTCCGCCTCAGCCTCCGAAGTAGCTGGGATTACAGGCGCCTGCCACCATGCCTGGCTAATTTTTTTGTATTTTTACTAGACAGAGTTTCACCATCTTGGCCAGGCTGGTCTTGAATTCCTGACCTCACGATCCACCTGTGATCCCAAAGTGCTGGGATTACAGTTATGAACCACCACGCCTGGCCATTACAAATCAACTTTCTGTACAAAGACTTCATAACTATCACGTTGTCTAAGAGGGGATGTTAAATACACTCTTCTAAATTGGAAAGGAAATAAAAACAAGTTGTAAAGAAAAGAAAACAAGCTGTATAGAAAAGAAAAACTAATTGTTGTAACTCATAAACCAGCCTGTTGTAGAAAATGGTATAATCCTACTAAATGTCTTTGTTTACTGCCTATATAATCAAAACCTTAACTTTTTGTTTTTCTCCAAGACTTCCAGGATGTGAAAGACCTTAACTTTGAATTTTAAAGGGCTGGCCCCATTTCTCCGGAGTCTGTGTTTCCCAGGTAGCTACCCCCAGCTTTTCACTTTCTTTATAAACTCTTTAAAATTGAATTCTCTGCTGGGCACGGTGGCTCAAGCCTGTAATCCCAGCACTTTGGGAGGCCGAGGCGGGTGGATCACGAGGTCAAGAGATCGAGACCATCCTGGTCAACATGGTGAAACCCTGTCTCTATTAAAAATACAAAAAATTAGCTGGGCATGGTGGTGCGTGCCTGTAATCCCAGCTACTCAGGAAGCTGAGGCAGGAGAATTGCCTGAACCCAGGAGGCGGAGGTTGAGGTGAGCCGAGATCGCGCCATTGCACTCCAGCCTGGGTAACATGCGTGAAACTCCGTCTCAAAAAAAAAAAAAAAAAGTAAAAGAATAAAAGAATGGCTACTCCATAGGCACAGCAGTGACATGGGCTGCTCAACTGAGTATACTTATAGTTATTTCTTGATTATATACTAAACAAGGGGTGGATTATTCATAAATTTCCCAGGAAAGGGGCGGGGACTTCCTGGAACTGAGGGTTCCTCCCCCTTTTTGATCATAGGTCATTTTTGTTGCCCTCTTGATTTTGGTGGGTTTTGGCCAGCTTCTTTACTGCATCCTGTTTTATCAGCAAGGTCTAGCAAGGTCTTGTGACCTGTATCTCATGCCAGCCTCCTGTCTCATCCTGTAACTAAGTGTGCTTAACCTCCTGGGAATGCAGCCCAGTAGGTCTCGGTCTTATTTTACCCAGCCCCTATTCAGGCTAGAGTCACTCTGGTTCAAATGCCTCTGACCATTCCTCTCTATTTTTCTCAGAATTCCTGTCCCTTGAGGCCATGATACCTTAGCCTGGGCTCACTACTAACTGAGGGCTCTAATGTCTAATCTAGTTTTCTCCCCTAAAGCCCATTCTAGCCAGGTGGCAGAGGCCTGGAGCCTCACTGTGGGCCACACCCCAGTGTAAGGGCTCATCAGCCACCCCATGGTATCCACGTGGTTGTCCCTATCTGGGATGACCCTGCCTTCCCCACCTGGAGCAATCCTGCTCCTCCTTCAAGTCCCTACTCAGGTTCCCTCTGAATTCCAGTTCCACAGGGCTACTATGAAAACCAAGGCCAGAGAGGTCAAGCTCCAGGCACAGGCCTGACACAGACAGGGCACCTGGTCCAGGACAGCTCTGATTGTCACTGTTGTCCCCTCCTTGCCCACTCCCTTAGGTAATCCATCCCTCCCTCAACCCCTCTGCCTCTTACACATTCTCACCTTGCTGCATGGTTAATGCAGTGCTGACCCCTCTCCTCCACTGAATCTGAAATTCCTTGAGGACAGTGACCTTGTCTTGCTTCCATCTTCCTTAGGACCCCATATCTGGCTCTAGGCCTTACACTTAGTGGGCTCCACGTGTATTTGCCAATAAATTCTGTCTCCTGGATCCACAGACAGCAGTTTGACAAATGGTCAGAATATTGTGATAAATCAAAATTCATCATATGATGTGGCTGTAGGCACAGACAGAGACTGTGCTGCTAGTGACATCATGTCGGTCTGGTCTTAATAATGATCATCAGTAATGTTTACTTCAGGACGTTCCCTTGGTCTGGACACATGGGGAAAATGGTCCAGAGCCTCACCAACTAAGTCACTGTGGCCTATAGGAATGGCCTCTGATAGGGATGGGTGTCTGCCACTGTGGGCTGCCCCAGTCTGCCCCTTGGGCTGTATTTTATTCATTCTAAGTCTCACTAAACTTTTTTTTTTTTGGAGACAGAGTTTCACTTTTGTTGCCCAGGATGGAGTGCAATGGCTCGATCTTGGCTCACCACTACCTCGGCCTCCTGAGTTTTCAGCGATTCTCCTGCCTCAGCCTCCTGAGTAGCTGGGATTACAGGCATGCACCACCACGCCCGGCTAATTTTTGTATTTTTAGTACAGACGGGGTTTCTCCATGTTGGTCAGGCTGGTCTTGAATTCCTGACCTCAGATGATCCACCTGCCTCAGCTTCCCAAAGTGCCCAGTGCTGGTTTTTCTCACTGCTCATTATACGCTATTTATAATGCATTAGCATGCTAAAAGACACTCCCACCAGCGCTGCAGCTGTTTACAGATCCCATGGCAACATCTGGAAGCTAACCTATATGGTCTAAAAAGGGGAAGAACCCCCTTTCCAGAAAACTCATGAATAATCCACCCCTTCTTTGGCATATAATCAAGAAATATCCATAAAAATAGCCAACCAGCTGCCTCAGGGCTGCTCTGCCAATGGAGTAGCTATTCTTTATCCTTTACTTTCTTTTTTTTTCTTTTCCTCTTTGAGACGGAGTCTTGCTCTGTTGCCCAGGCTGGAGTGCAGTGGCGCAATCTTGACTCACTGTAACCTCCGCCTCCCAAGTTTAAGCAATTTTTCACCTCAGCCTCCCAAGTAACTGGGATTACAGGCGCGTGCCAGCATGCCTGGCTAATTTTTTGTATTTTTTAGTAGAGCTGGAGTTTCACCATCTTGGCCAGGCTGGTCTGGAACTCCTGGCCTCGTGATCCACCCGCCTCAGCCTCCCAAAGTGCTGGGATTACAGGCGTGAGCCACTGAGCCCAGCCTATCCTTTACTTTCTTAACAAACTTCTTTTTACTTTATGGGTTTCCCCCAAATTCTTTCTCATGCCAGGTCCAAGAACCCTCACTTGGGGTCTGGATCAGGATCCCTCTCTGGTAACAAAAGGGTCTTGCCTCTGGCATGACAGGGCATGGGTGCAGACGAGAGCACTGGGGAAGGTATATAGGAGCAGATTTTTTTTTTTTTTTTAGACAGGGTCTCACTTTGTCACCCAGGCTGGAGTGCAGTGGCACGATCTCATTTCATTGCAACCTTTGCCTCCAGGGCTCAAGTGATCCTCCTGCTTAGCCTCCTGAGTAGCTAGGATTATAGGTACTTGTTGTGACACTTGGCTAATTTTTGCATTTTTAGTAGAAGTTTTGCCATGTTGTCCAGGCTTGTTTGGAAATCCTGAGCTCAAGCCATCTGCCCACTTCAGCCTCCCAAAGTGCTAGGGTTACGGGTATGAACCACCACGACCTGCCAAGAGTAGGAATTTAAAAGTCAGAAACCCCTGAGGACTAAGCTTTGATTTGTTTTATCTTGCCCAAATTCCTCATCTAAGAGGTCTAGAGAGTCACGCCCTACAAACCATAAATTCTCATCAGATAGGTTTTATTCAACCCTATATATCGTGATTTACTTTCCAATCTGACTCTGGCATAATATTACTTGATAAAATAGAAAGTTTTACCCCAAAACATGTTTCTTTGCCATATCTTGAAACGGCCCTTCAAATCTGTTCTTTGTTAGGGAAATTTTGCATCTGTTAAGAATATTGTCCGTAATCCCAGCAGTTTGGGAGGCTGAGATAGGTGGATCACCTGCGGTCAGGAGTTCAAGAGCAGCCTGGCCAACACAGTGAAACCCATTTCTACTAAATATACAACAAAAAAAAAATTGCTGGGTGTGGTGGCAGGCGCCTATAATCCCAGCTATTCCGGAGGCTAAAGCAGGAAAATTGCTTGAACCTGGGAGGTGGAGGTTGCAGTGAACCGTGTTTGCATCATTGCACTCCAACCTAGGTGACAAAAGCAAAACTCCATCTCAAAAAAACAAAAAATCTCTATTAGTGTTGTATTTGACCGAGTGTAGAAAGTTATCACAAGACAAAAGTATGCCAGATTGCAGGGTCATTTATTATGCCGGCGACCACAGAGGACTCACGTCTCTCCAACCTGTGGTGGCAACAGGAGGGTGCCACGATTTTTTATACCCGAAAAACCACCTTGGGAGTGGGGGTGAGGGGCAGGGATGGGGATGAAAAGGCTTCAGACATTCCGAGGGCTAGTGGATTCTGTAAATTACCTCCTGGGCAGAGATGAGGGTGGGGGTCTCCGGACATTCCAAGGGATGGGGACTTTTGTCATTCCATTTGTTACTTAAGTGGTTTACAGAAGTCAAGATAAACATTTGTTTACACATTATCTGGTTAAGGTGGAAATCACAGACCTTAGTTACTTATTACAAGCCACAGGAGCCAGGATGGAACTAGCTTGGGCTGCTTAGTCTGGCAATTGCTGGTAAGCAAAGGCTAGCAATTCTGGCAGTTACTGATAAGAAAAGGTAAACAGCTTTACATAGTTTTGAAGAACAAACTAACAGTTCTATTTACAGAGGCCAAGGACAGTAGTTATTGTAAGGAGAATGGGGCAGCCATTTCAACTTATCTAAAAACAGTTTTGCATTTTATAAAATAGTTTTGCTCTGGTTCTGGCTCTAGGCCAGCACAATATCACATTAGCATAGATAGATCTTTTCCCCTTTCTCCCCTACCCCCTCCCTTCCTTCTGGCTTTGAGTTGTCCCACCTTTCTAAACGAAACAAATTTCTTTCTTTCTTTCTTTCTTTTTTTTAAGACGGGGTTTCACCACGTTGGTCAGGCTGGTCTTGAACTCTCGATCTCAGGTGATCCGCCCGCCTCGGCCTCCAAAGTGCTTGGATAACAGGCGTGAGCCACTACGCCCGGCCACAAATGTATTTCTTAAATGTATTTGATTGATGTCTCGTGCCTCTAAAACGTACAAAACCAAGCAAGCTGGGCCCCCACCACCTTGGGCACATGTTCTCAGGACCTCCTGAGGGCTGTGTTACAGGCCATGATCACTCATATTTGGCTCAGAATAAATCACTCCAAATACTTTAGAGTTTGACTCTTCATCAACACCCTCTTCAAACAAACCTAGGGATGGTCTTTCTGCCTGGATGCCTCTGAGCTGTCACCAGAGTCCACAAAGGAGCAGTGAGCAGGGTTTGGTGCAGGGGCCATGCAGAAGAGACAGATTTTGGGAGACTAGAGAACTTCGCAAATCCCTACCCTACTGTTCACCAGCAGGTTCTTAAGCAAATCACTCTGCTTCTCTGGATTTTTTTTTTTTTTTTTAAGGCGGGGTTTCACCGTGTTGGTCAAGCTGGTCTTGAACTCCCGACCTCACGTGATCCGCCCGCCTTGGCCTCCAAAGTGCTTGGATTACAGGCGTGAGATACCGCGCCCGGCCGGCTTCTCCGGATTTACTGTCCTCAGCTATAAAATGGTATCCTCGGCAACTGGAGCTGGATTCCTTCGCCACTTTGCTGAAAGATATGAACTATACCCAAGGTGGGCAGTGTCAGAGAGAAGCCCAGAAGTGGAAACGTCCAGCGTGGGAATCGCCTCTGTACAGGGTCCCCAGGGAACTCCTGGCAGGACCACTTCGGGGCTCCTCTCTGACACAGCCCAGCTCAACCTCTCGAAATGATTTACAAAATGCTGTAACATCCATGATGCGCCCTGATTGCACCGTCCCATCAGCCCTTTTTACAAACAGGAAGTCCCAAAGATAAAAATAAGAAATCAAGACCCGGAGCAGTGGCTCACGCCTGTAATCCCAGCACGTTTGGAGGCCGAGGTGGGCGGATCACCTGAGGTCGGGAGTTGGAGACCAATATGGCCAACATGGTGAAACCCTGTCTCTACTAAAAATACAAAAAATTCGCTGATCGTGGTGGTGGGCGCCGGTAATCCAAGCTACTCGGGAGGCTGAGGCAGGAGAATCGCTGGAACCTGGGAGGCGGAGATTGTCATGAGCCGAGATCGTGCCATTGCACTGCAGCCTGGGCAACAGCGAGACTCCGTCCCCCGACCAAAAAAAAAAAAAAAAAAAAAAAAGGCAGGAAAGGGCAGGGAAGAGAAGAAAAAAAAAAAAAATAGGAAGACCTGAGCCATTATTTGCTAGGGCCGCTGTGTGGCCACCAAAGCTCTCGGGCCAGCTCTGCAGAGAGGTGGCACCGCGGCGGCCGCGCGCTCCCCGGGGGCGGGGCGAACGGGCGGGGCGGGACCGGCGGGGTCACGTGACGCCCGGCCCGGAAGCGCTCGTGCTGGCGAACCCCGGGTATCGGGGCCCAGCACCGCTGACTGGATCGAGCCCCAGCGTCCGCCGCCATGGCCTGGACCAAGTACCAGCTGTTCCTGGCCGGGCTCATGCTCGTTACCGGCTCCATCAACACGCTCTCGGCAAAGTGAGTCTGGGCCCTGCCGGGCCTGCGGGCCCTTGGCGACCCCAGCCCTCGTTCTCCGCCTTCCTCCATCTCGGCCCTGCCTTTCTGGCTTCTGCTTGCCCACTTGCTCCGTTCGGCTCGCGCGTTTTATGGCCACCCAAGGGATGCGAGGTCCGGGGAAGTGCAGAGCCGGGCTGCGCCCGGGGCTGGGGGATCCGAACCCTGGCTTTGATTTGCTGTCACTTTCAGTCTCAGCGCCTGTTTCCTCATCTTTAAACAGGAGGGTTGGACCGCTTCCTTTCCACGGCCCTTCCAGTGCTGGCGTCCGAGCCTGAGCACCTCCCTCCACGACCTGGGAGAGGCCCCAGGACTTGTGCCCACGAGCTGCAGTAGTGGCCGTGCAGGCCGAGTGACCCAGTGAGCGTGGAGGGCTCAGGCTGCAGACAGGGAGGTGCCCCACGAACCCCGCAAGGACGAGGGGTTAGAGCTGCGCCTTGAAGCCTAGGTGGGATTTCGGAATGTGGCTGAGACTTTAAGGCAAGGAAAGTCTATGGAAAGGCCAGATCAAAGTCGATTGTAACCAGCACCAAATGCCCAGGCTAGATTTTCTCCCATAATCAGAGAAGTGCTTTTGAGCCGGTGAATGACATGTTGAAAGTGAGGTGATTCACTCCTTGGTCCACACGAAGAGTGGTTTGGTGCAGGGGAGACCACTCCAAGGCTGCTGCATAGCAGAGGAGCAGAGCTAGGAGGTGGCAGTGAGAAGGGAAAGGAAGGGAGAGTCCAGGTGCCAAATGGTCACAGGCCTGACCCACATGAGCAAGAAACAAGGTTTCTGCCTGGGAGAAGAGAAGTGCCATTAACTCCGAGAGAGAGGGCAAGTGGGCAGTCCGGTTCTGATGTAGGGGGTGAGATGGGGGGATAGTTCCCAGGAGATGAGGGACTGAGGACCCAGGCTGGTCATGAGACTGAAGGACAGGGCATAGCCTCTGTTGTGGACAGGATGGCAGCTCTTTGCCTCTCTCTGTCTCCGTCTCAGGGCAGGGCCTTCCTGCCCCTTCCTTTCACCATAAGAGCTGTAGTGCCCAGTGGCCTTTGTCTGAAATGATAGCAAGTTACATGGAGAACAGTGGACAGTGACCCTCTCCAAGTCAGACTTCATGTCCACCTGGGCCCTGTCAGGCTCCAGAGCGAGGTGGGGTTGGTGTGGTGTGGAAGAGCTCTCATCAGGAGCTTTTCCACTCTGAAGGTGGTGTTCCTGGTCCCCTGAGTTTTCTATCTGGCTTCATACTTTGAGAAACTATGAGCCTTTTAAGGAGAAATAGCCATTTCTTATTCATTTTTGAGGCATTTATACCTAGCATATTCCATCAGTGGTACAAAAAGGACCTCCTCAGGCATGTATATGGTACCTACAGTGTGTGAGAGAAGGGGACAGAAGTGACCAAGAGGCGGTCCCTGCCTTTGAGATGCTTGGAATCTCAGGTGGAGACAGATGTGTATACACCTGGCAGTCACAGTGTTCTCCCTTTCCCAAATGGGCGAAGTCAGTGGAGCCCTGGGTGGGGCCCACCTGATCCTCTGGTTCACCTCTGGCCAGATGTGCCTTGTGGAGAACTGCTGGCTTCCCAGGCTCTGCATCCTCCTGGGGGAATCAGGTGGGGTGGGGGGGGGTCACTCCTCATACTGAGTCCTTAGCTGTTCAGAGGCCTCAGCCTGAGGGATCCCATCTCAGGATCTGAACACAGCAATGCAAGTCTTCTGTTCTGTCCTGCCAGCCAAGGCCTCAGTCAAGGGCTTACAGAGTGGCTATAAGTCTTCCAGGGCTGCTGTCCCCAAGGAGAATCCGGATTGCCAGTTACTGCTGGGGTAAACTGTGCTGACTCACCTCCTTCCTTAAAAAGCTCCAAACCAGTCAGGTAGGAAGTTTAGAGGTCCTCAATCCCAGAAGGCGTAGCCCTTACAGGCAGCCCGAGAGTCAGGAAAGAGGCTCCCAGGTGACAGACCCAACTTTCAGTCCTGTCCCCTGCCTGACAGCCGGTGTGGGGCCTCTCAGGATCCTCCAGCCCCAGACGGGACCCCAAATTGGACTCTAAACAGTATTCTAAGGTCAAATCTTGAGAAGGATACTCTTAGGGAGAAAGGACATGTGGGAGCAGCTGCGTACACCCTGATGTGAAGCATAGATTTGAAATCACATTTCTGGCCAGGTGTGGTGGCTTACACCTATAATCCCAACACTTTGGGAGGCTGAGGGGGGCAGATCACTTGAGGTCAGGAGTTTGAGACCAGCCTGACCAGTATGGTAAAACCCTATCTCTACTAAAAATACAAAAATTAGCTGGGCATGGTAGGGTGTGCCTGTAGTCCCAGCTACTCAGGAAACTGAGACAGGAGAATTGGCTTGAACCTAGGAGGCAGAGGTTGCAATGAGCCGAGATCGCACCACTGCACTCCAGCCCTGCAGGCACAGACAGACACGCATGTGCTGACAATCAGCAGAACCAGCTCAGTTCATGCACAAAGAGCACCTCACATGCCCCAGGCCTCGCTCTGTCCTTTCATGTGTGAACTCAGGGAAATATCATAACTGTCCTATCAGGCAGAGGATAGGGGCTGATATCCCTGTATAAAGAAACTTAGGTAGGGAATGATTAAATTCCTTGCCCAAGTTCAACTCGGCTTCTAAGTGGCAGAGTTAAACCAGCGTGGTCTGGCTCTAGCATCCATGCTCTTAACCACCACTGGAGGGTGTGGCTGGGGACTTCTCCAGTAATTCTCAGGGCATTTAGAGTTGTTAAAAGTATAGAAACCATCCAGCCTAATCCCCACAATTTACAGAAGAGGCCCCAGGAGAAGTTTCTTTCTGTGACTCAACTGGTTGGTATCTGAATGGGGGCCTCTTTTATGGCTGTGATAACCCAAAGTTCCTCCTTCCTGGGGGTTTCCTCTCACAGCTCCTGATGCCAGGACAGACAAGCCTGTGCTTGTGGTAGCATCTGCCCTCCCAGCCTTTGATGTGTCTTCCCTCCAGGACTGGGCAGGAAACCTCTCAGCCAGCCAAGAGACCCTGCTGTCACCTCCCTGCTTGTCCTCCTGCTGGAGCCCAGACCACTCAAGTTTGACACTGACAGCCTGTGGTTGCCTCTGGCAGTTTCTTGGCCTGTGACAAGAGCATGATGTTTCCCTTCCCAGGTTCTTGGGAGGACAAAAGGCAGTGGATGAGGAAGCACGTGTGAGCACGTGCTGCCTGCTGTGCTGGGGCCGCAGGTCAGCTCTCCTCTCTGCCCGCTCAGCAGGCTTTGGGAGACTGCCACCAGCTATGCTGGCCCTGTGGCCCCATCCCTGGGTCCTGGCAGGGGGACCCTCCCTGTGAAGTAGCTTCTTCTTTCCCTGGCTGTTTTCCTCAAAAACTCACCAGCACCCTCTGTCCATCATCTCCTTTAGCCCAAGCCATTTCTGTCTGCCTGAGCCAGTGCCCATCTGCAGGTGCTCATTTCAGAGCCCAAGTCTCCTGAATCCAGCTGAGGTTCTGCATCTGAAGAGCTGGAGTCAGCTGGGCACTGTGGCTCCTGCCTGTAATCCCAGCACTTTGGGAGGCCGAGGCATGAAGATCACTTGAGCCCAGAGGTTCAAGATCAGCCTAGTCGACATAGGGAGAACTTGTTCTTTACAAAAAATAATAAATAAATAAAAAGAGCCAGAGTCAAGTAGATGCCCACTAAGCAAGGCTCAGCTCCCCTCCTAAGTTCTGCAAGCTATAGGACCCTCCCACCCAGCCAGGGATATCGGCCTGACTTCCCTTCATGCCCAGGTCAGGGACCCTGCCAGGAAAGTGGGAGGAAGCCTGGAAACCACTAGGCCTCTAGTAGAGAAGAGGTGTTCGCTCTTCTTCTGTGTCCTTTCTGTGCTAGCTCCAAAGTTTGCCCTCCACCACCCTTGGATTCCATAAACTGGCATGGGATAATTCCTTCAAAGGGATTGTTGGGCCAGCTTGACGAAGCCATAAATCAGGAGGACAGTGTGTAGTAGAGTGGAAAATGCATGAGGCTTGGGAGCTGGGGAATAGGTGAGCCACTGGACCTCTCTGAGCCTCAGTTTCCTCATCTGTAAAATGGACTTGATGATCCTTGCTCTACCTTCTTTCCAGACACTGAAGATCTACTAAGGAAGATTTTATTTTCTATTTTTTTTGAGACGGAGTTTCACTCTTGTTTCCAGCTGGAGTGCAATGGCGCAATCTCAGCTCACCACAACCTCCGCCTCCTGGGTTCAAGTGATTCTCCTGCCTCAGCCTCCTGAGTAGCTGGGATTACAGGCATGTACCACCAGCTAATTTTGTATTTTTAGTAGAGACGGGGTTTCTCCATGTTTGTCAGGCTGGTCTTGAACTCCTGACCTCAGGTAATCCACCTGCCTCAGCCTCCCAAAGTGCTGGGATTTTTTTTTTTTTTTTTGGAGACAGGGTTTCTCTCTGTTGCCCAGGCTGGAGTACAGTGGTATGATCTTGGCTCACTGCAGCCTTGAGCCGTCCTCCCACCTCAGCTTCCCAAGTAGATCAGACCACAGACACCGCCACCATGCCCATTTAATTTTTGTATTTTTTGTATAGACAATGTCTTGCCATGTTTCCCAGGCTGGTGGGCTCAAGCACTCCACCTGCCTTGGCCTCCCAAAGTGTTGAGATTACAGGCATGCGCCACCACACCCAGCATGAGGAAGGCTTTCTAGTCCATAGAGATGAGAGGGCTCACCATTGTCACCTCAGAAGCCAGGGCTACCTGCTTTGGCACCCCAGAGAGTAGAGAAGCTTTGGCCCTTCTGTAGGTCCCCGGCAGGAGAAAGAAGGGGACTCACTGGGCTTGAGAAGCTAGGGACACAAGAGGAAGTGGCAGAGATTCTGTGGGAATGGCCACAGCTAATCTGCCCGAGCCAGCCCCATTGCCACTTCCTCAGTCCGTGTTCGCCACCCCCGCTCACATGGACTTGCACACTTCCCAGAATGCTGAGCTTTGAGTTTGGGCCTGGCCATGCTAGGGAGTGATTCACCACCCAGCACAGGGAGCCCACTCCCCAGCCTGCCTGCCCGCCAAGGCGCAGGGAACTCTGAAACGAGCGGCCTCAGCTTTTCCCCACTAGGGCCCCATGGGCCTCCTGCTCTGGAGGCCATTTCCCCAGAATGCAGTGTTTGTGGAGAAGACAGGCTCATCTGCTGGGCTGCCCCTCTCCTCCCACCAGCCAGGGGAGGGAACTCAGAGGAGAGCTTCAGAGCATCAGGAAAGGGGCGCATGACTGCCCGCTGAGCTTCTGGGTACTGGCCCTGTCTGGACACCTGAGGAGCTGTGGGCCCCTCGAGCCCTCTCTGGCCCTGGGTTCCTGTCTGTTAAATAAGGAGTTTCATTGAGCTGATGGTTGAGTTTCTTCTGTTTCAGCATTGTGACTCTGTAAACTGTAGGGACAATAGCCTGAGGCCCCTCCAGCTACCTCTGCCTCAGCCAACAGGACAGGTTCCAGATGTTTTTCCAGAAGCTTTCAGGCTGAAGTGCACCTGGGGCCATGCTGAGCGCTACAAGGGGGAGATGGCTTCTGCTCAGTGAAGGGAAAGGGGAGGGAGCAGAAAATGCATTTTGCTGAATACCTGCCATGTGCCGGGTCATGTATATATCCTTGTATCATGTATTACTTCTGACAGTTTGTCAGTGTTGGTATGATTATTCCTATAACTTGTCCAGCCTTTGGTATTCAAAACCCTGGGTTTTCTCTGTATTCTGCCTTTTCTGAGTGTAAATTCAAGCACGGTTTGGACCCTGGATCTGCCTCAAGCCTCAAAGTCTTCATCTAAAATGAGGATCCTTGTTATAAGGCTTAACGGGACAGCCCCCATAAAGTGCCCAATGAATTATGCATCTAAGGAACCAGGGGCCAGGTACAGTGGCTCACACCTGTAATCCCAACACTTTAGGAGGCTGAGGCAGGCAGATCTCTTGAGGCGAGGAGTTTGAAACCAGCCTGGGCAACATAACGAGGCAATACAAAAATAAGGCAGGCATGGTGGCCCATGCCTGTAGTCCCAGCTCTCAAGAGTTCGAGGTGGATCACCTGAGCCTTGGGAGGCTGAGGCTGTAGTGAGCTGTGATCGTGCCACTGCACTCCAGCCTGGGCAACAGAGTAATACCCTGTCTCAAAAAAAAAAAAAAAGATGTTGGCTGCACGCAGTGCCTCATGTCTGTAATCCCAGCACTTTGGGAGACCAATGTGGTTGGTCAGGAGTTCGAGACCAGCCTGGCCAACTTGGTGAAACTCCATCTCTACAAAAAATATAAAAATTAGCTGGGCATGGTGGTGGGTGCCCGTAATCCCAGCTACTTAGGAGGCTAAGGCAGGAGAATCACTTGAACCTGGAAGGTGGAGGTTGCAGTGAGCTGAAATTGCACTGTTACACTCCAGCCTCAGTGACAGTGCGAGGTTCCGTTTCAGAAACAAACAAGAACAAAAACAAAAATTAAACGTTCCAAAACCTAAAATGCAATAAAACAAATAAATGGGGAAAAAAAAAATCACTAAGAAAAAGAAAAATGAATCCCAAAAAAAAAAAAAGAAAAGAGCAAGTTTGGAAATTTAAAAAATAGGATTTAAACTTTATATGAATAATACAAAAGAGAAAGAAATCTTTAAAACTTCAAATAAAGAATATATAAGAAAAAAAATTAAACTTTGGTGCTCGCTTCAGCAGCACATATACTAAAATTGGAACAATACAGAGAAGATTAGCATGGCCCCTGCGCAAGGATGACACGCAAATTCGTGAAGCGTTCCATTTTTTTTCAAATTAAAAAAAAAAATCAAACGTTGCAAAGCACAGACAGCAAAGTGCTTCCCACCTTAGGCGTCATTGCTGTCATCCCCAGGTAAACTGGGGCTGGATTTTGGCTCTAGCCTGTGAGGCTGGGGTCCTTCTGATTCTGCACAATGAGCCGAAGCCCATCTCCAATTCAGGATGAGAAGCCTGGCTTTCTGCCTCAAGGTACCTGCAGTCCTGAGCGTCTCAGGCTGGGCAGGGCAGCCCATGCTGCCGACATCCAATCCCTTGGACTGTCAGCCTAGCCCAGGCTGTCAGATACAAAGAGATTCCATTTCCCCAGCTGGGAGCGCTGCCAGCCAGGCCTGTTTAGGCAGACCTACTCATGGAGAAAGCGAAGACAAGCCTTGTGGGAGGTGGGGAGCACAGCACCAGCCCTACAGCCAGCTCCCCAAGAAGCACCCCAACCTTGGGGAAGGACAGACCCCAAGGGGTTTCCCCTATGGACCAGCTTGTTCTATCAGCACAGAGACCTCAGACTCAGGTGGGAAGTAGGACTCATGGAAACACGGCCTCCACACTGCAGTACCTGGCCTGTTTGCTGGGAGGGATCTGGAAGTCTCATTCATTCAACAAAAAGTGTTGAGCTTCTGTAGAGTAACGTGCCAGGAGCAAGGGATTGAGAGATGTGGAAGCAGCTGGGTGCTGAGCTCTCTCAGATGACAGTGAATGGGGAACCAGAATGTGCTGTGTGTGTGAGTTGTCATTACTATAAGTGACTCAGGCATTAGCGCAGCATGAGTTCTGGGTGGTGACCCCACTGCCAGATCAGGGAGGACTTTTTAAGCCTACCAGTCTGTGATCTGGGCGTGGTACCAGAATGAGGAAGCAGCTTCCAGACCTGCCTCCTGCAGAAAAAAATAATAATAATAAAATAAATAATAATAATAATAATAATGATCCTTGCCTGCGGCTTCTGGTCAACCTTCATGTACTTGGCACTAGCTCCCTCGTCCCTCCTAGAGGAGCCTTGGCTCATGGCCTGGGGATTTCCCGTCTCTCTGACTTCACTTGCTCTGGGCAGTTGGCTCTGTGCTCTTGGTAAGGCTTGACCTCTTCCGTCTTCCTTGCTTTGCCTGTGTTTCACTCAGTTGCCTCACGCAGGCCTTCTCAAGGAGCTCTTTCTGCAAAAGCAAAACTGGATTCAAGAGCAGCCTTGCTGGGGTGAGCCATACAATCGGTTTGTGGCCCTTACCCACGTTCCATGTCCTGTCCTGGCCAGGGCCCAAGAGCCAGCAGCAAGTCAGGCAGAAATTAGGTACCATGGGTGCAGTGGCTCATGCCTATAATCTCAGCAACTCAGGAGGCTGAGGTGGGAGGATTGCTGGAGCCCAGGAGTTCAAGACCAACCTGGCTGGCATAGCAAGACCCTATCTCTAAAAAAAAAAAAAAAAAAGAGAAGAAAATGAGACTCCAACCCATGAGGTCAGGTGTTTTCCTGACCTGGGGTGGAGACTTCTCCTGCTCCCAGACTCCCTGTTCCATAGCAGGGCTTTCTTTCCCCCGTTGAGACTGGGACTGGTTATAGCCTGGTCCCCAAGCCATGCCAGGCTCCAGGTTTCTCTCTGCCTTCTACCCGGTTCTGTCCAAACTTCTCCCTTCAACTCTCCTTTGTTCCTGCTCTTCCCAAAAACGACAAGCACTCTTAACTACCCCTCTTTCTCCACATCTCCAGGAGCAGGTGGGGTCTTTCACTATGGAATAGATTTGCCTTAGCCCTATTTTCTTCCCCAAACTCAGGCATAGAGAAGCCAAAGCTGGACAGGGTCTTTGTCAAACCTAGACTCTAACTGAAGCACAACCAGTGGTGCATGCTCTGGGCTCTGCGGGGGAGGTGCAGGAACCAGAGAACTCCCCCACCCTTTGGGAGCTGAGGCTCACTACAGAGATGAGCCAGTGGTAGTGCAAGGCTGTGCACTGCAATGTGACTGCCCTAGAAAGGCATTTCAAGGAAAGACATTTAATAAAAAGAAGTCCTAAGTCTTGCACTTTAGAGACATCCACTGCCTACATAGGGCATGCTGCAGTGAGAGCAGGTCGGCAGCCCACAGGAAACGGCTCTGGGTCTGTGTTGACTTGAGTCAGCACGTGATGTGACTGATGCATTTGGAGCTGTGTCAGTGAGCCCAGGGTGTCAACATGAGGGAGGGGCCATGCCTTGCCAGCCTCCGTCTGGGCCAGATCACATGCTGTTGGCTCTGGGCCTGGGTCCACCAGGGTACTTCCAGAAGTCAGTGGCCAGGGGTGAAAGGTTAAGGGAGGCTGGAGCTGTTTAGCCAGGAGATGAGAAGATTCAGAAGAAGGTCAAAAAGGCCCCAAGTACCTAAGGGCTTTCAAATGAAAGATTAGACAAGACTCCACAGAACTAACCAAGCCCAGCAAAGATGAAATTCAAGAGAAGGAATTTTCTTTTTTATTTTTTTTTTTTTTTTTTGAGACGGAGTTTCGCTCTTGTTACCCAGGCTGGAGTGCAATGGCGCGATCTCGGCTCACCGCAACCTCCTGGGTTCAGGCAATTCTCCTGCCTCAGCCTCCCGAGTAGCTGGGATTACAGGCACGCACCACCATGCCCAGCTAATGTTTTGTATTTTTAGTAGAGACGGGGTTTCACCATGTTGACCAGGATGGTCTCGATCTCTTGACCTCGTGATCCACCCGCCTCGGCCTCCCAAAGTGCTGGGATTACAGGCTTGAGCCACCGCGCCCGGCCTGAGAAGGAATTTTCATGGACAGATGGCAGACAGTTCAGAGTGATTGGTGGTTAAGCTGCCCAAAGCTCTATGCCACAAAGGATTCTGGGCTCATTGGAGAAGTAAGTCATAATCAGTTATCACCATCTGCCAGGTGCTGACTGGGAAGTCACGCCATGAGTATGATGTCTTTGCCACCTGCTTGAAAGTCAGCATTAGAAAGATCTTCCAAACAATTCAGGTGCTTTGAAGGTAAGCAGGTGGTCTGTATTAGGTGGTCATTTCCCATTGCCCAGGTAGTCCTGTAGACCAGAACTTCTTGATATTTTTCATGCCATGGGACCCTTTGATAGTCTGGCATAGCCTATGGACCTCTTCTTACGGTAATGTTTTAAAACGTGTAAATAAAAAGACCAAGGATTACAAAAGAAGTAATTAAATGGAAATACAGTTACCAAACACTTAAAAAAGCAAATTTGTTTTATAGTGATATATATAGATATGCTTTTTTTTAAAGATGAGATCTTGCTCTGTAACCCAGGCTGGAGTGCAGTGGTATAATCTTGGCTCACTGCAGACTCCGCCTCACGCCTGGCTAATTTTTGTATTTTTAATAGAGATAGGGTTTCACCATGTTGGCCAAGCTAGTCTCAAACTCCTGACCTCAAGTGATCCACCCACCTCAGCCTCCCAAAGTGCTGGGATTACAGGCATAAGCCACTGCGCCCAGGTATATAGATTTGCTTTCTACCACATTAAGTTATAAGTGGGTCTGACTACTGTAATTTTCATGAGTGATGAGTGTAAATGATACCTCACAATATATACAGTGACTATAATGACATGAGGGTATCTATGATTTCTGTGCATTACAGAGGCACAGACACAGTAACTTGAGGAAATGCCAAGTTAAGACTCCTTGATGTGGAGACTGGCCCCTTTGAGAGGGAGTCCCACTCTGGGGCTGAGTCACCCTATTAAGAGGTGTGAGCCTCTTCACTAGCACCAGGGCAGGATGCTGCCAGGGTCTGACCTTCCTTGTCTCTCCTACAGATGGGCAGACAACTTCATGGCCGAGGGCTGCGGAGGGAGCAAAGAGCACAGCTTCCAGCATCCCTTCCTCCAGGTATCTAGCCCTGTCCACCCTACCTCCTGTTTCCCGGGCCTCAGACCAGGCACCCCCACCATGAGGCCAGGCTGTTTCCTGATCTAGGAGCAGAGCCTTCTTCTGCTCCCAGAAAAGCCATCCGCTTCTCTCTCTCCCTTCCCAAAGCAGAATCCAAGGTTTAGAAGAGGGCAAAGAACACCATCCTCTGTGAAAGTCCTGGCAAGTGGTCATGTCCTCACCACATCCAAGTCAGGATACGTGGAAAACATCAACCCTAGTGACTAAAGTCAGCTCTCTATCCACTGAGAGCCCAGACCGCAGTCGGAACAGGGCAGACACCATAAATGGAAGACACTATTTGTTGAACTGAGAATCAGGAGACTCAAATGTCAGCTCCAGCTCTACCAGCAACTTGCTTGGTGGCCTTACATAAGTCTTTGAGCCTCTGTTGGGTTTCTCCACCTGCAATTTGGCCTAGACAAGTTGTTTTCAGAAAGGGCTCTGCACAGCCTTATGGTTCGTCAGGATGTATGGGGTCTTAGGGGTGGACCTAGGAGGCAGTCTCTGGCCTCCACGGCAGCTCTGCATTTGTCTATTGTACATGTTGGGGTTTGGGTAAGCTCTTGTTTGACAAAAGTTTGCATTTAAAAAAATAGTCAAAGATGATCCCCAAGGTCCCTTCCAGCTCTGAAGTCCTCGGGTTTT
This sequence comes from Sapajus apella, assembly GCF_009761245.1. Taxonomy (NCBI): domain Eukaryota; kingdom Metazoa; phylum Chordata; class Mammalia; order Primates; family Cebidae; genus Sapajus; species Sapajus apella. The sequence continues at coordinate 471,312 of NW_022436984.1, forward strand.
CATCCCCGCAGGCAGTGGGCATGTTCCTGGGGGAATTCTCCTGCCTGGCTGCCTTCTACCTCCTCCGGTGCAGAGCCGCAGGGCAATCAGACTCCAGCGTGGACCCCCAGCAGCCCTTCAACCCCCTTCTTTTCCTGCCCCCAGCACTCTGTGACATGACAGGGACCAGCCTCATGTATGTGGGTGAGTAACCAGGCCAGGCTGAGAAGGGCTCGGGAGGCTGTGGCTGAAGGGGCATGAAACAGCCCATCCCACCCGCCTCCACTCATCCCGCCATTCGCCCAGACTTCACGTGCACAGGATCACAGGCAAGACTGCTCGAGCACTTAGTAGTAGCTCAGCATGCTTCCATCCCCGAAAACTCCTTAGTGACAGGTGGCCTTTGCCTTCAGAAGCTAACTGTCATTCGTTTCTCCTCTTCTAGCTCTGAACATGACCAGTGCCTCCAGCTTCCAGATGCTGCGGGGTGCGGTGATCATATTCACTGGCCTATTTTCGGTGGCCTTCCTGGGCCGGAGGCTGGTGATGAGCCAGTGGCTGGGCATCCTAGCCACCATCGCAGGGCTGGTGGTTGTGGGCCTGGCTGACCTCCTGAGCAAGCATGACAATCAGCACAAGCTCAGCGAAGTGATCACAGGTATGGCCAGGGGCAGGGATGTGGGGCTGCCCTATCCTGCCCAGTCCTCCTTGGGAGCCCAGCACAGACTCATATAGGCTCTGCCGTATGCCATATGCCAAGCCCTGGGTGAGGTGGGTAGCCCTGGAGGTGATGGATAGAATGTAAGGAAGACTGCAGAGGGATGTGGCTGCACCAAGGAAGAGTGACAGGCCAGGGAGGGCAAGAGGCTGGCTTGTCCTTTGATACAGATGCAGACATACAAACTACTGGATTTGGGAGTGGAAAGGAATGGGCGCTTATTGAGCACTTACCAAGTTCCCAGCCTGGTACTGAGCAATGTGTGTTCATCATCACAGTGAACCCCACAGGCCCCGAAGGGATGCATCACAGCCCATTTTACAATGAGGTGACCGTCCTGGGTCACTAAGGGGTCAGGATCAACCAAGAAATGTCTTAAAGCCTGCTGCTTTTTGAAAGACCTGCATCTCACCCTGTGGGGCAGCTCTCAGACACAGGCAGGCCTTTGGGGCCTCAGCCCAGCACTGTTGACCTGCCCCTCATGGGCCAGGGGATCAGGGACAGGCAGTGTTGACTCTGCCTGTAAACTATAGGGGGCCCTGCAGAGGTCAGGGGCTGGCATGGTGTGTCCCTGTGGCCATGCTTTCCTGGCCCCCAGCCCCAGTGCAGCCCTGGTCTCATCTGGGTCCCTCCTTCCCTGCAGGGGACCTGTTGATCATCATGGCCCAGATCATCGTCGCCATCCAGATGGTGCTAGAGGAGAAGTTCGTCTACAAACACAACGTGCACCCACTGCGAGCAGTTGGCACTGAGGGTGTGTGTGGGAACAGGGACCTGGAAGGAGTGGGGTGGAAGGGAACATGGGAAGCGGAGCACAGGACAAGGTGCCAGGGTTCACTGGGCGGGGGGCGCGGGGGGCAGTGAACTTCGTGCCCCCAACTTGCCTTCCAGATGTGTTTTGACAAATCTTCTGACACCTGCTGTGCCAGGAGCTAGAGGAGACCAAGGACAGAGATGAATGAAATGCAAGACCTTCAGAGGAGGTGACCAGCAGGAAGAAAGAGCAGTCAGTGAATTCAAGCTCGGACCACTTGTGCTTAACTGATGTCTCATTGACCATGGCTGTCTGAGTCTCTCAAGGCAGGCAGGATGGCATTTGAGCTGCACATTTCAACAGGCAGTAGTAGGAGCAGGGAAGTCCAAATGGAGCAAAGGCACGGGGGGCTACACATGAATTTGAAAATCAGTAAGGAATAATTTCAGTGCAGCTGGGAATGGTAGCTTATGCCTGTAATCCCAGCACTTTGGGAGGCAGAGACAGGTGGATCACTTGAGGTCAGGAGTTTGAAACCAGCCTGGCCAACATGGTAAAACCCCATCTTTACTAAAAATACAAAAATTAGCTGGGCGTGGTGGTGGATGCCTGTAGTCCCAGCTACTCAGGAGGCTGAGACAGGAGAATCTCTTAAACCTGGGGGAGCGGAGGCTGCAGTGAGCTGAGATCGCGCCACTGCACTCTAGCCTGCACAACAGAGCAAGACTCTGTCTCAAAAAATAATAATTTGACTGCAATATAGGTTTAATGTTGAGGAAATAATGAGGAATTAAGTAGGTTGGGGTCATGTCATTAGAGAACCTTACCATCAGGCAAGTAGATTTAGGCTTTAAATGACAGGCAGGGAGGAATCACTGAAAGTTTTTGAGCAGGGAAGTAACTATCAAAATGATGAGATGAGCAAGACAGAGCTGTGCTTTCAAAGAGTGGCCTGGGGGCTAGTACCTGTTGGGGAGCAGCTCTTGTCTGGCCCCCAGTGAGCTGAGGAGCTTAGGCAGAATGTGAATCAGCTACGTCACCGAGCATGCAGTCTGTTACCGCTCATTTCTATTTTCAAGCCAGACCTTCATGAATGAAGCAATGCATGGACTTACCTTCTGGTGCAAGCTCCTTGTCAGAGACCAGTAACACACTGAACTAGAAAGCTGTGTTTTCCCAAACTTGTGAAAATAATGTAGTCAGTTGCAGCTGGCAGTTCTTTTTTTAAATGAATAGAATTTTAAAATATCAGAGCATTGTATACTGTAAGGGTAGTTATGTTTTCATGAGCGTGTGTGTGTGTCCATGAACCTGTGTTCACATGAACACATGTACTGGGTCACAAAATAAAATGTATTTCTTACTCTTGATCCAGTCAATAAAACCCTAAGTGAAAGTGGAGAAGGGACAACTGGAACCCATCTAATAGGCCACAAGCTCCTGATGAGAGGCTGAGGGACGTGAAAGGAGGGAGCCGGCATAAGGACCACTGGGAGGGGGAGACCAAGATCAAAGGAGGCTGAGCTGGTGGGCAATACTTGGGGGAGAGGGAGAATGTAACTGTTTCCTCTACTCCCCAGGCCTCTTTGGCTTCGTGATCCTCTCCCTGCTGCTGGTGCCCATGTACTACATCCCCGCCGGCTCCTTCAGCGGGAACCCTCGTGGGACGCTGGAGGATGCGCTGGACGCCTTCTGCCAGGTGGGCCGGCAGCCGCTCATTGCCATGGCACTGCTGGGCAATATCAGCAGCATCGCCTTCTTCAACTTCGCAGGCATCAGCGTCACCAAGGAACTGAGCGCCACCACCCGCATGGTGCTGGACAGCTTGCGCACTGTTGTCATCTGGGCACTGAGCCTGGCACTGGGCTGGGAGGCCTTCCATGCACTGCAGATCCTTGGCTTCCTCATACTCCTTATGGGCACCGCCCTCTACAACGGGTTGCACCGCCCACTGCTGGGCCGCCTGTCTAGGGGCCGGCCCCCGGCAGAGGAAAGCGAACAGGAGAGACTGCTGGGTGGCACCCGGACTCCTATCAATGATACCAGCTGAGCTTCCCTAGAGGCTTCTGCTGCCACCTGGGTGTTCCTTCACCCTGAGACTGAGGCCACACAGGCTGGTGGACCCCCAGTGCCCTGTCCCCAAGGCCTTGCCCTATCCCCTCCCTACAGAACAACACCCAATCCTCTTTTTCTCACCACCACCTGCAAGGTGGTGTTACCCTGCCCCCACAGGCCTGGGTGCAGTGACAGACCCCAGCCCTGGGCCCCCTTCTACAGCATTAGAGCTAAATCATGAAGTTGAATTGTAGGAATTTACAACCCTAGTATATCTGAATCATAAACTAGACTGCCATAATTATCTAGTTTATGAGTCATAAGCTAGATTTGATTCTCTAAAGAAGAAAAGTCAGTGAGCAAATTTAAACCAGAACTAAGCATTATGTTTTTTTTTTCTTTTTTTTCTGCTTTGAGACGGAGTTTCGCTCTTGTTGCCCAGACTGGAGTGCAATGGCACGATCTCGGCTCACTGCAACCTCCGCCTCCTGGGTTCAAGCAATTCTCCTGCCTCAGCCTCCCCAGTAGCTGGGATTACAGGCATGCACCATCGTGCCCAGCTAATTTTTTGTATTTTTAGTAGAGACGGGGTTTCACCATGTTGACCAGGATGGTCTCGATCTCTTGACCTCGTGATCCACCCGCCTCGGCCTCCCAGCACTTTGGGAGGC
>NW_022436984.1:475888-496246 GCF_009761245.1 Sapajus apella
GCTCTTGTTACCCAGGCTGGAGTGCAATGGCGCGATCTCGGCTCACCACAACCTCCGCCTCCTGGGTTCAAGCAATTCTCCTGCCTCAGCCTCCTGAGTAGCTGGGACTACAGGCACGCGCCACCATGCCCAGCTAATTTTTTTTAGTTTTAGTAGAGACGGGGTTTCACCACATTGACCAGGATGGTCTCGATCTCTTGACCTCGTGATCCACCCGCCTTGGCCTCCCAAAGTGCTGGGATTACAGGCTTGAGCCACCGCGCCCGGCCCTGTTTTCTTTTTTCTTTCTTTCTTTTTTTTTTTTTTTTTTTTTTTGAGACAGAGTTTTAATCTGTCACTCAGGCTGGAGTGCAGTGATACAGTCTTGGCTCACTACAACCTCTGCTTTCTGGCTTCAAGTGATTTTCCTGCCTCAGCCTCCCAAGTAGCTGGGATTACAGACACCACTACGCCTGGCTAATTTTTGTATTTTTACAGATGGGGTGTCACCATGTTGGCCAGGCTGGTCTCAAACTCCTGACCTCAGGTGATCTGCCTGCCTCAGCCTCCCAAAATGCTGGGATTACAGGTGTGAGCCACCATGCCCGGCCAGAACTAAGCATTATGTTTTCTAAAACTTCTAAGATCCTCCCTAAACCTGTCTGGAGATCTGGGTTTTAACCCAGACTCTCCCTCAAACTCACTAACTCCCAACACATTACCCAATTGCTCTGGGCCTTGTTGTTAGGCTCTGGGAAGCAGATGTTGATGCTGTGGCCTTAGTGCTTTCTGGCCCCAGCATTCCATGGGCCTGTGATCTTGACCAACCTGAGAAAACAGTAGTAGCCCATCCACTGGAAATACCCCTCTACACATAGCCCCTCCCTCCTGTGCTGGGTTTTTTTGTTTGTTTGTTTTTTGTTTTTAAGAGTCTTGTTCTGTCACCCAGGCACAGCTTACTGCAGCCTAAAACTCCTGGGCTCAATCAGTCCTCCTGCCCCAGCCTCCCAAGTAGCTAAGACTAACAGATGTGTACCACCATGCCTCGTTTATTGTTTTATTTTTTTTGCAGAGATGGGTCTCACTGTGTTGCCCAGGCTGATCTCAAACTCCTGGCCTCTAGCGATCCTCCCATCTTGGCCTCCCAAAGTGTTGGGATTACAGGCCTGAGCCATCACACTCATCCCTGTTTTCCTGTCCTCACTCTCACCTCTGAGGCCTCCCCTGACTGGGAGAGATTACAGGGGAATTGCAGGCAGCCTGTGTTAATTGTTTTTATGAACTCTACCTGCTACTTTAAAGACAAGGAAACTGAAGCCCAAAGTTCTAAGTTGTTTGGTAAATGGGTCTCTTACCCTCAGCTCCTACAAGGACCTGGGAGAGCCTCAGTTCCAGCAGCCACATGATTCTGCAGCAGACTGGAGAGATTACAACTGCCTTGTGTAAAACCTGGGATCTTAGGGTGTTATTTTGGACTTTATTTTTTAAGAAAAGAAAAGGAAAATTGGCAGTGGTATTAGTCCATTCTCGAATTGCTATAAAGAAATACCGGAGACTGGGTAATTATTCATAAAGAAAAGATGTTTCATTGGCTCACAGTTCTGTAGGAGGTGCTACACACTTTTTAAACAACCAGATCTCACAAGAACTCACTCTCAAGAGGACAGTACCAAGTGGGATGATGTTATACCACTTATGAGAAATGCACCCCCATGATCCAGTCACCTCCCACCAGGCCCCACCTCTGCGATTGGGGATTACATTTCACTATGAGATTTGGGTAGGGACACACATCCAAACTATGTCAGAGTATTGGACTTTTTTCATGAAAGAGAAGGGGCACCAGAGGGTATCTGGAGCTAGCTTCTCGAATGTTGGTATGGAAAAACTCTCTAATGTATGAAAAGCATACCAATTGCCTAGTCTTTCATTTATTGTTCAGATGAAGAAACTAAAACCCAAAAAGGGGAAAGAACTTCCCCAGGGTCACACAGCCAGTTACAGGCAAAAGCCAGACGTCCTGGTTCTCAGTCTTACCTATCCCATTCTGCCACAGATGGTGCAGCCAGAGGCTGGGTGCAGTGGCTCACACTTGTAATCCCAGCACTTTGGGAGGCTGAGGCAGATGGGTCACCTGAGGTCAGGAGTTCAAGACCAGCCTGGCCGACATGGCCAAACCCCATCCCTGCTAAACAGACAAAAATAAGCTGAGCGTGATAGCACAATCCTGTAATCTCAGCTACTTGGGAGGTGTGCACTGAGCTGAGATTGTGGCACTGTACCCCAGCCTGGGCAAGAGTGAAACTCAATCTCAAAAAAAAAAAAAAGCTTAAGTATAAAGATATAAAGAAAAAATGTTTTTGTATAGCTGTACAATGTGTCTAAGCTAAGTTATTACAAAAGAGTCAAACAGATTTTAAAGTTAAGCTTATAAAGTTAAAAAGTTACATTAAGATAAGGTTAATTTATTATGGAAAAAGGAAAATTTTTAGAGACAGTCTTGCTCTGTTGCTGTCACTGGAGTGCAGTGGCATGATCCTATCTCACTGTAGCCTTAAACTCCTGGGCTCAAGCGATCCTCCCACCTCAGCCTCCCGAGTAGCTGTCACTACAGGGAATGCGCCACCACGCCCAGCTATTTTTTTTTTTTTTTTTTTGATTCTTTTTTTTTTTTTTTTTGCAGAGATAGGATCTCACCCCATTGCTCAGACTGATCTCGAACCACTGGGCTCAAACAGTGCTCCTGCCTTGGCCTTCCAAAGTGTTAGGATTACAGGGGTGAGCCAGTACACCCAGCCCATTTTTTTTTACTGTACTATTTTTACGGTACTGTTTTTTACTGTACCTTTTCTAGGTTAGATTATGTTTAGATGCGCAAATACTTACCATTGTGTTACAGTTGCCCACAGTATTCAGTACAGGAACATGCTGCACAGGTTTGTAGCCTGGCAGCAATAGGCTATACCATATAGCCAAGGTGTGCAGTACCTTATACCCTCTAGGTTTGTGTAAGCACACTTTATGATTGCACAATGACAGAATCGTCTAACAATTGCACACAGCATATCCCCATTGTTAAGCATGGGAACTATATAATGCCTTTGTTACATATACATGACTATATAATAAGGGCTATATGATAAGCCAGAGTTACCAGGAGACTTGGGAAACATTTATTTTTATTTATTTGAGACAGAGTCTCACTCTGTCGCCCAGGCTGGAGTGCAATGGTGCGATCTTGGCTCACCACAACCTCCGCCTTCCGGGTTCAAGTGATTCTCCTGCCTCTGCCCCAAGTAGTTGAAACTATAAGCATGCACCACCACACCTGGCTAATTTTTTTGTATTTTTAATAGAGATGGGGTTTCACCATCAGGCAGATCTCAAACTCCTGACCTCAAATGATCCGCCTGCCTCAGCCTCCCAAAGTGCTGAGATTACAGGCATCAGCCACCATGCCCAGTGGAAACTCTTTTATAAATGAGAAAATGATTCACAAAAAAAAGAGTCGGGAGGATAACGACAAAAGATCACTTTAGCGGACACAGGTGTGTCCAAAGTAGTATTTTGCAGATATTCATTCTGAACTTGGTCGTACACAGTATGTTTGTAAGTGCGGGGGCTTGTCCGGGGGACGCTGAGTAAACTATGAGGTCAGTAAGGATATAGAGCAAACCACTAAGGGTATGTAAGGCGCAGGGTGCCGGCTGGTGAGGATCAGCCTGACTCTGCTCACGGTGCACCCAGAAACAGACACCCAAAGGCACAGGCTATGGCAGTTGGTGTGTGACTCCTGATTCCCACAGCACCATGTGGGACTCATTCCGAGACATGGGTGTGATTCCTAGTTCTGCAGGAATTTGTAAACAATTACTCAAGCATGCTTCTTCAGCTGGTGTCTCAAACTGCCTTTTCTGTACTGAAAATCTGGGCTGTGGACCTCAGCTGATGAGGAACGTTCCTATCACATAAACCTTATGGCATTATTTGAACATTTTAATGCCTTTTGCCTGGTTGTATAAAAATGAGAAGAGGGATTATCTGCAAAATGGGGTAAAAAAAAATGAGAAGAGGGTAAAATGAAAATGCTATTTAGTGATAAATACCAATCTCAATAATACAATTGACTGAAGGTGGCTATCCTTAGGCTTGTGAAGACAAGGGGACCTTCCACACTTTAGTCAAGATACTGAAGCCAGCCACTTTGTATGCAATGCAGAGGACTGAGTATTAATGACATGTGGGAGATAGATCCACAAATACTGTCTAAAAGGCAAGATGTCATTACGATTTGGTATCATTTAGCTCCCTAGAAATGAAACCCATCTGTAATTCTAGCATTTAACTTTAGTATATTTGACTTTTTTAGGTTTTTAAGAATGTATCCTTTAGGAAAACAATGATCTGAGTGCCAGACCAAAAATTCCTTAAGGGCAGAAACTGAATCTTGCTTATCTGTATCTCCTCACCTTGCCTGCAGGCAGCTCAACAATTCTGAATATAATTAATGAGTAAAGCAATTCAACATAAGCTGTGAATAGTTGGGTTTCAAAAAAATCAATTTTTGGTGGGTTGCAGTTTCTCACACCTGTAATCCCAGCACTTTGAGAGGCCATGGTGGGTGAATCACCTGAGGTCAGGAGTTCGAGACCAGCCTGGTCAACATGGTGAAACCCTGTCTCTACGAAAAATACAAAAAAGAAAAAAAATAGCTCGTTATGGTGGCATGCACCTCAGGAGGCTGAGGCAGGAGAATTGCTTGAACCCAGGAGGCAAGCTTGTAGTAAGCTGAGATTGTGCCACTGTATTCCAGCCTGGGTGACAGAGCAAGACTCCATCTCAAACAAACAAAATCAATTTTCACTTAAAGGCTCTTGCATTGAGAAGGTTTCTGTGTGAAGTGGATAGAGAAGGTAGGGTTGGAAAAACTCATTCACTCAAGGACATTTTGATTAGCCAACTGAAAATCATCAGAGCCTGGCATGATTGAGGCAGTCTCACCCAGACCTCCTCACTCAGGTGTCCTAGATACATGGGTGTTTAACCAACACCCAAATGACTGCTATCACCAGGGAAGTTTGTGGAACATGGGTTTTAGAGATCCTAAGGGAAATCACTGTTTCTAGCAAGAGATTTGTGGCCTCAGCCAAATCAAGCTCCTAGGGGCCCCAGCTCTTGTGTCTCCCTCCTTGGAGTGTCCTATGGCGCTGAGCACAGACTGGGCAGCCATATGTTTTCTGCCTGAGAGGGGCTATCGGGGAAAGAAGCAAAACGCAACCCCAAGAGGTTTGGGGTGAGGAGAATATCTAATGCTGACCAGAATGTATAGCCTAACCAGGAAGCTGGGACTTTTTCCAACCAGTTCTTGAAGTTTGTGGCCATTGGCTCCTGATCTGCTGTTCCTCTCGCCTATCCTCATTACCCAGAGGTTGAGGGGAAGAATCTAAATAGCTGATCTCCTTCTACACAGGCTAAGGAAGGCTCCCACAAGAAGTCCTCTCAGGGAAGCTGAGCAGCAGAGACGAGCAGCCCAAGATCGGAGGGCGACAAGTCTTATCCCTCAGCAAAACCTGTGACTTAGATCCGGGCCCCTTGTCATTTTATGTTTTATTTTTTGAGACAGAGTCTTTTTTTTTTTTTTTTTTAAAGATGGGGTTTCACCATGATGGCCAGGCTGGTCTTGAAATCCTGACCTCAGGTGATCCACCCACCTCAGCCTCCCAAAGTGCTAGGATTATAGGCGTGAGCCACCGCACCCGCCCGGCTGAGACAGTCTTGCTTTGTCACCCAGGCTGGAGTGCAGTGGCACAGTCTCCGCTAACTGCAACGTCTGCCTCCCAGATTCAAGTGATTCTCCTGCCTCAGCCTCTTGAGTAGCTGGGGTTACAGACGTGGCACCACTGTGCCCTCTATAATTTTTGTATTTTTAGTAGAGACAGGGTTTCACCATGTTGGCCAGGCTGGTTTTGAACTCCTGACCTCAGGTGATCCACCCGCCTCAGCCTCCCAAAGTGCTGGGATTAGGCATGAGCCACCGCACCCAGCCTTGACAATTGCTTTTTGTCTTTACCCAAGAGCGACAAGGAGTTGGGCACAGGCTCAATGTGACAGTTCTCCCTTTCTCTTCATGCATTTTCCCTTCATGCCACCAACAGAATCCTTTTCTTAATTGTTTTTTTCACACTCTTCCCCCACCTCATATTCAAAGCAAACACATCTCCTTCAGCCTGTTACCAGCAAGGGGAAACACCAAAGAAGTCAAGGGAAGGGTTAAATTTCTAAAGTACTTTCCTAAACAGTGATTCTTAGATAGTGATTTTGAAAGTTTTCATTTCATTGTATAACCACCCTGTGTGACCGGCATTACTATCACTCTGATATAGATAAAGGACTGAGACCTAGAGGAGTAAAGAGCTTTATTCAACATTCCACTAGTAACCAGCTGGTAAGTGACAGAGCTGGAACTATACCCCAAGCTTCTGAGTCCCCATTTCCAATGTACAAAGCCCTTTTTTTGTTGTTAATTTTCAATTGAGACAGGGTTTTGCTGTCACCCACGCTGGAGTCCAGTGACATGATCGTGGCTCACTGCAGCCTCCACCTCCCAGAAGCAATCAAGCAAATCTTCAGTTCACACACAGACCTGTATCTGGATCCTTAGCCTGGGTTCGCCTCCCTTTACCTATCAAAGCCAGTCCTTCCTTGCACTCCATAGCTCCCATTCCTCTGCTCTTCTTAGAGAAAATGTCTTGAAGGAATTTTCTGCACTCCCTATGTCTATTTACTCACCTCCAGCCCCTCTTTAATCCACTCCACTCTGGTTGCCATCTGCACCACTCCATTTGAACTGCTTGTTTCAAGGTCACCAACAGCCAGTAGGAAGCAAAGCCAAATGTGGTTACACTGCGTTCATCCTTCTTGACCTCTCAGCAGGAGCATTTGACACAGTTGACTAAGCCCTTGTTCTTGCAACTATTTTTCCCCATTGACTTTGTTTTGTTTTGTTTTTTTGAGACGGAGTCTTGCTCTGTAGCCGTGGCTACAGTGCAGTGGTGCAATCTTGGCTCACCACTCGCCTTGAGTCCCAGCTATTAGGACGCTGAGATGGGAGGACCACTTGAGCCTGAAAATCAAGGCTGCAGTGAGCCATGATTGCACCCCTGTACTGCAGCCTGGGCGACAAAGCAAGACGCTGTCACACACACAAACACACACACTAAGAATAATAAATATATATGTATGTGTGTGTGTGTATACATATATATATATATATATATATATATGAAATGAACCTGTGGCTCAGCCAAGTGCAGTGACTTTCCTGAGAGCCCACCAGCTCCACCAAGCCCCTCACCCTACATTTTCCATCCACCTTCTCTGGAGGTCACGGATCCCCCATCACCTACATTTAGCCAAAAGGATAAACTCTGTTCTCCAGAAGACCTGCACCATCTTACCTCCTGTCAGCCTGTGACCTCTGCTTGGCACATTATACACCTCTCTCTCTTCTTACCTCCACCTTTCCAAATCTTTCCCAATCACGTGCTTCTTCTTCACCTTTTTGAGGAAGGTTCTTAAATACCCACAACTTAAACTGCCTCCACCAAGGAGGTTCCAGCTCCTTCCTCATGGCACATGTCTTATCCATAATGGTTTATAATACATAGCAATGGCTTTCAACAAGTGCTTCTTCCTTCCAGCCAACACCTCTATCACAGTTCAAACCTGCACGAGAGGTTTGCATTTCTACCTCAGGCCATGGCTGTGTGCCTTTACTATTACTTTTTTTTCATGCATTATTCTATTGCATACTCTCAAAATACCATTTGGTTGCCTTTTTTTTTTTTTTTTCAAGACAGGGTCTCACTCTGTCACCCAGGCTGGAGTGCAGTGGCATGATCATGGCTCACTCCAGCCTCTGCCTCCTGGGTTCAAATGATTCTCATGCCGTAGCCTCCAAAGTAGCTGGGACTACAGGCATGAGCCACCACACCTGGATAATTTTTGTATTTTTAGTAGAGATGGTGTTTCACCATGTTGGCCAGACTGGTCTCTGACCTCAACTCCTAACCTCAAGTGATCTGCCCACCTTGGCCTCCCAAAGTGCTGGGCTGACAGACGTGAGCCACTGTGCCCGGCCTACAAAATGTTTTTTAAAAAATTAGCCAGGTTGGGTTACAGCTCTTTTAGAATTTGTCTAGCAGGCTTTCCAGTTTTTGCCAGAAAGCCCCATAAAAAAAAAAAATTAGCCGTGTGTGATGGTGCATTCCTGTTAGTCCCAGCTACTCAGGAGGCTAAAGTGAGAGGACTGTGTGAGTCCAGCAATTCAAGGCTGCAGTGAGCTGTGATTGCACCACCACACTCAAGCCTAGGCAACAGTGCAAGACCCTGTGTGTGGGGGAAATATACATATTTATTTATATTTATATTATATATATATACATATATACACACACAGACACACAACACAGAATTTACCACTTTACCCAGTTTTAAGTGTACAGTTCAGAGGCTTCAAGTACATTCACAGTGTTGTATAACCATCACCACCATCCATATCCAGAATTTTTCATCTTTTCAAACTAAAATTCTGCACCCATTAAATACTAACTCCCCATTCCTCCCCCAAACCCCCATTCACTGTCAACCACCATTTTACTTTCTGTCTCTATGAGTTTGATTATTCCAAATACCTCATACAGTATTTGTCTTTTTTTTTTTTTTTGAGACAGGGTCTCACTCTGTTGCCCAGACTGGAGTGCAGCAGCACAATCATGGCTCAGTTCAGCCTCAACTTCCTGGGCTCAAGCATCCTCCCACCTCAGCCTCCTGAGTAGCTGGGGCAAGAGGCATGCACCCCCAACCTGGGATTTTCTTTTTTTTTTTTTTTTGAGACGGCACCCAGGCTGGAGGGTAATGGCATGATCTCAGCTCACTATAACCTCCCCCTCCTGGGTTCAAGCGATTCTCCTGCCTCAGCCTCCCGAGCAGCTGAGATTACAGACACCTGCCACCAAGCCCGGTTAATTTTTATATATTTTGTAGAGATAGGGTTTCACCATGTTGACCAAGCTGGTCTTGAACTCCTGACCTCAGGTGATCCACCCGCCTTGGCCTCCCAAAGTGTTGGGATTACAGGTGTGAGCCATTGCACCCGGGCCCAGCATTTGTCCTTTGGTGACTGCCTTATTTCACTTAGCATAATGTCCTCAAGGTTCATCTATGTTGCGGCACCTGTCGGAATTCCCTTCCTTTTTAAGGCTGTTTCTGCCTTTGGGCTGTTGTGAAGAATGCTGCTATCAACATGGGTGTGGGAATATCTGGTTAAGTCCCTGGCTAAATTTAAATTCTTTCGGATATTTAGCCAGAAGTGGAATTACTGGATCATCTGGTAATTCTATTTTTGATTTTTTGAGGAACCACTAATACTGTTTTTCACAGCAGCCGCAGCATTTTACACTCATACCAGCAATGCACTAGGGTTCCGTGAAATCACTAATTTTATAACTAACGTTTTTCCTGATTACAGACAGTACATGTTCACTGTAGAACATTTAGAAAATTCAAGAAAGAAAAATTTAGAAAATTTAAATTCCCCTTATTCTACATACAGGAACATGACTTGCATTTTTATTATCCCCAACAAAGAGAAGAAAGGGTTTTTCTGGGACTTTTGCGTTGCTATAGTGCAGAGGCCTGCCCTGCACGGATCCCATCCTCAAAGCCCCGCCGATCCCGCCGTCCCCGCGACCCCAAGCATCAGCCAAGTTCATGCAGTTGAACTGGCTTCTGAGTATATACGTGGATAATTCCTGGGAGGGCCGCAGACGCGACATGGGGTTGTCACATTCTCTGTGGGTCTGGGCTGCTAGGGCAAAGCATAAAATGTTTGAGGAAAGTGACTTGTCTAGAGAAGCACGTTCTGCAAATGCACCATCCACTTTCCAAACTGAGCATCGGTGTTTGGACCGGAGGGCACCTGAGGACATCAGTACAGTCCCGCAAAGACTAGCACCCAGATCAGCAAGCAGAGGGCAGGAGAATTCCCCGCCCCATCTCACTTCTTTAAGTGCCTATTGGTTGATTTCACCATTAGTCCCCGCTGCCCTCCTATCACCGCCGCCGTTTGTGTCTCTGCCAGTACTCTCATTGGTCCTACTTGCAGTCGCTCTACGTAAGGGGCGTTCCAGAGTCAGCCACTGACAGTCGCTGGATTCGGGTTTTAAAAAACGCCGGTGGTGAAGTGGGCGGAGCGAGCGATTTGAACGCGAGCGGCGCGGAACGCGGCTAAGCACCGGCTTCTCTGAGGCTCGCGGCCCAGGGCTCTCCGGGCCTACTCAGACGCCAGCCTTTTGCCCCTGGACCCGGCAGCCCAAGCAGGAGCCGTGGAGCTGGGCGCCAGCACTCTCGGCGCGCCATGGGCCCGCGCCGCCGGAGCCGTAAGCCCGAGACACCGAGGAGACGCAGAGCGAGCCCGACCCCCAGCCCCACCCGACGGGGCCCCTCCTTAGGTAACCGGCTGCGGCCCTGTCTCGTAGAGGAGAAAACCGAGGCTCGCAGGCGGAGCCCGGATCTCCCGAGTCCCGGTCGCGTGACCTTCCCCCTGCTGGGGGACAACACGGTTCCGCTGTCCGGCATCCGCTCCGGGCACGAGCGGTGCCAGCCCTGCGAGGGACTGGAGCAGGTGGTTCCGAAAGCGGGAAGGGACCAGCTCCTAACGCCGCCTTCTTGTTGGGACTAGCCGTTACCCAGCGCCCACCGCCAACCGGGCATTGCGTCCCTACTGTTCGTGCGTTATCTCAGCTTCAGGTCGTACGCGTTTTACAGCTAATGAGAAAGCCGAGGCCCAGACAGGCCAGGGAGCTTGAGCAGAGTCACATAACTTGTTCTGGCGGACACGGGATTTCCAATCCTCTGTGTTTGTGCTTTTTTAAATTGCAAAAGTGTTGACTGCTTTCAGTGACGATTTCAAACTGCAGTCCTCTTAGGAGGCGTCTTTCAGGTTTTTTTCCCTTCCGGTAGAGACTGTTTAGACCTTGAACCGAGGCCCGCTGCGCTGCTCACTCTGTTCCCTTCCAGAGCCTGTGTCCGGTAAAGAGGGGCCGAGTCTGTATCTTCATTGTCTGTATGGTGGGCTGGTGGATGGGAAACAGGGGCAGGAGGACGCAGATGCCTGTATGGTACGCGTGGCAATAGCTGCTTTACTTATCTCTGAACTCTTGCTACATAGCTATGAACAAGAAGGGGAAAGTGTATTGTAAATTTGTTTGTTTTTTTTAGAGACTGGGTCTCCCTGTGTTGCCCAGACTGGTGTCAAATAAGTGACCCTCCTGTCTGGGCCTCCCAAAGGGCTGGGATTACAGGCATGAGCCACTGTGCCTATAGGCTTTTTGGGTTTTTGTGTTTTTTTTGAGACCCATCGCCCAGGCTGGAGTGCCGTGATGCCATCAGGGCTCACTACAGCCTTAATTTCCCAGGCTCAGGTGATTCTCCCACCTCAGCCTCCTGAATAGCTGGGACTACAGGCGTGTACCACCACGCCTGGCTAATTTTTTGTAGTTTTAGTAGAGATGGGGTTTTGTCATGTTGCCTAGGCTAGAGTAGGTTTTTCTAGATGTTGCTGTCGGGAATGGGATTTTTTTTTCTTTCCCAAAACATGAGCATTTAACCTTTGCATCCAGCCAACTTGCCGAATTCTCATTCGTCCTAATAGTCTTTTAGTTGCTTCAGTTGGAATTTTTAAGTCGAACTATATGTCACCTGCAAATAACTTTTGAGTCTTCCATTTTCGTTTCTACACATTTTATTTCTTACTGTATGGTATTAGTAAGGCCTTGAGACTCGCCAAGAGCAGTGTTTTGGCCATCTTTGTCTCGTTTGTAATTTTAACACGAATATTAAGTATGATGTTTGCTGTTCCTTTCCAAGATAGAAGCATCCGTCAGCTCCTGGTTAAATGGAAGGTTTCTCTCAAATGGGCACTCAACACTTCTTGGTAGTCCTACCCCCTTTGTCTGGTATTCTTTAATTTTAGAGACAGAGTCTCACTTTGTCATCCAGGCTGGAGTGCAGTGGTGCTATCTTGGCTAATTGCAGCCTTGACCTCCTGGGCTCATGTGATCCTCCTGCTTCAAAATGTTTTGTCTCTACAAAAATATTGCCCAGCATGGTCTTGAACTCCTGTCCTAAAGTGGTTCTCCCGCCTTGGCCTTCCAGAATGATGGGATTACAGGAATGAGCCATCTTGCCTGGCCTTCGTCTGGAATTCTTGCTTTTCCATTCTCCCCATGACTTTTTTTTTTTTTTTTTTTTTTTTTTTTGAGATGGAGTCTTGCTGTATCATCAGGCTGGAGTGCAGTGGTGTGATCTCAGCTCACTACAACCTCCGCCTCCCGGGTTCAAGTGATTCTCCTGCCTTAGCCTCCCAAGTAGCTGGGACTACAGGTGTGTGCCACCATGCCCAGCTAATATTTGTATTTTTAGTAGAGGCAGGGTTTCACCATATTGACCAGGATGGTCTTGATCTCTTGACCTCATGATCCACCTGCCTCGGCCTCCCAAAGTGCTGGGATTACAGGTGTGAGCCACCGCGCCCAGCCCTCATGACTGTTTCATACCTTTTTCTCCCTCCATGACTTCCTACAGCTCCATTCCCCGCACTCACTCTTAGCTAATGATGGCCTTGACTAAATGTCCCCCTTCCTATCAAAGCCACCCTTCCTTCTACATGGGTTCTTGGTCATATCCTTCTTTCACCTACAAGGAGCTTTCTGTTGTGCTTTCTACCTGTGCTTAGATAAATCCAGACACTTCACATTAGCATTGGCAAATGTGCTCTAGTATTTATGATCTTAAGAGAAAGTGCAGGGGTGTTTCCTTGACCCCACATTCTCACCTCCCTATACCTCCCATTTCTCTCTACTCCCCCTTCATAGCCATCCTTTTAAAATAGCCAGACTTAGTTAGGTCTACATACATTGTGTCTGATTCCTTCCGTCCTAGTGACCCTGCAAGCTACTCCAATCTGACTCCCCACAACCACTACCCCTTGAACTGCACCTGTCAGGGTCACCAGCACCTTTTGTATTGCCAAATCCAGTAGGCAGGTCTGTGTTCTTACTGTGTCCCAGAAGCATTTGACACAGTGGGCCTCTTTCTCCTTGAAGCATGCTGTTCCCTAAGTTTCCATGCCACTGTGGACTCTGGCAGTTCTGCTTATCATTCTTCACTGCCTATGCTGCCTCCCTCCAGCTCCTTGACATTGGACTTCCTTGACATCCTTTTCCTTTCTACCCCCTCTCTAGATGATCTCATCTTCTTCGTGGCTCTAAATGCCACTCCTACTTGACAGCTCTCAAGTTTACAAATACCTGGATCTCTCCTCTGACCCCAGATACCTATATCTAATTGCCTTTCTACCTGAATGCTCTTGGTTATGTTAAACTTAACACACCCCAAACTGAACTTCTGGTTACTCCCCTCCAGCCCCTTCATCCTCAGTTTCCCCATTTCAATAAATGGCACAATCACCCACCCAGTTGTTGAAACCATGAGCCTGGGAGACCCCCATCTCCAATACAGATGCAGGTTCAGATAATTCTGCTTCCAAACTGCATCCTTAATCACTCCATTTTCACCATCTCTACTCCCACCAGCCTAGTCCAAGCCACCAGCATCTCCCAAGAGCAACTGTGAGAGCCTCCTAATCAGCCACTACTCCACTTCCTCTTGTCTCTTTCCAGTTCTTTCCTTACACAATAGCTGGAATGACCTTTGACATCTCTATCCTGCAAAAAACTCTTCCCTGGCTTCTCATTACGTTAGGATTAAATTTCATCTCCTTGTGTTGGCATTTCAAGACCCAACTACTACATTTTGATCCCAGTTCTTTTCCATGATCTCTCTAATTGGTTACTTTTCATAACCACTTGTTCTTGGGTCATGAATTTCATATCTCTGTTAACTCTCTGAGGTTATTATCCATTTTTCTCTCAAAGTTTCTCTTTTCTCTAGTAACTCAATTTCCTCTGGTATTGGTTATTTGTTGAGTTTGATTCTTCTCTTTCATGGTATTCTCTTTCATGGGCACTCAACACTTCTTGGCAGTCCTACCCCCCTTATCTGGTACTCTTTATTTAATTTTAGAGACAGTCTCTCTTCCTCTTGTCCCTTTCCAGTTCTTTCCTTACACAATAGCTGGAATGACCTTCTTAAATTTCTGGAAGATCTTTAGTTGTGTTCATCCTCACATTTTCTGTGAAGATTCTGCTATGTCTGTTTAATTTAATTTTATTTATTTATTTATTTTCAGACATAGTCTCACTCTTGTCACCCAGGATGGAGTGCAATGGTGTGATCTTGGCTCACTGCAACCTCTACCTCCCAAGTTCAAGCGATTGTCCTGTCTCAGCCTCCCGAGTAGCTGGGATTACAGGTGCCCACCACCATGCCCAGCTAATTTTTGTATTTTTAGTAGACACGGGGTTTTGCCCTGTTGGCCAGGCTGGTCTCGAACTCCTGACCTCAGGTGATCTCACCTCAGTCTCCCAAAGTGCTGGTATTACAGGCGTGAGCCACTGCACCAAGCCGTATGTCTGTTTATGAAAGAATGCCTCCAGTGACTGTGGGTTGCTAACTGGTGGTGGGGAGGGAGGGAGGTGTGAGTAGCTTGTCTCCAGGGTATGGATCCTCCCTCTTTGAAATGTCACCAGTCTCCTGGACACTGCTGTGTTTCATTGACCTTTGTTCTCTAACCTCACCGAGGGATGATCTCCTCTGCTGGCTGCCTGGCACAGGCCATGTCTGGATTGTCTTACCTTCCCCACTTGCTCTTGCAGCTCTTCTGACATTTTGTGATTAGTTCACTGTATTAAACGCCTTCTATTTAACTTGGTACGGAGTCTTTTTTCTTGGCTGGATCTTGAATAACATTTCTGAAACTAATTTTATCCATCAAAATGTAATTTTTGTTTGTTTAATCAACTTTTCAGAAGTTCACTCATCTTGGTCCTTGGTTGTTTGTAATTATGGGGCAACTGTACCATTTTTTCTTTAACTTTCATTTTCACTAATTTATTGTATAATATTTCTTTTGTTCTATCTTGGTTTACTTTAATAACTCTCTAATACTTAAGCTGAATGTTTAACTCAGATATCTTTTAGTGTTAAGGCTCTGCGTTTTCCTCTAGTACCATTTTGGCTGTATCTCATAAGTTTTGGGATATGGGCTTTTTTTTGTTGTTGTTATTCATTTCTAATTAGTCTGACTTAATTAAGTTTCCTCTTCAACACAGGGTTAGTTAGAAGAAACTGGTTTTTTTATTCATGGGTTTTTAATTTCTGATTAGAGAATTTGGCTTTTATTGATTTCTACTTTTGAGAATGTTTTAAGATTCTTTTATTTTTTTGTTGTTGTTGTTGGAACCAAGGTTTGAACCAATGGCTCTGACTCCACAGCCCAGGTGCCTAACACTGGCACTGAGTTAGGCCACTCCTTACACAGGTCTTACTTGGCCACTAATAAGGGCTGGCCAACTGTCTTCACCTCACTGGGCCTCAGGATAATCAAGACAAGGGAATTGTACGAGATAGTCTGATTCTTTTCAACTGTAAAAAACAAACCAAAATCTAAAAACAAAATAACTGAGCTTCCAATCTAGGTGGGAAGGATCTAAGAATTGTACAAAGTCCTGCAAAGCCCAGAGGAGGGCAGTCACCCATCTGTTTGGAAGGGATCAGCATTTGGGAAAGGCTTCATGGAAGAGTCGGCGTTTAAAAGCAACTGCAAGGCCAGGTGTGGTGGCTCACACCTGTAATCCCAGCACTTTGGGAGGTCAAGGCGGGAGGATCACCTGAGGCTGGAAGTTCGAGACCAGCCTAACCAACATGGAGAAGCCTCGTCTCTACTAAAAATACAAAAAATTAGCCAGGCTTGGTGGTGCATGCCTGTTATCCCAGCTACCTGGGAGGCTGAGGCAGTAGAATCACTTGAACCTAGGAGGCAGAGGTTGCAGTAAGCCGAGGTCATGCCACTGCACTCCTGCCTGGGCAACAAGAAAAAAACTCTGTCTCAAAAAAATTAATTAATTAATTAATTAAAATCAACTGCAAAGGATCATTCACTCATTTATTTAACAAACATTTAGCACCTATCTGCTGTTTCCTAGTTGCTGAAGATAGCAAAATAACTGAATGTCAGGTTAGTACAAAAGTAATTGTGCATTTTGCATAACTGCAATTACTTTTGCACCAACCTAATAAAATAGACAAAAATCCCTGCTCTGCGGAGTGGAGGCACATAGATATAGTCTAGCAATTTGACAGCTTACCTGACTCAGCCAAGCTGAGAGGCACTACCTACTGTCCACTGAACTTACCCTTTTCTTGCTCAGGTGCTTCCTCACGTCCACGTGGTTATCGAAGGCAAGGTTGGCTAAAGGAGATCCGAAAGCTTCAGAAGAGCACACACCTCTTGTTAAGGAAGTACCCCTTCAGCCGCCTGGTGAGCTCTGGGAGCCTCCCGCCAACCCCCATGCCACCCTCCTTTTTCAAATTTTCCCAGGTAGTAGGGACCCTACTGTCTCTTACCTAAATGGCCAGGGGACCTCTTCTCTAATCTGGTAGGGGAATCTTCATTTCTGAAAACATGAGCCCTCCAAGAGCACCTTGTAATTCTTTATGGAATTGATTTCTAACCCCCTCTGCCTGTAGTTTTTGACTGTATCAATAGGAATTCTCTCGTTTGTCCACCCTTGGAGTCCTTTTCCTACCCTGGAGATTGCCTCCCATCACCCAATTACTAGTGCTTTCTCCATCACCACTAAGAGATCTGTCGATTCCTAAGCTCCCAGGAGTTAACACCTGCTCCTAATTAGGTCCAAGATAAGGACCAGGAAAAAGTCATGGGAAGGAGGATTCCCTGGAACTCATAGAGAGCAACATTGTCCCTTGAATTTCTCTGTTACTCCCAACCCTCTCCATCCCCACTCCTTCATAGGCAAGAGAAATATGTGTTAAATTCACTCGTGGTGTGGACTTCAATTGGCAAGCCCAGGCCCTGTTGGCCCTACAAGAGGTAAGAAGGTGCCAATGCACGATTGGGTGAGGGCTGAGTGGGAGAAAGAGGCAGCCTAAATTCTCCAAGGCTGACTGGAGTGTCACATGCTGAATCTGACCTCCTGGAAAAGAACAACAAGGTAACCCCTGAGGGTTTGGAGGCTGGATTCTGTGTGATGATAGCAGAATTTCCTGGCAGAATTCAGTCTCATTCTGTGAACAGTTTCCTACAGTCCTCTGAGCCCTCAGAGATTAAGGTTAGCGGGTCTCCAGGAAAAAGCAGCTCATGCGCCTTCATCTGTGTCCGTCGTTCTTTTTCTCTTTCTGTCTCCAGGCGGCAGAAGCATTTCTAGTTCATCTCTTTGAGGATGCCTATCTCCTCACCTTACATGCTGGCCGAGTTACTCTCTTCCCAAAGGATGTGCAACTGGCCCGGAGGATCCGGGGCATTGAGGAGGGACTCGGCTGAGCTCCTGTGCCCAGTGTTTCTGTCAGTCTTTCCTGTTCAGCCAGGGGGTAAGTGCAGCGGCTTTCTCATGACTGGGGCTGGAATTTCTCAAGGAATTTCCTTTCTCCATCCCTAGTTCCTCACCACTTTACCTTCCCTTGTTCTCAAGTATAAAGGTTTGATCTAGTTTTGACTGCCTGGGACTATGTGGCTTGTGCCCTTTTGTACAATGTTAGATAAAGCAATCTTTCTATTAAATAATGGACAGACGACCCTAATTTCTTTTTGTTGTTGTTGTTATTTATTTTATGAGACAGGGGTCTCAGTCTGTCACCCAGGCTGGAGTGCCATGGTGCCATCATGGCTCACTGCAACTTCTCCTGCCTTGGCCTCCCAAAGTGTTGAGATTATAAGAATCAGATGACCTCATTTTGATTAAGAGGAAGTTTTCTTACTTTTGAAAATGGCTTGTTAATAAGTGTGCTTCCTTAATTTCAGGGATGATGCCAGGGACTCTCTGGAGCCATGACTAGACCCTTTGGAGTCTGCGATGCTGTCTGGACTTTGCTGTCTCTGAACAGTGTGTGCATGTTGCTTTAAACTTATTTTTTTGGAGAAGGAGAAGACTGCATGACTTTCCTCTGTAACACAGGTAATATATGAGACAATCGACATCGTTCCTAAGGCCTGAAAATAATTTTCGGATAAAGAGACTCCAAGGTTGACTTTAGTTTGTGAGTTACTCATGTTTTGAGGATTCTGAAACCATCATATTTGTTGTGGTATGGGAGAAAAGGATATGTACTTATTATTTTAGATCTGTCTGTACTATTTGCATTTTTTACCATATGTACATTTGTACTTTTATTTTATACATAAGAGAAAAAATAAGAGAAGACCACTTTGATCAGTTGCATGGAAGGCTGGGCATATCCAGCATAGACATCTGCCCTTCAGAGTAGCCTCACCATTAGTGGCAGCATCAAGTGACTCAGTGGCCTGTGCTTGTCAACAGATGTGGAGCTTTTCAGAAGCTTAACTGGGGATGAATAGAAGATCTGTAAGCTTTGATGTTCTGGTTCCTTCTAGTCAATTCCTGTCAAAATCAATTCAGAAATTCTAACTTGTAGAATTTAACATTTTACCTTGTAAATCATAGAAGATGTATCATATCAGTTCAGGATTTTAAAGTACTTTTTTGATGCTTTTACATGTATTTTTGTAGTTTCTTTGTAGAGAGATAATAAAAATCAAAATAATTATTTAATGAAAATGGAGTTACTCCTATAGCAAAGAGATTATACTGTACTTTTTATGTGTTAACAATAAGTTCTTTGTTTGTATACTGTTTGCAGACAGGCACAATTTAAGCAAGATAAGTGAGGGATGTGGTTTTGCCTCTGATGGAATAGAACATGACCAGATGAAAACCTTGCCCTTCTGTTGTAACTGAGAGCAATTTAAAAGATTTCCAGAGACATGGGAAGTGTCACCCAAAGATATGAGATCTGTATGTGGTGAAAATGTTTAGTGAGGGGAGACTACTAATAATGATGTGTCAGTCACCTGAGTTTCAGAGACAGATTTAAGAGAAACACCAAGTTCTATTGTTTAATAATTTTCTCCCCCCAAGACAGAGTCTCGCTCTGTTGCCCAGGCTGGAGTGCAATAGAGCAATCTCAGCTCACTGCAACCTCTGCCTCCCGGATTCAACCAGTTCTCCTACCTCAGCATCCTGAGTAGCTGGGATTACAGGCATATACCATCATGCCTGGCTAATTTTTGTATTTTGTAGAGATGGGGTTTCACTATGTTGGCCAGGCTGATCTGGAACTCCTGACCTCAAGTGATCCACCCGCCTCGGCCTCCCAAAGTGCTGGGATTACAGACGTGAGCCACCGCATCCTGCCTGTTTAATAAACTTTAAGCCTTTAGAAAAATCTCTTCCTGTTTAACATCAACTTATGCAGGCATTTGAATAAAGCTTATCTAGCCACAAATATATTTAATGTTCTTGTCAGTGTCATTAGTTAGAAGAGTATAATCTTCCTCTAGTTTTCTTTAAATTGACGCTTCTCAGCTCTCTTGAAATTGTACTAACCACTATTTTGCTGCAGTACATGTACATCACACTCAAATGCCAGGCAGGATGCATGCTCTCAGCACGACACAGTATCTGTATGATAACATGAGAATAAGTGGTTTATGTCATGATGTTGTTACATAATATTGTTACAGTTTATTATAAATTTTGAGCACTTATAATGTGTTGGGGTTTTTTTTGTTTGTTTGTTTTTTTTTTTTTTTTTTTTTTTTGCTGGAGGGTGGTGGCATGATCTCGGCTCACTGCAACCTCCACCTCCCAGGTTCAAGCAATTCTCCTGCCTCAGCCTCCCAAGTAGCTGGGATTATAGTCCCGCACCATGATGCCTGGCTAATTTTTGTAATTTTAGTAGATACAGGGTTTCACCCTGTTGGCCAGGCTGGCCTCAAACTCCAGACCTTGTGATCCACCTGCCTCGGCCTCCCAAAATGCTGAGATTACAGGCATGAACCACTGTGCCCAGCCGGGTTTTTGTTTTACATATTTTTAA
This sequence comes from Sapajus apella, assembly GCF_009761245.1. Taxonomy (NCBI): domain Eukaryota; kingdom Metazoa; phylum Chordata; class Mammalia; order Primates; family Cebidae; genus Sapajus; species Sapajus apella. The sequence goes on from NW_022436984.1 coordinate 495,965, forward strand.
ATTTTTTTTTAATTTTTAATTTGATTTTATTTTTTGTAGGGGCAAGGTTTTGCCATATTGCCTAGGTGGGTTTCGAACTCCTGAGCTCGAGCAACCTGCCTGACTCGGTCTCCCAGAGTGCTGGGATTACAGGTGTTAGCCACCATGCCTGGCTGTATTTATTTTTGAGAGAAAGGTCTCGCTCTGTCGCCCAGGCTGGAGTGCAATGGAGCAATCATAGCTCATTGCAGCCTCAAATTCCTGGACTCAAGCAATCCCCCCACCTCGGCCTCCAAAGTAGCT